>NW_008751702.1:266018-367294 GCF_000715545.1 Opisthorchis viverrini | reverse complement strand
CCCTAATGCAGATGGCAGACAGCTCAGTGTCATCCAGGGATGTACCACTACCCAACCGACGGGAGCCTTATGCGGTTCGTCACTCCAAGCTCCTGGGTGAAAGTGCCAATCCCAAGACACACCAAATTACGATAAATTGTGGATAACTGATCTGCTCTTACAAGACATTAAGCAGCTTCTGCAAGACTCACGACCTTTGTCTTCTGAAACCCCCGTTCTCCTCCTGACAGGGACACAAACTTCCAACGATACTGATTACAGATGTCGGAACCGCCACATTTCAAATGAACCTGTCGTATTGCTGGTAACCGTTATATTGCGAATTATCACGTGTATGTTCTCCTGTTAGGTCCAGTCACGCGTCTACATTTTGTTGAACGGATGAATACCTTGGATCGACGCCGACACCCTACTTCATTCAACAGTTCTGACTGTGCGCCTGCTCCAAACTCTTGCTAGGCCACTGCCAAAGCAAAATATTTGCTTATTAGCCACAGAACTAGGCATCTCAGCCTAGCCTAGTTACAAACTCCATACGCTACTGTTTCCACCAGCCTCCAACCACAACGGTGCTTCGGATTCTCCTGAAAGAGTAAAGCGGAAATCTTTGTAGATCATTTCCCCCAAACTTCCTGCATGTTCCTTCCTTCTGTTGTAGCTATTTAGCCCACCACCTCATCCCAATTCTAAACAAATCTGTAAGGGAAACGTCTCTTGCTCGACATTCCGAGGCCATCAGACCATATAACATCCGCTGAACTTTGTTTCAAAATTGTGCACGAGAACATGCAATTAGTTTCTTATCAGTTTTCTCTACCTCTCAACAATCCAAACGGATTCGGGCACACCTACTCCACGGCCGAATAGCTTACGTACGGATCTCAGGTATCGCCGTCTGTTCTAAGCTGCTATCACTAGATATCTTAAGAACTTCTAAGTTTGGCATGTTGATCTTTGCCTTCTCTCTTCATCGTACTTCATTTGGTTTGAAGCACTCTATGGGTAACCACTGTATACCGCACTTTTTATCCGTCACTATTTTTGGGATGGCAGCTTGTTGCATACTTTCATGATCTGTTTATTTGAAATCTCTCCTGAAATGAGTTTTAAAGGAGAGAGAATTCATCTTCTGACCTCAATAATAATTCCGGATGAAGCAATCACCGTTTACTACAGGAGGTGCTGCTTCTCATTCCAAACATGTTGGTGAAAGATTTGAGGATATAGCTAGGAGAAACAAAAGCGCCTGCGGTCAACCTGGTTGCAGCGGATTTTCCGAACCTTCATAGTATGTGTGGTTCCCCTAAAGCATTAAGCCGAACCTAGATGTGTTCATGCTGTAACTCTCTAGACGAACTGCCTAGCTAAAGTTTACCTGTCATTCTGTCCTAGGTTTTCGTTACATGAAGTTCTCAGAGGACGCTGGGTCAAGTGCACTTATGGCGTCTGGCTCCGGTATAGATTCTCTAGAGATTCTCTACCTCTACTCTGTTGCTAGTATGAAAGATTGTCATTCGAGATGGCGTTTGGCGTCCTCCGCCAAATTTTCAGTCACACTACTCTCTTTACCCTTCAAGTTCACTTTACCAAGCAATTTACCTACTCTTCGAGTTCCTCCCTCCAACTCCTCCTTTGCTCGAATTGCAGGACTTTTGAACCCTCCACCGACTAGATTATTCCCAGCTCTCGCGACCTCCAAATGTTCAAAGCTCTTGTAAAAATGCGACTCATCAAGCCAACTTAGATACTTATATTGCTTGGTTGTTTGTCACTTTCCTCTACATGTCTTCAATGATTTTTTCTCCTCTATCTGGCAATAATTCCAGAATGCCCGAAACCTACTGACACCAAACCTCACCAAAATCGTAGTAGGGATGTCGTCAAGTGTGTAGGCCAGAAAAGCCAACTGCCGATTAAATGTTCAAGTAGCCAATCAATTCAGCAACGGCCGATGATGATGGATGTTCACTCAAAGCCGATCGTACGACCTGGATCTAGGCGGAAAGTGCGCTTTAAATACCGCGAGGGCCCTTTTTTAACTTTTGTACTTAACTGTTTGCAATTAAGCAGCTTTACTTTTTGTTGATGAGTCTTTTTCCTACACTAAGGCATTGGAGCGGGTACAGCAATTAGTTACAACGAATTCACGTTAACCAGTAATAAAAAGGTTCCAAATGACGTACATTTTCGGGGCGGTTCCTGAGCTGGTTCATGTTTCTCAGCCTGTAAAAATATACTGTAAATCGGCGTAATATACATAACATACCACCTTTGGGACGAGTGGTTTCGAACTATAGAAAGACATGCTGATGCATCAGAAAGACATAACGACAAGAGGTCCGTATGATTATCCACGTTCGAGGTACTTGTGCACGGAAGGCAATGCAATGCTTCCGGCTAAAACCAAGAAAAAAGCCAAGAATTGTTAAGCGGAATTCCAGACGTTATGCACTTTTGGTGGTTGTTTTCACGGGAACGCTAGCTTGAGAGGTTCAGATCGAGAAGTAAGTTGAGGAAACTATTATTACAAGAATCGATCCGACAACCCGTGCGATCAGTTTCATCCGTGAAATCGGGTCATTAGGGTATGCTCCGCTCGATATGGTGATGCGAAATCCTGGCACGTCAGGTGACAGTAGTTCACACAAGAACATTTTGTGATACACGAACGTCCCTTTAATTACTTTTTCCAATAGACTGCGAAAATGCACTGGTGAAATAAAGTGGCCCATCATTGGATGCAGATAATCAATTACCTTGGATACGTTGGATAACGACAACCTTTTCGCCGGTCAGGGACTTCGTCCACAGAGAAAGAGAGCTACTTGTATCAGTCTAGCAGGGGTAGCTTCAAAGGTGGTCCATGATAGTATCCTGCGCAGATCGATCCATCAAGATAAGATATCCATCAAGAGTCATTGCGCCCATTTTTCACACTAGAATTAGTGCCCGCATATGCTGTTGGGGTGCCTGCCATCGTATCATACGCTAAGGGATGCAGCTGAAAGTGTTCATGTAACATCTATTATGCCCCTGGTTAGAATGCAGTAAACTCATTCACAACTAGCAAGACCATCAAAACTACATACGTCGTTTAATAAAGATAATAATCACCAGCTCTCAGGCCATTTCACAGTAATCATCATCGTCATCGCCACCATGTGTGGTGGTTAAAGCTTCCACGGGTCCGTTCGCCGATAGCCTGGGGAAACACTCGTGGAAAACCATGTGATGAAAACGGTAGCTGACACTATTGATGTGCGAATCCGCGGGTGACAGAAAACTTCATAAAGGGTTCATCGGGAGTCATTCACTAAAAAACCACACGGATGCATGCGTACTATTGAGTGCGCAAATGGGCCACGTATGCATATATTTAGGACATTAATGTGAGTCGTTCGGAGGATCCGAATCAAGGGTCACTTCACTGAGTCACTTTCGCAGCTACAAACTGAGATACACCGGCTCCAGATGTTACAGCTTGGTTCACGGAGGATAAGGGAGCAACAGCCACGTGTTGGAGGCGATGGCCTAGTCAGTTTGTCGACGTCAAATGGTTCCGTTTGTTCGGTATGGCAGGGAACGACGACTACGAAAAAAGGCAACAGCTTTAACGCACGACCTTTATTGGCTGCGTGATAAAACCACACCTGTTAGGTTCACGAGCTGTTGATTTATTTCATTCCCCATTGTGGGATAGAACAGCTACCAGCACATTTATTCATTCACCGTTGGATCGTCTCCACCTGACGCATAGCTCGGTGTAAAGGACTCTGGGGGGTGAAATATCCTTTGCCGTAGGGAACGTGTGTCTTACCTGGTGTAACCTATGGATTGTGACCGACTGATCTAACCAGGAAGAACCTCTTCCTAAGACTACCTGGTGAACTTCAGCATAAAAAATCGTTCACCCGTGACATTCTTGCGGTGCCTAGCTGCCATGCCATCCGAAGGAAGCGCAGGGACTGGGATACTTCCAGATTGCCCAAGCCTAGACGGGGGAAGTCGAGACTCAGAGGTCGGATTCGAACCAGGGACAGTTCGGTCAGTAAGTTCGCGCAAAGCGAAAAAAAGACCAACGTTATACCAGCCAGGGAAAACTCAGCTTGGTTCTCGAAAATAGGACTCAACATGATGCACCAACCTGAGAATGGAGGCACCTTGGAAACTATGGTCATTTGAATGAAGTCCACGTGATTTTCGCACGTTCTTGCACCCTTTCGTAATACACAATTCACCGTAGAGGCGCACCATTATGTTGGTGTTCCGTCTCCGTCCCAGATATTTTAGGGACGCCGTAAGTTGCCCGCGTGCAATTTTATTGCTTCGTTGCAGCAAAGCACTTGACCAAGATGGCTTATGTGCCACGGTTTTTAAAGATGGTAAGTCACCACACTTAAAAACCATGGCACATAATCCGTCTTGGTCAAGTGCTTTGCTGCACTGAGCCATATATTGCAGCGTCTCCCACCAGGTACATTGGGAAACACCTGGTCCCAATCCCGGAAAGTGAGTTCCACCGACGAACCCCGGGAATCTTCGCGAGTGCTTTCATAAACCTCTGCCACGTCATTAGTTGACAAATTCTTTGCTTGTGCCAGCCTGCAGTGGGCATGAAAAACAGCACTCCTCAATAAAACGATGACTCGATATACACAATAAATGGCCTAGCTCCCACAGCTTTTGGGGGCTGAACAAATTATTGGACAGAAGTTCCCGTTGCAACAACCGGACATAACCAATAATCTATAGGTCTGAGACCGCCGGTGCCGAAAACCTGAAGACGTCACACTTCAGTTGCTCGAACAGACCACACCTTAAAACCACGCAACAAAACAGCCCGTCCTGTAACCAAACACACCCCTTGAGGTTCCAGGAAATGCCACTTTGACGCCATAAGTGTCTCAACTGAGCAAACGTGACCCGCATCTAAGATATTCGTGCACTGTCCTCACATGTCATACTACAATCGGGACTAATACAACTTCCGACATACGAAAAAACACCGAAAAAACTTCGATTGTGAGTGGCATTTTAGGTGACTGAATGTCTGGAAGCATGACCTTACACACTGTGCTTACAAAGAACATGTCAAAGGACGGGATGACTACTGTCAATTTGTCCGGAAGCACCTGTGACTTCTGCTCTATTAGGACCAGAACAGTCTGCATATTGCAGACCGACAAGGTTTTCACAAGAAGCGATTTGAACACCAAAGTTCGTCTCATTAGCCCGTCCATCACGAAATTAAGTAGCAATGGGGAGAGTGGACACCTCCAACGAACATCACGGAAGCCTCTGCAGAGTTCTCCGTACACTCTCACTAGCATGGAACGGTAGGAAAACAAAATGCTCCGTGAAAGTCCAGCAATACTAACACTTGAGTCGCCTGTACGTGCGACGTTGTTCCACCTGAGGGAGCGTGAAGATTCGGTCAACGCGACCCCTACAAGAACGGAATCACGTTTGCTGCTCTCGAGTAAGTGCTTTACGAGCCAAGAGTCTCAGTACGAGTGGAGTCGATCTGAGCACCCTGTGACTACCGGACTCATCGCGTCCTTTCTTAGAATGGGTAATACTGCCGACCTTCTCCAGTCGTCTAAGATAACCTCCACTTCCAGATGGATGCAGATTGCTCCGGTAAGGGCGGACTAAGGACTTCACCTCACCCATTCACAACGCGCGTAGACCGAAATTCGGATGAGCCCACTGGCAATCAATCAATCAATTTGTCATCCATACATCGTGTGCCGTAGGCACACTGGTTCCAGATGCTGCAGTTTTGATCAGCGGAAAACGGAAAAGTGGAACGCAACCAAGACTTAGAGGCGAAGCAATCAATCATCAATTTGTCATCCATACATCGTGTGCCGTAGGCACACTGGTTCCAGATGCTGCAGTTTTGATCAGCGGAAAACGGAAAAGTGGAACGCAACCAAGACTTAGAGGCGAAGGCATTTTACTTTGTTCAAAAATTGGGTAGCCACGCATTGAAGCTGATAGCTTTGATGCACTAACGCCACTGACTGCGCGATCGAACTATTTCCGTCAATGTCATTAACTACTGGTGATTTGAGTGCCGGGACCCCCATCCAGGGAGGCGGCGGTTGCCTACCCGACTAAGTTTACTGGTAAGTGTTATCGTACTTCGTTGCTGGGTCACACACTGTCCACCTTTCGGTCGCTTCCACTCAGCACAGGGTTTAGAAAAGGGGCCCTGTGAGGCAGACAGTCTTCTGGCATGCAGAGCACATGTCCAACCAGCGCAGCATATGAAGCGTGAGTAATTCATCTATCGCGGGAGATTTCCTCCTTCCAAAGACCACCTGGCGTAACTCAACATTACTAATTCGATGCTCCCATCAGACCTGACCAATGCTGCGGAGACACTCATCATCAAACACTGGCATCTTTTGTATGTCCTCTGCGCGTACGGGTCACGTCTCTGATCCATAAAGCAGTACGGATCGCATCATCGCAGTGCAAATCCTTCCCTTGATAGACAAACTCACGTTACGTCGGAGGTGTCGGAGGTTGGCAAAAGCTGCCCTAGCCTTTCAAATTCGAGAAATAATCTCATCTCCAGCCAGTTCACCAGGACTTATACAGCTGCCCAGGTAAACAAATTTATCTACCACACCAATTGACTCATGTGCAAGCATGAAGTGTGGGTTTGATCCCACCCAGTCTTGTAGCAGCATTTTACTTTTGTAGGTGTGAAGCGCATACCAAAGCGTGCGTTGCAGTTATTTAGATTATTTAAAATCGTTTGCATTTGGGAAGGATATGAACCAAGAATAGCGCTATTGTCTGCATGCCCAATGTCTGTGAGGGAAGGTCCCAGGAGCATTTTGACCCACGAGGTTCCATTGGCAGGCAGAGAAATTTTAGGCGGCATATCGATAACAAAGTTGAAGAGGAAAAGGGAAGAAAGAAGAAAGAAGAAAGCGTTCAGCTGTAGCACCCTTCCGGTGCCTAGCTGCCATGCCGCCCGAAGGAAGCACGAGGGCTGGGATACCGCCAGGCCGCCCAACCCTAGACAGGGGAAGTCGAGCGGCGGAGGTCGGATTCGAATCACGGACCTTCCGGTCAGTAAATTGCGCTCTAACCACTTGGGAAGAGGACAGCCTTGTCTTACACCACCGGACTCAGGCGAGAGCTTCCCGTATGTTCGTACACGCCCACAGGAGTTCACATACAGAGCACCCATAAGGGAGAGAAATTTGGAAGCTCATCTTTGATCGACACACACTGCCAAAGTTGTTGACGATCAACAGAATCAAAAGCAGCGTTCAAATCCGGAAAAACGACCAAAGTGAGACGTCGGAAGGAGTGGCGCTTTTCAAGAATTTGTCTCAAGGTAAAGATATGGTTGAAGCATCCTCGACCAAGCCGAAGCCCAGCTTGATTCTCACGAATCTGCTTCTACCCATAATCTATTAATCTGCGCAAAATAGTGCCAAAGAACACCTTAGATGCGAAGGATATCAGGCTGGTCCCACGACGGCTTTCACATGAGGTTCCCGCTCCCTTTTTGAAAACTGGGATGACGGTTGAGGAGCTTAATTCTGTTTGTATGGTCTTCGTTCCAAATCTTCTGCAGTATGGTTGCCGGGCTGTTCACCAGGGTGTTATATATTTGCTCCGTTTTTCAAACGTTTCATCATTTGTTGCTAAATCACTTTCCAGCTCTCAGTGTCAAAGTTTTGGATGAATAAAGCCTAGCTTTCGGGCCCTCAGTCTTCTCCATTGTCATTCTGATTGTCGTTGCACTCCGACCCTCGTCGTACACAACACAGGGTCTCACCACTTTCTTTGAAGAGCGTGGGGTGTAGGCCATCCGGGCCAGGTGCCTATTCGCGCTTCAGAATTGAAATCTCACGCTGGATTTCGGTTGCTGATGGTAGATTGGTGTCACTGTTCCCCTGGCGCATGGTAACATATGCGGTCCTAAACTTTCGAAGTGGTAGGAGACTTTAAGTTCACCGATTATGGTCATGGTGCAAAGACCGGTCTTACGGATCAATCGAAGTAATCTTCGCGTATTCCCGGCCTCCGTGCCTTTTCTACTTCTTTAGCTGAGTTCACCAGACTTCAAGGCCTGCGCGCAACCTGACTTATACTCGACTCCTGATGATTTGTCCAGCTGAATTACTATCGCAACCGGTGGGAATCCTTCTCCAGAATTAAGGAGCGTCGTCCTTCTGTCTGGGCTCGAGACAGCTCATTAGTTAAGGCGCCAACTTACGGACCGGAAGATCCGTGGTTCGAACGCAACCTCAGCATTTCTAATACTCTTGCTTAAGCTTGAGCATCCTGGAAGTATTTCCCCCCCCCCCGCACCTCCTTCCGTTGGCATGGCAGCTAGACACCGTAAGGGGGCCACATGTGAACGACGAATTTTACTGTTCTGTTAAATATCCAGTGTTTGAGTGAACCCGTTGGCACCGTCTCACAGGCGGAAGTTTCAGTATAGTGCAAAGTCGTAGTCTCATTTCCATGCAAGTTGACATCAAACGGTGGAGTAACTGGAAGAGTCCACAGGTCGGAATATACAAGACTCTCAGTTACTAAGCCTGCCCCAAACGTGGCCTTGGAAAAAGAAGCAAGAAACGACTGAGCGAGTACATGGCCAAAATCCATATGCGTTCCAAAATAAGCAGTAGTCAGTTACCGCTCCACGCCAGCGCTCACTGATGGCGGTATGGTCAATTTTGGTATGCTGCTGGCACGATGTTAGAGGACGTCATGTAGCTAGGCGATTTCGGTTATTCTGGAGGCTAGTGCTAAATAAAATCTGTGAGCAGAACACAGCAAAAACGGTGGTTTACTGTTATCTGTGCTTATCGATTCCAGTCCAAGTCTGCAACTCTATAGAATCTCGGATGCGCTTAGTCTGCTAGTATGCATTCCATTCCGCGGTAAGCACAATGAGTTGTGATCTTTTGACCCACCGCGACGTGGACTCAAAGCATTTTAAAGGTTGTATTTGGTGGTTTCAGGGCAACAGTCGGTTGTGTCGTGAGCAGGCTGTTGGGGGCAACGCCTAACCGATACCACTTTGACAGTCGTAGTTATGCCCGGCTATGGTCTAGAAGCCTATCCTACAGGCGATTGGCCAAAAGACCAGGGCGCTTGCAGGTCTAGCCTCAAGGACAGCTCCTACTGATCGAAGGTTTAGGCTCAACAGCCAATCTTGGTCCTGAATCTGCTGAACGCCGGTTGCCAATGGAGCATTATGAGAGCGTCGGAATTTTCAGAATGCTATCCCTGCGTACATTTTATAGACGACTCCCTGTAGATGTGTTTTTGATCTGGTTTTGGGCGTTGGTCCGCGTTGTGCATCTTTGGTGGTTATTTTGACGGAAACTCTTGCTTGGAAGGTTTAGACTGAGCACCAAGCAGAGGAAAATATCGCTATAACACAGATACCGTAAACGGCTGATAGTTGGCCTCCCGCTTGTGAGGTTACTTCACGGGTGACTCTCAGCGAACCCCACAGAGCTGACTATCATTGTGCATTCCGCCGAGTTTGAATAACTCTGCCGGGTGAGCCAGAACAACACCGATCCCTACACATCCTGCCACAGCAGCCTTTGGATCGCCTGCGATGTGCAGCCGAAAGCAGGTGTAGATTAGCTGGGCAGCGAGCCCATTGATTGTGCTCAGAATATTAAGAATGGTTTCTTGTGCGTGAAAAACATAAATGTCAGGAGAGTCCAGCATTCGAGCAACAGCAAAAAGCTGCCCTGTTGTCTTCAGTGCGAAACATAAAATAGGTCATACAAACTGAACTTCGAGGATTGAAGACTGATTTCTTGATGAGGTTGTCAGTACCACCGATCCCTATCCTGCCACAGCAGCCTTTGGATCGCCTGCGATGTGCAGCCGAAAGCAGGTGTAGATTAGCTGGGCAGCGAGCCCATTGATTGTGCTCAGAATATTAAGAATGGTTTCTTGTGCGTGAAAAACATAAATGTCAGGAGAGTCCAGCATTCGAGCAACAGCAAAAAGCTGCCCTGTTGTCTTCAGTGCGAAACATAAAATAGGTCATACAAACTGAACTTCGAGGATTGAAGACTGATTTCTTGATGAGGTTGTCAGTACCAGCTGACCCACAGATAATAAGGCGATGAACAACCCAAGGTGAACGGGGTCACCCGTCCTGATTGTTGGGCCTGCAAGGAGGTTGTTATCGATTGTCTGAAAGAGACGGAAAAAAACAGTGTGGAGAGTACCACAGAGAGGTGTCACCAGGGGATTGTTTTCACTTTACCACCCTGCTTTTTGCGACAGCTAGTGTGATGTCGCAGTATATTCAACTGCGGTAAACAAGATTGCACATCGGCTTGAATAGTGCCATGTCGTTCACAACTAAACAAGTGGACAAGGGGGTATCCAAAAAGGCCTCAACATTTTGATCGTGAGGAAGTGCTTTTAGGGGTTCCCAAAGTAATAATTCTTAACGAAAAATCCGCAACATGTTCTAACGCATGTTTAGACCTGAAATCACTGATTGGTCTGGTATAAAAATAGTGAAGATAGCCAAGTCGTTGAATAGTGAATTTGCCGACCGAATGGCATTTAATTCAAACGGAACCCCGCCATCTCAACTGAGCAACCTGTGTTATGTCAGCCGTAATATTACCTTCAAACAGTGCGGTAGCTGGATACCGAAGGGATGATACAACTTTATGACTACCTTTTACATTACACTTTTCTAGAATAGCCACCTATGCTCCAACCTGTGAACTGGAGGCCGAGACCTTGTTAGCTATTCATCAAACCCCTCAGTAACCTTATGCGAGCATCTACATATGTCGCACTTATATTGCCAATACAGACCATTGAGTCATGGAGACACGAACAGTTACAACACGGGTAGGTGCATTGCTCCATATTTCCGACGTTAAAAAATCTTCCATTCTATGCTGGTGAGGTTCGTCACGTGTCGTCAAGCTGTCCAGCATGTTCGGAAGTAAAAATGATTGCGAGCAACCGAAAGCCACCAGCAGCTTTAAAAGTGTTACCACCGACTTGAAGGAACGGTTTCATATGCATCTGCATTTCAAGACATAACGTCCAAAACCATTTGCCAGCTGTTAGCATCAGCTTTATCTGTTTGTGAGTTAACAGAGCCTTCTCACAAACATCGTAGCCCTACAATAATGATTTTCATGGTGCAGGTATATGTGCTAGCTCGACCGTGGCACACATCAGGTAGCGGCCGAGATGGGCCTTAAACTGCAACCAATTCGTAGAGCCATTTCCTTGTCTCATAAAAAAGCAGTGTCCCTGGAAAATGGTAAATGTGTTACTAAAGTAATCCAGACCATAAGGCCGCTATTTTGGTCGAAAAAGAATGCGATACCAACTATAACATGATCGGGCCGGTACAACCTGCACTTTGCATGCATAACACAGGGGACTGGAAGGTGCAACACGAGAGACACACTTGTTAGGTGATAAATAATCGTAGATCGTAAAAAAACAAATAATCCACAACAATGGGGCATGAATCCACCGATAAGGCCAGCGGATTTGAACTAAAACATAGAATCCTGTGCTGGCACAAAAGACACAAATGGAGATGGAGAATGAGAAATTTGAAAAGGGAATACTGGCGAGTTGGTTCTCGGAATATGGTTTCCACTGAAACTAAATTGACTCGCTGTTGTCACTCTTGGAGTAGAATCAGGTGTAAAGGATATTTTCGATGAAGAAATGGTGCTGATGTGCAGGCTCGAAAAAATTCTGTAGATAAACCCGCTGAACTTGTAGAAAGGGCGGATTTAAATTGTGGCGGAAAACCGGCATTGTTAGATCCATTGAAGCGTTCAGCGGGTGAGAACAAACTCTTCCGAGATGCATTTTTACCACCAGATTCGGTACGACAATGCTATGTCATCACTGTAGTGAAGTACTTCGGTTTCTGGACAGCCCCGTAACAAACGTCATGGTTGCAGTAATCATACAGAGGATGAGCATCCCCTTGGTAGCTGGGTACGGGTTAGCCGAGGAGATTGACACAGACTGGAGCCAGTATAGATTCACGGAGAAAAGCCGTGCCGGTGTAAACTGTGGATCAGTTAGAATGAGTAAACGACGGTCATAGTAAGCGCTTAGGTCTATTATGGAAGTTTAAAACTTGGAAACAAAAGGGAATGAGATGAGATCAGTTACATCTCGTGAATGACAGAAGGTATAAGATAAAACGGCGTCCAATAAAAACCACAAAATGGGATGTTAGCACGATTAATGAACTTTATTAGACTTCCCGAAATAAAGACCATAATCAGAACCACTGGCAATGGGTGAAGCGCACTTGCTACTGGAGGGTTGCAGGGAACAAGAATGCACGATAGTGCATCTTACCAGAGGTACCATCCTTGAACGGCGTAGTCTTCAACCACACGAGGTCTCCTTTCCCCGCGCATGCTCCTGGATTTGCTGGATGACAAGACATCAAGCGATCATGATTGCGGCTTTCGCAATAATAAACTGTTCCAGCCCCCAGATGGCTTGTGCGGTGTGGGTGAGAGTCAGTTCGGTTAAGTAAATAACACACAGCCACTAAAAAGGCAAACGGCAGAGGCGAATCTAACGGCAATTTTTATTTGGTCATGGGAATAAGATGAAGATTTTCAGATTGTGAGCGGCGGCGAAGCTTGTACCTGCGCTTCTCTGTCAAGCAAACGCGCACCAGAACGCTATGTGAAGGTAAGCAATGACCTATGGAAACCAGTAAGGATTTGATTCACCGAGCCCCTTCAGACCCAGTTATTAGACTCGTGCAATGCGCATGATTATAGGATGGAGGTTGGGTCTATAGAATGAGAAAAAGATGTCCCTGTTTGGTTTATGCCAGTTAAACCTTGATAAAACAAAGAAACAGTTATTAAGAAGAGCCAAAAGGGTTACTTAAGAAAGGACACGGTTTGAAGGAACAAGGCACAAGTAGTCTGGGCACGGGAGCTTAGGGCCAAAATTAAGTAATTATTGTGGGGTCAGTGTAGACGGGCGTGAAAATAATTACGAAGAGAGGCGCCAGACACTCGCGGAAAGGTACATTTCTAGTGAGTACGCACTTTTGTACACACAGCGTTCATGCATTTTGCGGAGCCTTCTTAGTGCCCATACTGAAGCACCCCTTCAGTACGTATTTCCGTGCAAGTTAGAAGAGCCACGAAGGTTATGGCTCTGGCGGGTCGCACAAAATTAGGCAGAGGTTGAGCTAGAGGGACGGACCATACAGCCAGTAGTGTCGGTCCCAGTGCGGTACGCCATTCCTTGACCACTTCTATATACGTGAGTTAGCTATATCTTATTTATATCATGCACAGCAAAAATTTTCGCCCAACAGACCAGATTTGCCGCCGAGCTTTTCAAGTACAGGGGAACGTAGACCTGTTATTCATCAAGCTCGATTATCAAGTTTGAAATTTTCCGCTAACTGCGGCCTTCACAAAGCGAAGGGCCCCAATAACCTTGGTCGGACCTACTTGATTTGTGAAATCCACGGCCACTCGTAGTCTCAAATCTCTGGTAACTGCAAGTCGTTAGCACTCGACACTTATTTTTCGACATTGTGCGTTTATCATCCCAGCCGCCTAGGGATTTTTCAGATCGTAACTCTAGTTAGCTCAAGGAGGCATTGAGCATCGCTTATAAATGGCGTATGGATCCTGCTTCATCAGATCCTCTTATGCATCTACGACCGGATTAACCGGATATCTAACGAGGTCAGCTAAGTGCAGGAGAATTAAGGCGGCAGAATGACCCAGCTTGTGGGTTCCAACTGACTGCTCTGCGATGTGATATGTAGTTGGAAATTTGCTTCTTTCACTAGTACTTAGGAAGTTGGGTCCCAGGTTAATTATGCCGTCCACGAAAATCTCCTAGAGTGCGTTCAAATGTCGCGTAATTTACTGAGTGAAATGCATGTACTCTGGGGACAGGCTTATAAAGTGAAACATCAGCAGATGATTGAATACAAGCAAACGGAAGTATTCCACTGGAAAATTTGATAACAGTCGCATCGGACAACACGATCCCGGAACAAAATTTCAGCGGAGCCAGTACTCTGGACTTTTCCGTTACTTTGCGGTTGATGTAGCTCGATGTGTTTGCCATGCCAGAGGATAAACCACCAACCCAAGAATGCTCTGAGACGTTTACCAGCTGTTTGTCTAATTCGGTTTTTGCAAAATTTACTCTTAGGAGTGTTGTATGGGTTGCTCGGCAAGGGTTTCTCTAGTTTGTTTCATTTTAAATTGGCCAGGAAAATCTAGGTATCGGTGATTTAAAGCGGATAAAACTGATTTTTCGTACACAACTCAACACTTACTCAACAATGATAGAGCGTTTTGTTATAACAACAAACAACAGCTTCCGTAAGTTTATAGGGTAGAGAAAACGAAAGAATGAAAAAGCTTTCGTCATCAGGTTATCGATTCGGGTTTTCTTCGAGAAAGAAGGGGCAGGTGATGAGTAACAACGAATGCTGATGGCGAATCCTGATATGACTGTGGGTACCCTGGTATGCTGAGCCATTTGATGGCCGTAACATTCTTTGTGGTGGGCAAATGGTAGCCCGTAGAAATCAGGTTTCAGGCGCAGTTATCCAAGAACTAAGATTGCCAATTTTGTTGCCCTGAAATTTTTTTGTTGAGTTCGCCATTACAAACAGCTTACAACGCTCGAAAATCAAGTGCCGCATTCAGTTCAACCGTGCCAATGCATATCTCAAGGTTGTTTAGGTTCGAAGAAAAAATAAAAGATGAATTTAGGTGATAAAAATGAAAATTGTCTGCCACACAGAAAGAATCGAACCACAAAACCCGATGACCGGATCAAGCACATGCGCATGGTTAACTCCAAATACTTGGTATGAAGGCGTAATCAAATGTCACAGATTTTTTGTGCGTTGACGGTCACCGAAGACGTTTCAGTCCAGTTGTAACATTAATGGGGTAGTTGCTTTCGCTGTCTTACGTCAAGTGAAGGTGATATGTACCACATCTTTCAACCAACATACCTCAACGTGAACATGAGACAATAACTTTTGTGGCTACGTTCATATGGTCAAAAACTTTTCGAGATGTGTATGGGATGGAGTTTATGTTATTCCAATATTCAGTGGCGTAATGAGCTTTGGGGTCAAATTTTGACGTGGCAAGTTAACTTCACGGCTGATGGTGGTGATGATCATTGGTATGATATATGTTGTTTAAGACCCCAATTCCCGTGGCTTGCGGTGGCGAATTCTGGCCAAATGTTTGATCTGTTTCCTTTAAATTTTTCAGCATGAAATAGTTCAAAAGATCGATTGTTGATCACGTGGCTTTTGATCTGTTTCCCAAGCTTGGCAATTGGCTTGCAAACGTTTCGTCACCATACATAAATCATCAGCGTGCAGTTGGGTGGGTGCCTCTTCCCTGTATGTGTGCCTTTATATAGCATTCTGTTATGTTATGTTAATGTCGAGGAACACAATTTGTTCCAATTTTCGCGGTGACATCTGCAATGAATCCTAAGATTGGCTATCCCATTAATGTCTCTCTTAGTTGTCCATAATATTCTCAGTTGAAATCGAAATGTAGGATCAGGCAAAAATCGAGTAATCTGCAGAGGCCTGCCTTCTCTAGTGACCCAGTTGGCGTGCCGTTGTTGTCCAATTAATCGGCCGAATGGATTTCCACTCGGATAGGAATCGCCGAAATCGACCCAGCATGTGGATCTTCTTGATGGTTTCATTGATCTTTTTTGTTGTAGAGCAAAATGCCCCCACATACACAAATTTATTGCCGAAACACCAGTTCTACTTCTCGTAAACATCTTGAAGGTGGAATACAACAACGTGGTGTTGAACAACTTTCATAACTCATTTCACCCTGCCGTATCAGGCACGCTGTAAAAACTATGGACGTTTATGTTAAAAGTTGCCGTGGCAAAGACTCATGGTGAATTTAGGCGTTATCCAAAAGAACGCAAATGTCTCAAAACGGAAAATGCGATGCGGATGGTAATGCATATTCGGCAGATTTGTTTTCCATCTCTCATCAATGCCGGTGGTCGTTTGCAAAAATGCGCTTTTGTGGAAACTATATTGGCGCGCTAAAAGCAAATTGATTTTGGATATTTGCGATAACGATCGATGATTTCTGTTTGGCTGCCACATAGATTTGCGTCTTTTCGCGGAAGTTTCTCCTAGAAACAGTTTTCAAGCCGTATCGGTTGCTCTCAATTTTTGGAATTATTCAGTCTAATTCCTTGCTTAGATTTGGCTATTCTCCTGCCGCCGTAAATAGTACGTGTTAGAAGCAGATACCATTATGTTTAAAATTAGAATTTCCATCCACCATCAAGCTCATAAAAAGTAGTTTTGAGCAGTTTTTATACATATTGGTTCAAGAATCCGGAGTGTGCCGACGATGGGGCCAAATGTGAGCTGCGCCTCTGAGGACAAAGCTGTATAAGCTGAAGGGGCATTTGCTTCAGTGGTGTTGGCTGGTCGTGTTCAAAAACGGAATTTCTGAGTGATTGGTTTGTACTGTATTTCAGCAAACTGCCAAATTGTTTCGATAAGCGTCATGGATTTCTGTTCGCCAATTGTCGTTACGTAATTGCGACCGGAAATTCGATCGCCCTGTGAATTCGCCATCGTTATTGTCTAGCACCCAAGAGATGGAGTGGTATGACTGTGGAACGGCGAGAACAAATATATCCAAGGACATGATCTCAATTCCGTAACTTTAACACAGTGAACGGTACAATAACACTTAGCGGGCTGTCGTATTTCATGTGTAAAGGTCCAACCACGCAAACTTAGAATTTTGTTGGATCCAAAAGTCGAGAAGATAGAGTAAGCGACACTATTTGGGGATGTTAGTGGGCTATTCCAGTTGATACACGCAGCAGCTCCAGGGGGCATTTGGTCAGCGGAACAGTCACTGGTAGCAACTCGCCTGTCTCCAAGACGGACGTTCAGTGGATCGCTGGGTTGGACACTTCCTAGAACAATGCAGCCGGCCACGTTCAGTCGCCTATCTTACTACTTGGCCCGCAAATTAGCCATAGGCAATGAGTTTGGAAGCCTTGACGAATTCGGAAATAGAAGAATGCCTTTTTATCCTTAGGCGTCACTGATCTACTGCTGTTGATGGAGCAAAGTGCGTTGTAAATGCTTACGGTAATTGCTTTTCTCTCTCTGGGTGAAATGGATTAAATTAGTCAGCCAAAGTTAACCCACAATGACTGACAATCACTAAATGTAATCAGACCCCTTGTTGGTTATTTTACGTCGTTTTATGAAGATGCGCGAAAACGAGACCGGAGGACAGTTCGTAGAAGTATGGCTGGTAAGGGCTCCTCGGAAAGGATTTTCATACTCAGCCAAGCACCAGAGTAGTGATGTGTGTGCAAAAAACCCAGGGTCCCGGTTTTGTGTGATTTCAAGAGCAATTGGAATATTAAAACGAGCGAACATTGAATAGAGCATTGAACAAAGCATCGATCGTGCACATCACAAATGGCATTTTGAAACAGGTAAAATTGTTCACATTGTTGAGAAAAGCACCAGAAAGCATAAGTATTTTCACAAATGGTGAGCAAAGTCATAAGTCCCTCGATGTGTGCCTTGCGTACATAAAGTATAGTGGCCCCGTGGGATGCAGGGCTCTTTATTATACTTCTAAGGATTGCAAGAACGACACCAGAAGGCAAAGCATAAGTATTTTCACAAATGGTGAGCAAAGTCATAAGTCCCTCGATGTGTGCCTTGCGTACATAAAGTATAGTGGCCCCGTGGGATGCAGGGCTCTTTATTATACTTCTAAGTTTTGCAAGAACGACACCAGAGGCGTATAACACTATATGTACATCAGAAGTTGCGCGGGCTCTTACGATTCTGTGGCGGACTAATTCAATGCAGGAATCTTCAACACCACGAATACTTCTTGTGCCGATTACGGCATGAAAAAGAGGCATCATCGGGTCTCAAGGATCGCGTAACATCTTACCACTTGTCCCTACAGGCAAGTGGGTCAGTCTAATGAGGTACTAGCTGCTCCTCAAGCATGTCCTTCTCACTGCACCATGAGAAATCGGTCCAAAAGGCATTCACCATTTTAGTGACGATATGACGCACCTTATATCGTATTACTCCCAAAGACTTCCAAATACTCTATGGGACCGCTCCTGGAGTACGCCAACCAAGTTGTCTGCTCAGCACGAAAGACGTCACCCTCATTGTGTGTGTCCAGCGGGCCGATTCCAGAATGGATGCCGGCCTCAAAGCCGTGGCAAACAGGTTTTTTCACCGTTGACCCAGCAAACACACGGCGGGTACATAGTGAGTAAATTTTCAAGCTCAGAGCACAGACATTCATTAGACAAAATTTTTTATCATTTCAGGTAGTAGCGGCGTGGAATGACCTTCCTCCTACGGTTGTCCACGCTCTCTGTAGAACCCAGTTTAAAGCACTGTTAGCCATTTATTTATGCGAATCCTCGCGCTGGCGAGCATACTGCCCCCGCGCTGAGAACATAAAGAGCAGTGCTACACTTGTGCCTTTCAGGTGAACGACCCACCCCAATAATGCCGTGACAACCGCTGCCTCTCAGTTCAGACCTTAGAGTCGCAAGCATTTCGGCGAGATTCTTCGAGAAAGCCACTCTACCGCTTGCATTTACTCACTGTACTAGTCCGCCCAAGTTTGATCAGAAGATCAGGTAGCTTACCCGTCCAACGTCAAGGCGAGCTCTGATTGGCCGAATGTCTGGACCCTACAACCAATCACGATTAAGTTTCCGCCGAATGCGGGTGCCCCATCCAGAAGGCGTTAGGGTTGCGGGAATGTTGTTGCCACACGCACTTGATGTGTCACACACTGCACATTGTTTTTGACATGTCTTTGGCGCTAATAGACCATGTACACTTTCGTTTTTTTCGCTCGATAAAGACGCTACCTTGGGCTGTACGTTCCCAATCGGTTTCGGTTTTGCGCGTGCAGCACTTCATTTTGTTGAATTTTTTCCCAAACAACCTGTGCTTGGAAATCTCTATCAGACTGCACTCCATTTCTGTGGCGCACCTACTTTAAATCCAGAACCCGATCACATCCCTCTTTCCTGTACAGCTATCGAGGAAATGATGAAGCCCTTCCCTGGAATATTGTTTATTAGAAAACGCCAACTGAACAGTTACAGAATATTGGACAGGAAAGCGAAACTCTGATGCACCTAGTTTTTGAAAACTGATTACCTGTCCCCTTAAGGAAACGCGTCTTATTGAAACTTCCTGGATTTTCATTGATCGTCAAACAAATGTAAACGAATGCTACAAAGCAGTTCCACGAATTCCGTAATGAATCCATCATATCAGCGCGGAGCGACGTTCTACTGTCATGCCTCATCAGTATCATCCACCGTTACATCGGTAGACCACAACATATGTGGATGAAATGGATGTCGATCGAATGTAAGACGTGAAATAAAGTGCCACACTTGCAAGGCCTGGTGGCATTCCAAATGTATGGGTTTGCAGGATGATCAGATAAACCAGCAATTAAACTCTCCTGCCCCATTTGTATGCGCCAGCTTCCTCTATTTCAGGGGCGCTATGGATTCAACTAGCAAGACTGCAGACACTGACGAAAGCTAGTCTCCATTTCTCAATTCGGAAGACCAGTCCAAATGTTGCATTTTAATTGGGACACTCGTGGAACGACTGGTACTTCCGAAAGCCTTGGATGAATCAAATACAAAGACCGGAGCGGTCGGGGTCCTTTGGCTGAGAATGAGGTTATCCAGCTGTTTCATGCGGCAAATAAGACCGATACGGCGTCCCTAGTAGACGAGGGATTTCAGGCCGATCATATGGGGGTCGTTCTCTAGAACAATCGCGCCAACAGAACTGGCGCAGTCGCTCATTGGTGGTGTCGTAGGGAATCCTGAATACTTATCACTTCACGCAGAATGGCTACACGGAAAGGAAAGCAAGCAAACTTTGGAAATTCTAGTCCACAACTATCGTACATCATAGAACGGGCTGTCAGTACTCAAAAGGCCCTCACAAAAATCAAGCATACATCTGAGAATCGCTTCCTAGGGGCGCGAAAACGGACACGGTGGTCCTACAGGGGAGGCGCGAAACGAGCTTCCACTTAGCGACAGATCAGCCGACTTCAAACTTATGGCCGACCGGATGGTAGTTATGGACTTTTGTGCTCTTAAAAGTATACCGATGCAACCAACCAGAACCCCAGATTGCAGTTTCCACTCTACCGTCGCAAACCTGTCGACCATTAACAACACTGGTGCTCGGGGTGACCGAAGCCTGACAGGGACACAACGTCCAACGTATGTGGAATTATCGCCGCTTATTTGCTCAGCGAACGATAAAGGTGCAGCGGTGAACTCGCGACCCAATTCACAATTTGTTAGCTGGATTGGGTCAGCTGTGAAGAGCCAGCCAGCGAAGTCCACCGACCCTGAAGACGGAGACTGCTACGAGAACTCCACAATCACTGAAAATGCGAAACCACTGGCCTCCAGCTCCACTCCGTCAAAAACGACCTGACTAATTCTGGACTAATTCGTCACTCATAACCCCGGTGGCCAGAGCCACAAAGCCGACAAAAATATACCAAAAATCTTACGTGCACCGAATTGGCCAAGCTTATGGTGGGCAACTTGGGAGTACACACAAACACAGAAGGGAAGTAACTGCGGTCTAATAAGCCACGTAAACTTTGCCCCATCGTAAAGCTGCTTACTGAATTCAAGGTGCAGTCCGCTGCGAAAACGAGTCTCTTTGATATGCCA
Organism: Opisthorchis viverrini; assembly: GCF_000715545.1. Lineage (NCBI taxonomy): Eukaryota > Metazoa > Platyhelminthes > Trematoda > Opisthorchiida > Opisthorchiidae > Opisthorchis > Opisthorchis viverrini. The sequence goes on along the minus strand of NW_008751702.1, from coordinate 346,468 downwards.
CTAAAAAGAATACTCCTTGTTGGTACCACTCAATGCACAAGTGGCGCGGTGGGTCCTCACAGAAGCAGCATGCTAGCCAAACCGCTCCTGGAGGCCCGAGGAACAAAACAGACGCATGTTCACCCCAAATCCTTGAACAACAACGAGTCCAGGCGCACAAAAGATGGTGTTGCATGGGACTCAAGAAGTCTTCAACCACGAGGGGAAAATCACGTTCCCTAAGGGCAAAAGGCCCGCACAAACCGAACTCTCTGGGGCAAAACCCCTCTATGCAAACGAATAGCAGTTCCCGGAAACAAATGTACTGTGGATTCAAATCCCACTGTGTGGGACCGAATCTCTTCCCGGCATAAATAATAAAAATAAATCGTTGAGTTTTAGCACTGTTTTAGTGCCTAGCTGCCGTACCACCCGAAGGGAACATGAGGGTTAGGCTACTCCCAGGTTGCCCAAGCGTAGACAGGGGAATTCGAGATGCAGAGGCCGGGCTCCGACCACGGACCTTCCGTTCAATAGTTTCGTGCTCTTGCCACAGCCATATCGCCCTTAACCACTGTGCCATCTCTTCTCAGCGTAGTTCACAGGAAGATGACTAATTTCTCATGCAAATCCTTGAACAACTCTCGTCCAGCGACTACTTCACGCATTTCTTGCCATTAGATGATTTTAACGCTCCCAAGGCCTGGATAGAGTTTCAGCGCACCGAGTCTTCTGAACATTTTGAATCGACACTGACCGAAGTCGTTCACGAACGCGCGTGGACTCAACATGTCGCCGCACCCAACAGATACCGCGCAGGCCAAATACCATTTCTACTTTATCTGGTTATCACCGACGAAGACTAAGTAGCTAAGTGGTTGGAGCGCGAATTTACTGACCGTAGTTCGGATCCGACCTCTACCTCTCGACTTCTGTCTAGGATTGGGCAACTTAGCAGTACTCCAGCTCCCATGCTTCTTTCTGGTGGCATGGCGGTTAGGCATTGAGAGAATGTTACAGCTGAATGATCTGACTTTAACGAAAGACACCTCTTGATCAATATTAATTAGAGCTCCAATAAGACATGGTGACCGCTGTGTGCTGACGTTTGATTTCATTTGCTACTGAGCTAGGAACCCGGAACTTCAAACGTTGATTTAAATTTTCTGCTGTGCGAACTTTTCAGAAATGCATAGAGTTCTTGAGCAATTTAATCTGGAACGAACTTCAGTGGAGGAGATGTACCAAATCAATGTCCAGAAAATTCCCGAGGCTGACGCGGTGTCTATCTCAAAGAAACCAGCACGCCGTCGAACGGGCCAAAAGCCACCTAAGAAATTCGGCGTCTTCTGGAAAGGGCATCCCAGCTACTCTTCAAAATTAACTACAGGAGACCTGGCATTTCGTAAAACGCGGCCCGCTGTAAATCAGCAATCTGCCAATGGAATATACGAAAACAGGCCTCGCCCGGGAAAAAAAACTATGCTGTTCCAGCACTTGGGACACCATCGAAGAAATTAGCCAACCACCTGCTTGATGGACAAAAACGGGTAACCTACAAACTACCCAATAGTAGTATCTGAGGCCCATAGAGAACACTACACAGGCCTCTCGCTGCCCCGTCGACCTCGTCACGTCGTCTTGTCAAGGCGTAACTACGAACTGTCACTAACCGATTTGGTCTTCATGAAGGAGGACGGCCACCAAATCTTGCACAAGATAAACCCCTTCAGCAGGTTGGGGCTTGATGAGGTCCAACCAAGGATCCTGAAGGAAACGTCGCTCACACTGGTAAGACATTTCTACGTGGTGTTTCCCTATTCGCTCGACGAAGGCAACCTTCCCTATGCTTATGGGATCCATGGAGAAATTCTATGCTGGATTGAGGCGTTCCTACTAGATACAATGTTCCGAGTGAAAGTATGCTCCACCTATTCTTTCTGGGCACCATTGGAGTTCCTCAAGGCCCCGTTTTGGGACCCATTATGCTTCTGATCTACGTAAACGATCTTCCAAATGTTCTTTCAAGTCCATGTCAAATTCTTTGAGGGCGATTGAAATCCTGGGTGTAGACACTGCAAAGCAGTGGTCGCTGGACTGACAATTTCCTCTAAATGACGAAATGTGTATGGGGAGACTTACCGAATGCCTTTATCGCGCATAGTGAGAATGGACAAGAGGAGGATTATGGTATCTAACTCTCTTCGAACTTGTCCTTCTCACTTCGTCATGAAAAATCCGCTCAAAAGTCATTTTCCGTTCTATGGGTGACTCGGCGCACTTTCCCCGTATTACTCGCATGGACTTTCAGGTACTCCACGAAGCCTACGCAAGACTGCTTGGTGAACAGGCTAACCAATTTTCTACTCCGGATGCGTGAAATACATAGCCCTCATTGAGCGTGTTCTACGAGCTGCTCAAATGGGTAGAGTGCGAATTTACTGATCGGAAGGTCCGCGGTTCGAACCCGACCTCTGCCTCTCGACTTCAGCTGTCTAGGCTTGGGTGACCCGGCAATATCCCACCTCTCGTGCTACCTTCGGGTAGCATGGTAGTTAGGCACCGAAAGGGTGTTACAGCCGAGCGATTTTTTACGAGCTGCCACGAAAATGGTTACCGACCTTGGTCCATGGATTATGAAACGTGTCTTTCGGTAGTTGACCTCTTCCCCTTGAGTACGGTCGCCTACGAGGAGACGTAATACTTATGCCTTTTTAAAACAAGTTTTGGCTAACAGGTTTTTCACTGTTGACCTAACTAACTCGCAGGAGAAGCATGGTAGGAAGATTTTCAAGCCCAGAGCGCTTCTATTGGGAAACAATTTTCTCCTTTCGGGTAGTTAGTATGTGGGATAACCTTTCCCCGATGGTTGTTCGTGCTGCATCTATTACTTAGTTCAAAGGACTTTTGGACGTTTTTATTCTAGTCCTTACGCTGGCAACCTCATCGCCTCGGTTGCGAACTTAGAGAGCAGTGCTGCACCCTTTCTTCGCTTGTGCCTTTCGAGTGAACTAAAACCAACTGCAACAAACCCGACCTGGATATAATAATCATGGTGGATAATATGAAGGCCCAATTAGGACGACTAAGCCCGGAAGAAGCTTAAGTAGGTAGTAGATTTTCAGTCGATGCTCAGCGTGCTGGTAGTGGAGAGCGATTGCTTCAACTGTGTAATCGTCATCATCTGTTTCTGGCCAGTACAAACTTCCAACACAAACGCTCACATCGAGTTACTTGGAGTCCACCAAATGCAAGACGATCATGACTCGAATGGATTAGGTGGCTGTCAGTTACCGATGGACAGCCTCAAAAATTGCCGTTCGTTCTTGGATACGCTACTTGACTCTGAACATGTCTCTGTGCGCTCCGCTCATCAGTTCGCTTTTTGTTCAGTATTACGCATGCCAAAGCAGAACATTTCCATTGATCAACTTCGATAAGTTTCGGTGGCTTAAAAGTATCGTGCTGATCTGGCTTGAAGTCTTCTGGAAACGCACAGTCGTACGGATGACGAAGGTTGCTTGGGGGTTAAATAGAAGCACGTAAAAAAAGCTGTGATCTCAGCTTAAAGAAATGCCGGTACATGCCGCCTGGCTTGATTAAGTAAACACCATATCGTCGAGAGCAGCAGGTCTTACTGCTGCCAGAAAGGCCATACCAGCAACTAGCGTACGCAGGTGCCTCCCGTGCTTGAAGAATTGCAGAGCGCTGTTGGACTGCAAAAGTTCTGGAGATAGAGAACGTTTTCGCTTCAAGCGTAAGCTGCGCCCTATTTCAGCGATCAATCGGTCAAAATAAGACAAGTTTCCGTGAAACGATATGTGAAGAAGATGGAACAGCAATTCCTTTGCAGAATCGTCGTCTTGCATGATGGGTTGAACACCTCACTGAACAGTTCAGTTGAATTCTTCTGAACCTCTGAACCAACCCAGTGGACTTGAATGGAATGTTGAAACCAGTCCACCGTCAACAACAGGAATCCAGTGTGAGATGTGGACCTTTCGGCGCGACAAGATCTGTATCCCATTCTCTTCAAATAAGATGGTTAGGTCCTGTTGAATACTTGGAATACTTGGAAGAAAAATAGAATAACAGTAGAATGGAGCTTCTCAATCATCATTCCCACACAGTCTCCTGGTCCTCCGTGTTGGAGGTTGAAACACACCTGGCGTCGTGTTCCGTAAAAAATGGTAATGTGCTTACATTTCTAGCCAAACACCATGGCCTTGCGGTCAGGCTTTTTAACCATAGGCGTTGACTGTGGACTATAATCGTCCTCCCGTTTGTGTGGGCGCCCCGGCAGTATCCCAGCCCACGTACGAATTGTACGGATGTGAAGCATCAGTGTTGAACACTGATGTAATGCTATCCGTGATGATGATGACTGTGATGATGAACAACGTATGACTTTTGGGCGTTTTTGGTGTTGTACGACTTCCGGGATGGGGCCTCTGTGACTTACCTGTGCTTGGCTGTGACATTACAAGAAATGGCGGCTGGTCGATGTCAGTGGCGTCCGTGTTGTCATTTTCTTTTAAGATTGTCTGATTGAGAGCTTAGAGGTGTAGGAACCTCAAAATGCTTGACATGGGCCAGCACTAGGTACCCTCCCTTACCCACTTTTATCTCTTCTTCCAGCTCCAAGGCTTTAAATATAACTTGATGGGCTTTGTGATTGTATGTAGTGAAGCGTCAGTGTCAATACTGATGCTGATGTCTCTGGTGGTGGTGGTGATGATGATTTCGGAGGAAATAACACCCACGATAGATGTGCTGATCACACTGTAGGTTGCACTGGCTTGGACGTATGCATCGTCTGTCAGTTGGTCGAATTCCTCCTCGTTATCGGCTGCAAAATCCGCGTACATGTTGTACAGTGGTTATAGCTTCCACAGTTTCGTTTGCAGTTGATCTGGGAAGGTAGGGCTGGTTAGCTACGTATTGGAGGTAGGTCATATAATTGGTGCCTGATTATAGGGGTGATGGTGGAGTTTTTATTGAAAAGATCGAAAGGGAAGGTATTTACTGAATGCAAGAGTCTGAATGCGTGCGCACGGTTGGGCTCTGTCGATCTCTCCAATTAGTGATGCGTCCTGCATCGGGGTCCCCATTCAGCGCAGCAGAGCCTGTTGTTAATGGCCTTCATGCGCTGTCAAGTCATTGCCTGACCCCCTGGCCCGTTTCTACTATTCATCTGGTTGTGCGAAAAGGGTTCTCCGAGGCAGTCTTTCTCAACTGGCATAATGTGCACGTGAACTGGCCAAACATCCTGGGTCGTTTGATAGGTCTATCCATCATAGGCGGGTTATTTCTCCTGAACACCTTTAGGCCAACGTCAGCATTATTGATCCGATGTTCCCACCAGACTCTGATAATGATCTGAAGACACCAGTGGTCAAACGTTAAGAGGTTTGCAACTTCAGCTCACACTGGCCAGGTTTTTTGACCCATATAACAATATGGAGCGAATCGTAGCATTGTTAACTTGCTCTTTGACACAAATGGGGTAGGTTGAAGGAGCTGCTCTGGTTTTTCCCACCCGGATGGAAATATTGTCTTTGTCTAGACCACCGGAACTGACACTAATACTACAGTGAAGTATGGAAGCTATTACTAGCAAACTCAGCTGCGCTGGTCATTGCCGTCTCTTTGGATGAGGATCTCGAGACGAGAGACATCAACAGTTAGAGGCATTGACTGATAATTTCTAGGGGCATTCTCAATGTCTCGCCTGGTTCCAAACTATTGCCGTCAATACATAAATTATTTTCTATATCTCCCTAATGAAGCGTCCACTATCACTGCTGGTTCACGCGTCAATTATGCCCAATTTGCACCAGCTTTTCTGATGTTCGCTGATCATAGGCGAACGAAGCTGTGATAACTATGACAACGGTAAAGTATGTATGCGGTTTGATGCTGATGCAGGTAGTGAGCCGATCATCTCTCATCTCGCGCTGTGCCTTAAAAATGGGAGCATACGAAGCCATGTTTACTCCATCATAGACGGCTCGCCCGTTAATCCGAACCTTCACCTGAGACCATTCATTGGATGAGTAATCCGGCGTCCTCTAGGATATCATCAATGGCGGGACGGTAACGGTGATACCGGGTAGTTTTATGGTTTGCTGTGTTATTTTTCTCATAGAGTCGCACTGGTGTTGTCAGAAATTCCTTATATCTAGAACAATTTTTCGGCACTGTTGGTTTCATAGATGAAGTGTTTAGGCCCTTCGAGCAGCAATCGTGAAAATTCACTAGCTGCGACACCCGGAGGATATCAGTTTATCGTTGGTGTGACTTGAGAAACATTCTCTCAAGATGGCTCAGTGGTTAGAGCGCGAATTTACTTCCCGGAAGGTCTGTGGTTCGAACCTGACCTCTGCCAGTCGACTTCCCTTGGGCTTGGTCAACCTGGCACTATCCAAGCCCTCATTGTTCCTTCGGGTGGCATGGCAGTTGGGCACCGGAAAGGTGTCGCAGTTAAACGATCACCTTTCTACCGTTCACCAAAACATGCAGTATCTGGGCTCATCATCATCACCAGCAACAGCAACGTCAATGTTGACACTGATGCTTCACTATCGTCAAAGTAATTAGAGAGTGAACCTTCTTCATCACTAAATCCTACGAATCATCTCCAAATTTTGGTGAACACTTGTGACCGATGTACAGGTTATTCGTTACAGGATGAACTTTGTCCCTTTTAGGCGCATTACCCATACCACACTAGTTGTGGTGCCTAGAAGATATCTTCAGAAGCCATGGGAATCAGCTGTCAATGTTGAACTGATGCTTCACTATCGTCAAAGTAATTAGAGAGTGAACCTTCTTCATCACTAAATCCTACGAATCATCTCCAAATTTTGGTGAACACTTGTGACCGATGTACAGGTTATTCGTTACAGGATGAACTTTGTCCCTTTTAGGCGCATTACCCATACCACACTAGTTGTGGTGCCTAGAAGATATCTTCAGAAGCCATGGGAATCAGCTGCCTCAGCGAGTTTGTTTGCAGTGCAGATCAGTGTCAACAGCTGACGCGGAGGAAGCTTATGACTGATGACCTAGCCCCAGTTGGGCCATCACGGTACCAAGGAAATGAAGCACAAAATAAAGAATTGTCGAACTGTAACGCCCTTTCGGTGCACAGCTACCATGCCACTCGAAAGGAGCACGAGGTCCAAGGTACTGCCAGGTTGCCTATGCCTAGACAAGTGAATTCGAGATGCATATGTTAGGCTCGAACCACGGACCTTCCGGTCTGCGCTCTGAGCTCTGTCAAGCTCTAGGACAACGGAGGCGGTAGACTGGTCATGGGCATGACGATCTAGCGATTGGTATAAAATGGATAAATGGCCCATGCAGTTTTGTTTGGGCGGTTAGCCCACCTGCTCGTTTAGGATGCTCGTCAAATGCCGAAAAGTAATGCAACCAAGGTGTATATGGCTGACCACAATTTTTCCTTTTCCGGTTTCTGTATTCAGAACATGCTTCTATTCTGACTAAGGGTAGTGGAATTTTGATCACTTTGGAACCGTTCTTTGCCCTTGATCCGTTGAAAAATCAAGTACAGTTTTCTGTACAAACAGGACATCTGTCCTTTTTCTTGTGACATGGACTGGCCAAAATTTGCAGTTTAGGGTAATGGTTGGGCCTGAGTCATACAATCGTTTTACCGGTTGTTTTAGCTGGAACTCCGTTCTTCTAGGTTCGGCCGTGCTTGCAAGGCAAACAGAGAGCAGCCAGGCGAAGATCAGTGAATCATCGAGTTACAGTTAGCCGTATTACGAGGCTGTTTGATTTAGAGTCATACTGTCCTTTGTGATATGAGGGATAGCAGTAAGATGTCTCCCGCGTGTGACCAGCATGTAAAGATTCGTAGAAGTAGTGACGCTCCATCCTGACCTGAGCTTCTTGTGAATTAATACGGTCAAAAGACGGTTAAGTCTCAACAGAAGTCCAGGGCAGCTCGAAACGCATCTTCTGTGCACAGTAGCATCACGAATCAGATTTCTATCACGCACACTGTGTCTTTCGGCCAGACGCCCTCCCACAGCCAAGTGAGACCAACTGCTGAATTATCGGCGTTGGATAGAGTTCTCCGGCAGATCCTACTCTCCATGATCTTATGACTCAATCTTTAAGTCAAAGATTCAAGGTGAGGTACTTCAAGGAAGCCCTCTTTTCGGGTCAGGCAAAAAAGAAGTGTCTTATCTACTGAGTACTAGTGAAACCGACAGTCTCGCTTTATCGTCGTCTATTTCAATTACTGTACCCCTCATCACTCTGGCAACTCTCGCTTGAGACCCTTGTCCCTCAGCTGAAAAAAAAGACGAAAGTGCCCTTTTTTGTTTGATAATGTGACGTTAACTGAATGTGACGTTATACATAACAAATTAGGCACCACTAAACATTCTCGGTCGCGATGGGATACCCTGGAAGTTCTTAAGCATACGTGCGGTTAGGATGTGCGGTAAGTTGTTTAAAAGATTCTTCACAACTAGTGAAGGGCTTCCTCATCCTTTATTGTCACCGACTTTGTCATCCAGCTGTCGCTCCAAGGGGCCATGAATATAGGCATCACAGCCACTTTACTTGGATTATGCAGACATCGTTTCCTGTTTGGCGTTTATTTATCTGCGCAAAGTACTTCAAACAGAATATGGGAGGTGGTCTCGTGTTTCGGTATACGTTTTGTATCTTCACAGTACGGGGTCCTACTTTGGGATTTCCCATCTTATTGTGCTTCCCTGGAAATTCAGAATGAAGAACCTGAGTTTGTTGGTCGGTTCACATATATTCGAATCTGGATAAGCCCTGATTACACTACGGCTGATGAATTCAATGCGTGAATGACGAAGGTGAGACGGCTTTCGCCAACTTGCCCCATTACTGGTCCCAGTCGAATTTCGGTGAGGTTAAATATTTGTATACAATACGATGTATACAAGGGCAATCCAACTTTATGGTCGTTAGATCTGAAAATCTTGGGCGTCTTCAAACTATTGATAGCCGATATCCCTCCATTGTGGCAAGAGTCAGCTAGATGCAGTGATTACATGACCAAGTAGTGCGTAAGCGGGCTGAGCAACATATTAAGCTCACCGCGTTAAAATAATTGAGGCGTGTATTACTCATGCCAAACGACCATCTTCCTAAGAATACGTTGTTTTCTGTTCCAGGAACAGGCCATGATATGACAACGTGAAATGAAAGCGACTACGATCAAATAGAGTGCTGTGAGATTTTCTTGCCTTCCCGACTGGGTTCTACGTGTTTGGAAACCCTGTGGGACTTGGCACGCTTTCGATCCTTCTTTCTACCCCCTACTACGGCTTTCTTCCCTCATGTTGAATGACAGCTAAGCGCCAGTATGTATTACTGGTGTATCTGATCTGTCGCTTCCTCTTGCAGTGCTATCGACAAAGTGAGTGGTAGATTGAACAAAACTCCTCCGAATTTCCACTATTTTAGTCACTTGTGGTGTCATTGTGAAAGCGTAGGTGTAAACGTCGTGGTACCGTTGTATGCGTGCGAGACGGTCACTTTGCGTGGAATATTTAAGATGATTACTTTCCTTTGATCCTCGTTATCTGTGGCTTGTTGCTTCTATGCAATGGAAACGCCAGATTTCCAACTCTGGACTACTTATAAGGTATGTGGTATGTCATCTAGTGGACACCGGATTAAAGATTCGATACAAAGACGTTTCATGCAGTTACTGTGGTTCGGTCATGTGTTATGCCGTTTGGCCAGACCAGTCTTGTTTACGCCATCAGGATAGATGTAGAATGAAGCAACAAAAGGTGTTAAAAGTCTTAGTCACGTTGTTGTATTCAGTCTGTAGTCAGTCAGTAGATAATTAGGCGACCCACCCAACTGATACTGAGTGGCTGAAGCTAATGTTCGTATATATGTACAAAAACAATCAAGTACCCAACTCCACTGGCCACCATCACGATCTGTGTTTAGAGTTATTTTGATGTTATAATGCGCTTCCTAATTGGACTGTAGAGTTTGTTGAATTTTCTAGGCTCTGTAAGCATACTCATGCGAAAGGGGCACTCTGGGAGCAGAGCTATGTACCACGGGTTCATACTGTGGCAGCTGCTCGAACAGTGCCCTTTGTTTTACTTGACATGGCCGTAACAGCTTCTCCGTATCTTATGACCACTTTTGTCTCCTTCGGTAACCGGATGGTAGGACATTCCTAAAGCGTGCTCATTTCGCTAAAATAGCGTTTTGTTCCTTTGTAATGTGCTACTCATAAGGTTGCTGAAAATCCATCGACAGCCCACGACCGGTTTCACCCTTCTTGGGGCTTATCAGGTAGGCGCAGTCCCCGGGTTTCCGTCAACCTTATGTTCTACTTGAAGCCAAATTGCACGAAATTAGCGAATGTGCACTGATTTGCAAACTAATTTGGTTCTTTCGAGAGACTCACCTGGAACCCAGCTGAATCTCTCGTTTATGATGTTCTCAGGCAACTGAATGTGCTGCACCAGGCTGCCTCATGTTTCAGTCGCCACGATATTTGAAATATCGCGATACATGTATATCTTTGTAATGTATTGTTCCCTTCAAAGTTAACTCCATCATGTTGCCATAGTCCATGCTGTCTTTGGGTATGTCGTTCAGGTGTGTTGGGTCATTTAACACCAGACAAGCTGTTTACTAACTATAGCCATAATCCATATGGACTTTTCACTTCTTTCTAAGTTATGCTCTGTATTTTTGAGCTAATTATTCAAATAAAAACGTCGGATATCCCGAGAATAAACACCTCTTACCGGTTCTTGGTTACTATTTTGACGTCCTTCGTTATGGCAAACTTGAGCCGCTCTATTCTCTTAAATTTATGAACGTAATATGCATTCTGTCATTTCTTTTCCAATTTAGTCTGTGTGACAATCACACCTGGATTTGTTTCTTATCTGTTTTTCGCTTTGGATTGTCATGGATTTCAATTCCTTTCACGCGTGAGTTTCTTTCCTCATCTGGTCTGATTTCTCACAGGCCTGAACAACAGAAGGAGATAATAATATCCGGCTTTCTAATCAAATCACCTCCTTCTGTTGAAGAAAATAGACCTTTCAGTTCCCTCTGGGATGTGAGTTCCTATAATATCGTGACTAATTTTCTCTCCTGTCGCCATAGTTGGGTTGTGGAGGACTCGGCTCGCCACTGATCAAGAAGGTGGGTGATCGCGCGATGTCTCTTTCCGTGACGTTAGCTACTTGTTTGACCTGTAGTTCTTTAGGAAACGAATGCACTGAATGTTTTTTCTGCACGTTTCTATCGTTCGCTCATATCTGGCGAATTTCAGTTTTAGTAGACTGCGATTTTGCCCTCCTCAACTTTTCCTAGTAGTCGAATCTGATCAGAATTCTCTAATTCCGAGAAGTTTGTTGATGTATTTCCCATGCATTGCAATATGCAAAAACATGTTGGTGTAGTTGTTACTGGCTAGAATTGGCTATGACCTGCTTGGCTTTTGAATACGCAAGCAATTACTACTGGTTATGGGCAATATCCGATGTATCATTTTATGCTTTTTATCCCAATCCAAGCGAGTGTTTTGTCTTGCTTGTACTGTACGGGAACACCTCAGCGTTCCAGCTACCATGAGCAAACTTTTTTCACGGGTTTCTACAGCTAAACATATACTAGCGAAAACGGCAATTCAGGTCAATCCCTATGCGCTCTGGTAAGCATATTTATATGCTCCGTTTTGTTGAGAAAGAAATGGAGTACATGGTTATGCAAGGTTCATATGTCCCGAAGAAATAAGCGAGCTGACATTCATGAATGCATGCAGTTTGTATTGCAGATAAGTCGGCCCACTTAGTCTGTTCCAGTCAACTCATATCGTTACGTAGGATGATTTCAGAGATAAATGTAGTCGTATGACAGAGTTTTGGGGGTGTCTGTCCACCTGTTGCCGTTGGATGAATTTCCAACTAGCACTATGGGTGGACTCTCAGCCAATTCACCCACTTAAGACCGGATTTTTGCGAGCTACTGAGCGTTAGAATTCGACTTCAGACCATCATTTTCTCTATTGTTTGTACTGTACATTGATTAGTCTTATTTTGTAAACGTTTTCAGCGTTGGCGCCAGCGATTTTGTGTCCTTTACAAAGTTCGTTCTCGAGATACAACGGGGATTTTTTTCGAGTACTACAAAGATAAACAGTGCCACAAGTTGAAAGGTATGTCTGTTTGTCTTTGTGTTGCTGTTCTGCAATGTTTATTGCGTAGACTTCCTTATGTGTTCACAACCGTCCCACTGACCAAAGTTTCAGGTCTGTTTTATATTCAGTTTTGTCGAATAGTCCAAGTTAGATGACGCCGCACATTACTGAAATAGAATACTTGTGGACAGGTATCCGTTTTCTGGCATAGATTACCCTCTGAATGGGAATTTCCCCATAGAAATGAGAACCCATGCAAATGCCTGATCTATCTTTCACTGATGATGGAGGACTTCATGGCAGATACTGAAATCACAACTGTCCATATTGTAGCTCATGTACAGTCAGGACAGGATGTTTACTCAATAATGTTTGATGGTCGTAGTTCATATGTTGGAAGTCTCATCTGCTCCCTGTGTAGCCTCGTTCTTCATTGTGTTCATAGCTGTGAGCACACTTTAAAACTGAGGTCAATAACTCCTTTTGTCGGAGTCTTCGTCCACGTCCAGCGTCTTGTTGGTAGAGGAGTCATCTGACAATCCAACTATTTGACTCTCTCCATCTCACTCATATCGGCTCAACCCCGGGCAGAGTCCGTCAAATGTTTGATTTTCGAAAAAAAAACAGTACGCCTTACCTAAGGATCAAAATTAATCGCCGGATGTCTCATTCATTTTGTGCATAGCAGCTAGACAACCGAGTATAGACATAAGGAATGCTAATTTGGCCAAGTTTAGACACTTCGTATTCAACTGTGTCACTTGCTCTAACACAATCCTGCAAGAAGAATTTGCCAAAATACCCTATCGATTCCTGTTAATGACGTCCGACCCAGGTTAACTATTCATGACACCTGTGGCGTGATAGTAAGAGGCCGACAAATGTGCAGGTTGATCTGTACAACTTAACACATGGTGTATCAAGGGTTCATACAAACAGAAAGTTCTGGGAAAATGTTGTCCTGTCAACAATAACCTAAAGATCTATAAATTCGGATGGGATCGGAACAAATAGAACATCGATTTCAGCTAGCTCATCATGTTTCAAATCTGGGGGGACAAGCAGTGCAGGTTAATATGAACAGAAGATTCCACTCTAGTCCTAAAATTCAATCGAACTTCCATGGAACCAACAGTTTGCAGTTTCTTCTGCTAAACGGTTTCCCTGGAAGAGATAATCGAACCATCTTTTTGGGCATTTCTTAATAGGATTTTGATTTCACTACTCACTACTCACACCATTCCCACACATGCTTCGACACTTGACATCGGCTAGTCCGGTAACTTTTTGACATGTATGCTCCTGCCATCTTGTTTTTAGGCCATGTGGACTTAAAGAACTGTGAGTGCATTGCAGATGACTATCAGATTGGGAAATGGCTCAACGTCTTCTCAATACACACGAAGCACAAAGGAAAATCTCGAATCTACTACTTCTCAGCCCCCGACCCACAGAGCATGTCCGATTGGGTACGGCATCTTGTCGAGGTCAAGGGTTTTGTGGACAATTCTCAACCCGGTATGTGTTTGTGGAGGAACTTAGTGAAGGCTCGTTATAACGGCCGTTGATTTATTCTGTGAGATGGGTAGTTTGGTGGTAGCTAAATTGTCTAATCTACGGCCATCATTACATTGTGAACTATCAATTTTATTTTCGATTGCAAACTTGTTATATCTGTGGCGTTCATTGACAATGAGACCAAATGTGAAGTTGCTGTCCATTGGTGTGATTTTCTGGAGCTTTCAGGGACAAAATTTCCTCACAGGTAGTGGAAGTGGGAGGCAGGTTGAAACAGCGCAAAACTGTGGATACCAGACATGCACGAACAACGTACGGATTTCATTTATGGCTTGCCGATTGCGAAAGCGTGATTCACGATGGGTGATACTGCTGTGCCTTACCGATGCTGATGCTTCACTGCCGTCCGTTTGCAGTTGTTGTATAAACTTGTATACTTTTCATTCTTCATGATACACTAGCACAGTATTAGTATACACCCTAAATGTTACTTTTTATTTGGGTTCGATATCCACACTGACGAGGTGAGTTGAATAGGTTTTCTTCAGACTCAGAGGATTGTCTGTCCATTGTCTCACCGCGGTTGGTTTTCCCTGTCTGATGCGAGGTAATCGATGCGAAATCAACACATTCTCTCGTCGGCTAAAATCAGGCAGAGACCATGTACCTGTGGATTGGATTGTCTGTCCATTGTCTCACCGCGAGTGGTTTTCTCTGCCTGATGCGAGGCAATCGATGGGAAATCAACACACTCCCTCGTCGGCTGAAATCAGGCAGAGACCATGTACCTGTGGATTGCGATTTACTGGCATCATCAGTAATACGTAAGCAATGAAAAGGTACTACAGAAAGGGAGCCGGTCAACTGGGCGACCGCTGCTGTATGGCGCAGAGCCCTTGAATGTTTATGCGTGAGGACTGCGTAATAAATACATGCCGATACTTCTCATGTCTGATGCAGCAGTGGACTACACAGTTCGATCCGTACACCGACCGTCTTTCCTGTTTGGTCGGCTTAAAGTTGGGTGCAGTGGTGCACTAGTTATCAGGTAGAATGGATAACCAATATTCCAGCGTTTTGACTAACCAGGAAACCATTTACGTCACATGTAGCTCCACCCGATTCGTCATCTTATTGTTGGCGAGCACATCATACTCTCAATTGAAATCAATCTCACAATACGGAAAGCTTATTCAGACTTCTTAGCGTCAATATATTCTTACCCATCTATCTCTTTTTCATTGTAATAGCTTTTTGCAGGATATCTTCCCAAATTTCTCGTGATAGCCTGCCAGGAATCCTACAGCCTTTCGATAGGAAACTTTAGATGATCCGGTCCCGAATCAATTGGTATATGTTTGGGACCGATTGGGACCTCATCGTTTCATAGAGGTCTGGTAAAGAACCGGAAGGTTTATTGCTGGACAGCTTTTCGCCTTTGACACAAAGGCTTCGTCAGGTCAAGTGAGTAAGTAAGCTATTGATCGGTTTTTAAAGCATTCAGGGAGACGATTCGTGAGGTTCCTTGTGACTGGCCGTTTTGATCATTGCTGAAATCGGTCTGAAGTTCCTGTTTGTTGGTTAGTGGGGATGGCTAACACTTACGATAAATTGGGTAGGGGGATCGTCTTCATGTTGAAACCGTATTCTGCGGCCTTGCTGTTCGGTCTAGAATATCCTAATGAAATATTCCTCTTGGAAGTCGTCCACAGATTTTGTTCGCCTGTTTTCGTCGTCCGCTTTAGGGACATTGGGATACGTCGAGCCGACATTAAAGCTAACAAGAACTGTATCAAGTTCTAACTTAAACCCAGCTACTTTTTAGCAAAGTCATACGATTTTTGGATGTGTGTGGGTGACTTGCCAGCAAGTGGTTTAAGGATATCTGCCAGAAATCTGGCCAGCCCATGTGGTGGTGAACCTATGCCATCCACTATTGGACATTTGGGGACACCCTCCTTGTGGCTTTTTGGTAACCCATAAAGTCGTGGTTGGATTGCACTTTCTGGGTACGATCGATACCACTTACCTTGCCCCAGATGGTTTATCACGGATCTTAGATACCTTCCAACTTCACCCTTATTCTTATTCATTATTGACACAATCGTTCCATCACTAATTTGTCGGTGGGGCCCATCAGCTACGTGTTGTCGAACTTTCTGCAGTTAGTAACTTTTATTCGTGACGAACGCGGCTTTACCTTTATCTGCCTTTGTAATTACTATACTGTCTACATGTTTTTATGTGTCTGAGGCTGTTCGCTCGGCTGGTTGCTGGGATTTCAGGACTGTGACCAACTGTAGACGTAATTTCTCCGCTTCCATTGAAGGAAGCTTCTGGAACACAAACCAAACACTAGGGATGATCTCTTCCGCCCTTATGACTCTTTCACTTACTGCGAGACAATGTTTTTCGTCACTTAACGGTCTACCTGATAAATTGACTACGCTGCAATAGCTGGCAGATGGCTTACCCTTTTCTATTGTGTTAGTAAAACAGCAAGTCATGGAAAGCAATCCCTATTTGTTTGTCCTTGCACTGTTTACCTTGAACTGACTCTAGTTCCTTCGCTTTGGTATCAAGTAGTTCGAATTCTGCAGGCGGTAGTGCCGACTGAAGATCATGGTGGAGACGACATGCGCGGTCACGGATATCAGTTAAAATTTGAGTACTTAAAGTGATCCTGTACTTGAGGAATGACTTGGGGCAGTTGAAGGATCGCCTTCCAGTTGGTAGGACTAGGAACTGTGTATACAAAGTAAAACGTAACGACTGTACGAAGGTTTACATAGGTCAGACAGCCAGGGAATAACAAACCAGAATCGGTGAGCATAAGCGATGCATTAACAGGCCACCGAGAAACGCGGATGAATGTCAGGCGATAGTCAAAGCTTCGGCAATGGTATGGCATGCACTAGACACTGGGCACAGGATAGATTTGGAAAGTGTGGACATTCTAAGACGGGGACTGAGAATTACACCACAGCAGCTGGTGGCCGAGTCGGTGGAAATCGCGAAGCATCCCAAGGTGAATGGAATGGAGGGCGTAGAACTGACAAGCGCGTGGAAAGCGGTTTTAGATCAACCGAGACGACACGAGGCGGGGTGTAGCTATCAGCAAAATGGTCTGGGTCTAAAAGTACAAAATCCAAGCAGAGTAAGATCCAATTAGATACCCAACCTCAAACTAATCGTCTCGACACCCCCTGATGAACAAAATCTGTGATAACTCCCAAGGGGATTATTCCATTAAGGTGTCCTAGACCGAAAAATCAAGGCCGCGAAATCCGGTCTCAACATGAAGACGACCCTCCTAACCGATTCATCGTAGAGGTTAGTAATCCTTTTTAACTAAAAAAACAGGAACTTAGCATTGATCATATCGGCTAGTTATGCAAAATCTCACGAATTGGCCGCCTAACTGCCTGCTTACTTACTCACTTGGCCTGACGAAGCTTTTGTGTCAAAAGCGAAATGCTGCCCAGCAATAAATACACCGATAGTTTACCAAACCTCTGCGAATAAATGATCTGGTCCTCCCCTACCATGTCTACTGATGAGATTGATGTAACCGAAGTAGACAGTTTAATCAGGCAGCATCCAAATGGATCGGCGTGCAAAATCAGCTGGCTCATAGTCCGCATGTGAGCTCTTCAGATAAACTCGTTTTATATCAGCCCAGTGTTAGCACAGGATAGTCGTTTTCACCTTGTCATTTCGTACAAATACTTCGTCCGAAGCAAAAATAAGGCTTGCTTCTTACTAGCACGTCCTCCGTTACGATTTCCAGAGGGGTTGGGCGTACCTCTGTCTGTACGGGCCCATTGAAGAAGATCTCTCAGCTTGTCTACCCACTTCGCACAATGAAGTTTCTGCCATTTGTCTTGTCTTTATAATGCAGAAGCCCGATACGTATTTCGGCAGGGTCAATGTGAGTCTAAGTGTCGATATTTAATGGATGACACTCCGGTTCATCACTATCATTGTCCTGATCAACAGTTTTTCGAAAGTTTTAGATGATGCGAATTCACACTATACCTATCAACCCTAATCTTATGTGAACGCCATATGGAACTCTGTTGACTTTCACTGCATTGCCTAGTACTGAACCGTGAGGTGTACATCCAGTATGTTTATATACGTTGAGATTGAAACTGCCATAGTTAAATGACATTATTTGCAAACTGTCTTGTTTATGTGAGATTAGTGCACTTCCGCACCATCAGACCTCGCCAAGTAACCACACATAACCAATCAAGCGCATGGCCTCGGTTTCGTTGATACCAAGAGGGTAGTTGCTGTGTTCGATAAATAACTGTCTCTTATGGAGAGGGTTTCTGGTCTCAGAATATCATTTGCCAGTCTGGGTGGAACCAAACGATGGCAACCCAGGATTTTATGTAGCTTAGTTGTTATCTAGCTTAGTTGTTCTAAGCTTTTGCATTTCTTCAGCTGGCTCGGCCGACCTTTTCCTATCTGCATCATATCTTACTGGAAACTGGAAGCATCAGTACAGCAGTCATCTCTTCGTATTTCCATTGTCACGCTGGCACTTTGCTGTCCTATCTCTTTTCAACAGACCCCTAATAGTGACCTCCACAATTGGATCATCACTAGTAACAAACACCTAATTTTTTTATGCTGACGGGCAATCTGCCGTAGTAACTCAGCAATTTTTGAAAGTGAACACTTTCAGCAACAGGAAAACAGCTGGCTCTTGGAGGTGTAGGCCTTTTGTGGTACCAATGAACGGTTTTCTGATAGTGCTATGGGACTGGGACCTCACCATCCTGGTTACTCACTCCTGACAGGTGCGCTTTCTTCGCGCCTCACGGTTGTTGCACTACAACAAAGCGTGCTTCTAGAACCTCTTGAGCCTGCCGTTAAATATTATACACATGCTGTTTTACCTCCGTTCTTTCAGTCGAACCAGCCTATCCTCCTTACCCCAGTTCACTTCAAGGAACACAAGGCACTTGGGACACACGACAAAGACGAGTTGCACTGAACCAACCCTTGCCTTCGCCGGTCCCACTGAGCAGTACACATCGTTCAAGTAATCCAAGTGTGGTGACTGCTAGTCATCCAACATTGACGCACCCTAGACTAGACGATGGATATCGTGACCCACCAGCGTCAGGAGTAAGTTTCTCAATGGTCTTCTATTATCAATGCTATTAGAACCGACGACTTACTTTTTATTGCTTTTGGCTTGATTGGTCGCGATTTAACGGCAAAATTGTACTATAGTTGGCTTATTGCATTCATGGGCTTAGTACTGAGCTTACCTACCTCTGTGTTATCAGTTCAAGACAACCACTGTTGATGTCATCTGTGAACATTCTGTGGTGCTGTATCAGAACTGTAGGTAGCGCAGTCAATCAGATCGGCGAATGGCTTTGCCGATGGTGACCGATCATTTCCTTTCACCTTAATCGAACCTTGCTGGGCGAATTTCCAGGGTCGATTGTGGGACCTTCCGACCCTATGGAGTAAATTATATGGGATTCAGGTGTATAGAACCAGAAGAACAGGTCTGACTTCCCAAAAGTTGACAGTATTTAGCTTGGTCTAAACTTTTATTTTGACGCTAGAAAGACGAAGTCGTCCGCGAGCATAGACCGAAGACTTTCGGCTGTTGCATTTTTAGTTACATCTCTCTGGAAATGGAGTCAGTTTTTAAGATTGCACCATTTTCCATTTATCCTGTTCCCGCAGAACGAATATTTGCTCTCTGCTTCGGAAGCTGAGAAAGACGGTTATTACCCTGTAAGTTGTCCGTCGTTATCTCGTTTTCATATGCCTTATGCTTTTTCGCAATTTTTCTGTACCCTTCATTCTTGAGGTGTTGCTGAAATCCATTCGGTTGGGCTAGTTAGAAGCCAAGGAGAAGAACTCTATTGGGTTCAAATTATCAACCTTGAACTAAAACTGTCACATCTCAGTTTTTGCAAACATACCAAAATTGAAAGGACAGGAAAGGCTTAAACCAGTATGTTCGTTCACTTATGTCTCGCTTCTGCTCTATGCTTGATTGCGTTCTAAGCAGCATCCAGCCTTCGCCACCAGCTTCGCCATCCTGATTTCTTGTTTTCCTTATTCTGCGGTCGGGGTGAGATGGCACAAGTGGTTAGCACGAATTTAGCGACCGGAAGGTCCGTGGTTCGAATCCGACCTCTGCCTCCCGACTTCCCCTGTCTAGGCAGTATCCCAGCCCTCGTGCTTCCTCCGGGTAGCACCCGGAAAGGTGTTACTGCTGTGAGATTTTTACTTATTCTGCGGTGGTTGACAAGGTTTTTCGTCGCTATTTCTTGGAACAGTCCTCCCTTATTTATTCATTTTCATTCGCGTTTTTTTTGACAATGGACGGAAACTCTTTGCACACCTACCGATGGTGCGTGGGAAGGTAACTTAGACCACTGACCGTATCCATACCGCCGCATCACTTAGCACTGTGAAATCCTGCTGCAACAGGATTTTTTGGACCGAGCCGAATGTTCGTCAGGCGTCCGGCAAGTCAGCGGACGTTTGACCCGAATTTTGGTTGATCTCAACAAGCCAACGAAATTGGTGGTAAGGCCTTTTTCCAAAACAAATGGCCTAAACAAACCATCTGAAAAAGTACTGTCTGAGGAACACTTGGTAATGTGGAATGATGGGTCCATTTGAATGGATGCATGCCACTGACTGTCTGTTGATTCATGCACTTGACACTGACTGCCACTGTCGCTGTTCCATAGGTTGGAATTGCTAACACATGTGGCATCTTTGTTGTTGCTTGTTTCCTCCGCGACGCTGTTCAACCCATCCGCCTCGATGCGGATATGCAATTTCCTGTATAGCCGCGTTATCAGTACGATTCGAACACACCGGAAGTACCGCAGTTGGTCTTACTATTCCTGTGGGCTTCATCCTCACCCGAAGTGCCGTGTGCTTCGAAAACTGGCCAATCAACAGTTGGTTTATTCCTCTGTCTGCGGCCGAGAGAAAAGAATCTCTCTGCAATATATTCTCTGGAGCCCAGGATTCTGTCCATTCTAAGGATATTTTGCTGCACATTCAGTTTTGCGGTGATTGCAGTAAACATCCGCTGCTTACTTTGAGTTAGACTATGCAGACCTATCGTCACATGCAACGCCCCTTTGGAACGCGACTTGCTGACTTCAACTGACTGCTGTCATCCATTCCTAAATCCTGTGCACTTTTGTCGGTATTGTGTTCACACGAAAATTGAGACTCTATACTCCGTAGCTATCAGTAACTGTTGGCTTAGGCCGAAACCTACATGAAGACTTCCGAAGCAGGCGTCAATTATTGTACCACCAATTCTTCCGTGTACTGATTACATACACCGGAGAAACAGCGCATAAGATTGGGAGTCGCATACATTCAGTGGACCCGATTAGACAACGAAAGCCTCTCACCGAGTATACGGTTCATACGCGTTCGACAACAGCCTGTATTTTCGACGCGTTCGGAAAGAATATCTGTGTGTGTGTGTGTGTAATCACGCCTCTTGAACGCAAGACATGGCCTCCACGTGCCTGGTGCAGACTACCGAACTTGACCAACAGAGCAACAGACACCTGATCTACAATCAGTTGACTCACACTACCAATAGTTCGCTGTATTGCCAGTTCTAGGTTCTGTGTTTTGGCGATTATCAAAGGCTGAAATTGTAATATTTTATCTGCGTGGGATCCAGCGTTAAAAAAGACCACTTTGTGTGGCATCTGAAACGTGTTTTTAGGGTTACTTCCAAAAGAGACAAACTTGCAAACTGGTCGCTACCGGTCGCTCCTTTTCTCCTGTGGAAGAAGCAGAACAGAAATGGATCATTTGCTTGATTGTTTTTTTCAGGTGATCACTAAAGTGGAGCAAAGTTGCTACCACTCCGAAGGGTGCCTTCAGGAGGTCTGCGCTACTGGGTCCCTTCTAGGGTAACCCTTACCGTTCGGCTACGATAATCCTTATGAGGGAAGAAAACTGTGGGTAGTTTTGTGCCGTAATAATGTAAATCATGCCGAGACCTCCTTAAACGGAGTGGGCAATCCGGTATTTGTGTCATTGTTCAGACACTTCATTGGTTCAAAAGTACATAAAATCTTGCTACATGAATTTCGCACCCTGTTCGTTATTGGGATAATGTTTTTTACCATGTGGACAGTGAGGATGGTCTTTGTTGGAAGGTAGAAAATCGACCTCTTGTAGGGGGTTAATTTCAAAACAAATCTCATGGGACTGGAGCTTAGTGTTCATAATTAGAATGAATGCTAGCTATTTCCTATCCTGGGTACTTATAACCCCAGCTATTTTTCTTTGCGAAAATACTGATTTGTGTGTTCACACTGAAATACTCAATATATACGTTAATAAAGTATTACGCAGGACATTTCTTATCCATCCGCCTACTGTACGTTAGTCAGTCGTACTCTTAAGTGCGTGCATGTGTGTGTAAACAAACCGAATTTGTCTGATTCCGTTAAGTTCCGACGGGCTCGTGCTGTTTTTCAGGCACATTCATTCGTTAAAGATCGTTTTTGTAATAGTCACAGCGATGTTGCATGTGATTGGTGTTCGCTTGTTCGACCGGGACATGCCTTGATAGGGCCCTTGCAGTTGCACAAAGTCCGGTGTGGTGGAAACCAGACAACAGTAGCTAACCGGATTCGTGACAATTTGGTAGTAATCTACTCGCTGCTTCTACTAGTGAACTGCGTCCACATGATTCCCGTATCGGATTATTCTTACACATGCTAATATGTAGTTATGCCCTCATTTGACAGGATTCCATGCTCCCTCAATAGCTTCCCCAATGTTATCCCACGTTGGCAGGTTGAATGAGCGGCAAACCCACCTCGTGCTAATTTCTGGACGATTTCCGACATGTACTGTAGCGTCTGAGTCCAGTCCAGTTCAGTTCACCAGCAAAAAACCAAGGGCACGTTGGTTCCACCTGCTATAGTTTCGGTCACCGAAAAGCGGAAGACAGCAAAGGTATAGCCCAGCATTGGAGGCGATGGCGTAATCAGTTAATTGGTGTTGAGTCAGTTTAGTTGGTTGGGGAACCATTAAACTGAATATCAAGGTCACCCTAAAATAGAACTACGTCGCCAGTGGTATGGAGAATATTTGAAGTGTGAATTTATTCCCTTTCCGCATGCAGTGTGTGGAATGCTGTTTTAGGAAGAGGTACTGAAACTCTCGAGAGGACGGTCGTTCCTCCGGAGGAACAAATTCGATCAATATTATTTTTGAAGATGTTTCAACAACCTTTACCCTGTTGTGATAGCGTCGTTTATCGGGACTGAAAAATTTGAGGACTACCGGCCTTTCAAAAAATCCGAGAAATCGCCTTCTACTGTAACGAATGAGTTGCGTAACTGATCTTCGCTTTTATCTACGTTTCTCGCGTTAGGTTGATCTCTTTCTTCCTATGAGTGTCAGCAACTTTCCCAATCTTAGTAGACTGCTATACTGGACCTGATCGCGGATGACGGGAGTGCTCCTGTGCCCTCTTCAGAGCGGTAACCTCTCTTTGAAGTGGTGTTTTTTTGTTGTGTTTTTCACATAGCTTGAAGCTGCGTTTGGGAGACGTTGAAAATGCAAGCCCGCAAATTTTGAGGTGCCTCTAGCATTAACGGAAAAAACCAGGCCATCCACCACTTCCGATTGGTTTGCTTAACAACTCCCATTGTACGTTTCGCAATTTGCTGCATCGGACACAAGTCGTAGGAACGGAAAGTAGAATTGTCTGGCTCATCGGACACTAGGTAACCGGCAGAGCGTAATATGTGGCTGTTGGACATCTTATTTCACCACAGCTTAACAGAAATCGGTTGCCATTCCAGTCAGTGATTCGTGAAACAGATGGTTCCTGTTTTGGAATTGTGGAGCCAACACAGCCAATTCCGTCCGGTTCGTATCCGAGGATTTGTAATTTTTTACGTCAACCTGATGCTGAGATTCGCTGGACTTGGACGATGCAGGCCCCTTTGTTTAAGGTGTAGGTTTAAGATATAGGTTTTCTGAAGCCAACGCGGGGCATCAGACCCCATTATGCTCGGTGAAGAAACCTGTTGACACCTGTTGGAGCATCGTTTCACAGCTTTGATCAGCTTTTGCCTTTGATTCATCTAGAAATTCGTATGGAGTCAGCAGAATCCCTGTTAGTAACACCATTTCAGATTAATACGGATGAATCAGGTTGCCAAGCGAAACGCAACGTCAACAAAAGAAGTGTCACCCAAGCGCACACATGTTGATGTATTCAAGCATGATAATCCAGACCCGTTCACCATTGTATGTGGAATGTTGGCGAACCACGCTTACTTCAGTCGCTAGAGTGCCTGCATTTATATCTGACTATGCGCACTACTATGGAACTCCAATGAGGTCCATATTGCTCCAGAATTTCAGGTCACTGTTCTGAATGTAAACAAGGTACTTACTGAAAACAGAAGTAGGAGGCAGCCTAACCACTTGCATAACAACCTGACTATAATCTTACAGATGTAGACAGTTCCTGTGTGTTTAAACCTATACTCGAGTGGTTTCTACAAATCCAGTGATACCACACCGTTTGTCAGTGAACTACCCGTGTTGTATATATAGTAAGTTATCTTTTCAGACGAACTAAGTCGCTTTCAGCTAAGTTTGAAAGTGAGTATGTTGTGACGGTGCTTTCTAGTCTATTTCTGCGAAGTAGTGGATTAAAGCCAACCACACATTTTGGATTAACTCCTTGATGTTCCGCCTAGTAATCCTGCGCACAATTCAAGTCTTTGTACTGTCGACATGCACTACTAGGTTCGTCGCGTCGATTCATACATAGCTTCTTGTTTTTTCTCCAAAAGTTGGTATATGCTCTAGCTGACTACCCACTATCCCATGACTGACGCGGTCTGATGGAGACGGGGGCAGCTGGTTCACTCGTGATGTCCTTTTTAGTCGATTTCATTGTTTTCTTTTACACAGCATGAGTTCTAAAGGCAAAAGATACTTGATAACAGTGCGATGCTTGATGATTCAATACGCTCATGCATTTTTCATACTATTGCCGAGATAACTCAGTGTACAGACTATCGGCAGGCAATTCAGCTGAGAAATTAATAGATGTTGTGCCGTTTACTTCTCCACTTCTGTTGTGGATCACCTGAGCTGAAGCAATGATGCAAAAAATGGGTTATTTTCTACACCTTATGACCATCAAGAAAACGCATGAATTTAAAGCCTAGTTGACTGTGCATAGATTGTAATAGTTGAAACTTTATGAGGTCTACAAATGGGTGGAAATTGTCCTCTGATATCCTTGCTATGGGATCCGTTAAGGTGCTATATTCTTAGGTATTCAAATCTCTCTGCTGTATTTTTTCTGGTGAATGAAACAGGACCTATTATTCGAATCCGTCATCAAACTGGAGGAATTTATTGGCTCTGTTGCTTTCAGTGTGCGTTCCCCCAGCGTCGATACCAACTATTGTTTGCACTGAATCCGGTAATCGTAGTATTGAAAAGACAGGAAAACTGCACGGCAAGGTGACCGACCACTATCGTGCAACAGCGAAGTTAGCCATTGTATACCAAACACCCTCCTCCCGCACCTGTTTCATGGTTGGTATTTGAGCCTTTTTTCGAACCCCGGCATATGCACTGCCAATTAGCCAAGCGGCAATCTCTTGCCTTACGGGGTACTACTGACGGAACCCTATCAGAACCTCCGCGTGGAGTGTGACTCACAAGCAAGCCTTCGCTGCGGAGTTATTTATTAGAAATTACCAACTGAACAGTCACGAACTATTGGACAGGGAGGCAAAACTCTCATATGCATTTTGTTTACAAAATTGAATATCCCTCTTCTCCTTGAACGCGTCTTCCTGAACTTTCCTGGATATTCTGCTCAAATATAAGCAAATGCTACAAAGCGACTCCACATATTCCGTGATAGATCTAACTTTTCAAGAGACGCAAAGCGGATTTACGAGAAAACATACTATTCGCATGCCTTCCCATCAGTAGTATCACCGTTACACTTGTATCGGTTAATTCACTTTGGAGGACCTGATAGTATCAACGCTGTTGACAGTGACAAATAAAAGGTTTTCTAGTTGAGGGAAACCACTATATCCTAAAACTCCAGGACATAAAGGGGCACTCAACACCACGCATATCTTTACATTCATATGACCTTCATGGCCTCTAGACTTATAGCCAAATACTGCATGGTAAACATATCTACACCATGGCTTTCAAGCGTTCTCCAACGAAACGGACCAAATCTTTATTCGTTTTGCCTCGATAAGATGCAACTGTTTTCTCATAGCCACACCACTAAGAGGTATTCATGACACGCTGGTGATTTTTGCTCAATTATCGTATGGTTCGTATTAGAGTTTTTCCTAACGTTTTAACTAGTGTTGAGCCAACTGTTATTTGTGCTGCAGCAAATGAAAATGTTCACTATGGATTGCTAGTCCGTTGGGGTTTTCTCCGCGTGGGTTTGGATCTCATCCCCGTCACCAGTATTTCAAGTTGTAAATCAAAAAAGCGCGTACGTAAGGACAGGTATTTTGTGCAAATGCGACCAAACAGGTCTGCCTTGTAACGGATAAGCATATAACTGAGTCACGTGTCCAGTTAACACAAATAGTTCTCTGATTTATCGACGACTAGATGCACGCATGCAAACCATCAGACGTGCGTCCAATCAACGACTACAGCCACCACCAGTTTGTTGATGGAGTGGCGAACGGACACGCACACGGGCAAATTTTCTGACACATCCAAACGGCTACCGCAGTCACAAACTTTATTGAGAAGACTTCTGATAGCTGGAGCACCGCATGATGTCTGCAAACAGAAAGATTGACAGTCCAACAATTGCGGTTGTAGATGCGGAGCGGAAGCGATCAGATGACGCGACTAGGTTGTGAGTGGAGTTCGGCTGGTCATTTGGCACGACATCATTCGATGGATTTGCGCTTTGGTTATCCGACATATTGTTTGTATACTTGTTAAGATTTCCCCCCACACTAAATTAACTCCATCCAGCACCTAATTTGACCTATTTGTCTTGAGAGGTCTTGTTCGTTGATTCGCCAGCATGAAAACTCGACCAGTCTTGACACCTTCCACCCATTGCCGTACTAGTTCAAGCATTTACGTTTGAGGTCGCACAACTCACTGGTAATCGGCCCCATAATAAACGACCTGTTCGGTTCTGCTCAGCTCATCACGAATAAATTGTGTACCAAGTGTGCGTTGGTTCCAGATGCCAGAGTTTTGGTCACCGGAACATAGACCGTAAGAGATAGCCAAGTATTCGAAGCGGTGGTGATATCACTTGCCTCACATTGTATATTACTGAAAGCACCAGCAACCAACCAACTACGCATTAAAGGCGGTAGCTTTGATGCACGAGCGTTAGTGAATGCGTAATTGGGCCATGTTTGTCAGTGTCAGTAAACATTGAGTCCCGGTGGCCACATTCAAAGAAGTGCCTGCTGTTAACCCAACTGAGTTTACTCGTTAGTTAGGCCATAGGTTGTCCACCTACCAGTCACTTCCATTCAACACAGGGTTGGGCTGAAAAGCAGTTTCCAGATCAAGAAGGATGCCAAACTTGGGAAGAGCGACGCTGGCGGGTCAATCGATCGTCACAACCAGGACAGTTACTGGGTCGTCGTTCGATGAGTCGGACACACCAGCCACATCGCTCAAGTGTGAACACGTTCGCCTGTTCAGACGTGAAAATTCAGATGCGTCCAGCGTGCGTTGGTTGAGTAGTGGTTACACGCTCGCCTCGCATGTCAGATGTCCGGGGTTCAAATCCCAACACGGCCATTAGATATGCACTGCTGATGAGCTCAGATAAGAACGAAACTCGAGTCCCGTGCTCCACTTTGGTGTGGACTCATCGGAATGATAACGCCAGAACAGGAACACGACCTTTCAAACGATAGTGGTGTGACTATGAACAAAAATCTGTAACTCCTGGTAGTCAACCAACCTGCGCAAAATGATATCAGAGGGCATCTTAACTGCAATGGACACCAGGCTGATGCCATGGTGGTTTTCGCATGACCTTCTTGTGCCGTTGTAGAAGACTGGGATGACGGCCGAGGTGCTCTGTTCCGTTTTTGTTCGAAATCCTCTGAAGACCGTCCACCCCACCTTTGAGGAGTACGGGATGCAGACAATGCAGACCAGGTGCCTTGCTGCGTTGAAAGATTGGCATTTTATGCTTGATCGTTTGGGTCCTTCTAGAGATACTAATCACCTCCTCGGGGCAGATCAGCTCCCTGTAGCTAGGTGGGTTATACTATTGAGAGTTTGGCTCCGATGTCAGGAAGGGTCCCGGAACAAAATCCCACATCCTTTCACTGTCTTTTGGGCATAGTTTTCAGTCAAAGGCTCCTGGCAATGACCCTATGTCTACTATATTGTGCAATTCTTCAACCTTTAAGCAACTTCACCATATAGCATGTGTTTACTAGTTCCTCTCTCATTCGTCAGTTTGAGTCTACTCTGGTGAGCGCCAGTGGCTCCCGACCATACCATGCAGGAGTGGTGGGTAAGTAACGCTGATGCTCGAAAAATCCACTTAGAGTACGTGAATTGGAAAATTCCTGTGGCTTTCCGTATACCTTTGCAGCATACTGAATGCGGACAAGTTACTCCATCTCACACATACATACACACACCATCCATTCATGATAAACACTGTCGCATATTGCGATATATTTTGCAGCGAAATGTTTGCCTACTAAAATAGTTGGTATGTCTGGTTAGCCGACCTGCAGCCGGTGCGAAATTCGTTAGAATATGTGCGGAACTGTGAACCAGCTAGGTATAGATTGAATCGTTTTCGTCTGAGTCAGATCTTCACGCATCGTGAAATTCCTCAGCGGCCGTCAGTGATGCTCAAGTACCCATATAACTACATAGATGCAAATAACTTTCACTTACCGATTCCAGTCAACGAATTGCGAGAGAGCGTTAGAGAGCGTTCAGCTGTAGCACCCTTCCGGTGCCTAGCTGCCATGCAACCTGAAGGAAGCACGAGGGATGCGAGAACTCCTCCTGCGATGCACATCAAATGTGCAACTATTGCTAAATGACATGCTATACCGTCAAATTGATGGCTTCGCCATGGGCTCACCACTGGATTCACCTACAGCACCCTTTGGGTGCCTAACTGCCATGTCACCAGAAGGAACCTGCCAAGTTGCCCAAGCCTAGATAGGGGAAGTCGAGATGCAGAGGTCGGGTTCGATCCACGGACCTTCCGGGCAGTAAGTTCGCGCCCTAACCACTGCGCCATCACTAAGCCCGATGCTAGCCGACATTTAAATGAGCAAACTTGAAAATGGTCCCTTGAAAGCTAGTGTAGAGTAAACATAGTTCTACTGCCGATATGTGGACGACATTTTCGCTGTATTGAACGGTAAAGCGGAGATGGAATTTCTTCAATTTAATGCTTCAAATTCACTAAGTCTCACACCGCCAACCAATTCACTTTGGTAGGAGAAACCGACAACTTCTGCTTTCTAGATGTCGGTCTTGAACGACGTCACCATGGTGCGCTGAAACGATCGGTGTTCCTAAGGCCTGATAATCCGGGCCACTAAAGCAGAAACGGAATCTGATTGAAAACTTAACTAACTGAGCGAAGATGATATGCCCTGATGATGCGCTGGAACAAGAAATCCTAACTGTCGCCAACGTTCTGAGAGACAACCAGTCTACAGACGATTTTATTATAAAGCATCTGAACAGGGGACAAGCCAGCACTGTCACTGTCACAGTTAAAAAAACGTTAACTTTAGCCCTCCGTTTAAGGGTGCCGTACCAACCGACCTACTGAACAGAAGACTTTATACTAGGTTGAACAATATTTCCCCGGTCGCAACTCTCCGAACCTGGTTTACAAGCAATTGTCTGTGTTCCTTTAATCCCAAAGACATAGTGCCCGTCCACGCCCTAAATATGTTAGTATATTCATTTTCTTGCTGGTGTGCAGCGGAAATCATTGGACGCACGACTAAGCAACTTGGCCAAAGAATGAAAGAACACAACCCACCCTGACCAGGTTCTGGAACTAGCAGGACGATAATCAGCGTTGTCGTACATCTAGCAGACACGGCGCACAATGTGGTCCCGAGCCAAAGCATCAGTATTGTTTACAAGGCGCCTGCTAATCAACCCAAATCGGTACATCAACTCACGATCGCAGTGGCTGGCGCTAACATCATACGACATCACAACCCGTTCCTTTGTCAGCAAAAACCCTTTGTTCGCGTGTTGTACTTGCCGGGGTCCAGCTCACCTCCCTCCACACACACCCTGTGCTAAGCACTAACGAACTCAGACCATCCTTATGGTGGCTTGAACCAGTTATTCCACGACAGATAGCCAGTGTCACTTCTCACTCGATGTTCAATCCATGTACACCAGACTCATTCAATTATGTTAATGTTATATCTAACTACTGTTCCCAGTCCAGTTCCTGGTGTCATAAAAGTGCCCACCGACGTGGGTACACAACAGCTTTATTCCAAACAAGAGGGTACATGCGAGTACAAAAGCTATAACGGCCCCGCGCTTCCGGACATTTATCCAGGCCAACTGATAGGCGTTAAGTGAGCACCCACAAACATCGATCGTGCTTCTATGAAATGCCTGAACGCTGATGGCATTCGGTCGTGCTTCTGTGGCGCGCCTGAACACTCATAGGCTTTTGCTGACTTGATTAAAAGATTGACTGGCCTGGATGCTTTTCTGCTTTCCTGATGACATTTTGGAGTTTTAGGGTCTCAGTAGGTTCCGGGCGTCCTGAGATTAATTTCAGGAATCTGACCTTTCTGATAGTTAAATACTGCTTTCTCAACCTTTGCAACTGTGTGACTTGAAGAGACCTTGCCGAAAACATTTTCGTCAATCAATCTTTGTTCTTACTCCAAATGGGATTTTTCGGAATATTAAAGTCAAAACACCCTGCCGTTATTATGTCTGCTGATTAGTACGCTCCTGTGAAGAAAAGAATAAGGTGGACGAGTTTGACTTAGTGCTAGCTCACTACAATCATTTCGAGATGCCTACACCTCCAAGCACTCATTCGGGCAATCTGAATAGAAACTGACAACAAGATCGCCACTGACATCGGTTGGGAATCAGTCACGACGAACGTTTGTGGGTATTTGTTAGATCTGTGTGCGTGTACGCGTGATTGTGCTGGCTGTGATGCGTCATTCTTGGGTTCCCGGCTTGACACCTGGCTCCTATGACTACTAAGGTGTCTAGGACAGATAGACGGGACGCTGGCGCCATCACTACTGTTGATACAGTGCGGTCTTTTGTTGATCTCGTGCTTTAGCGCCCGCCCGTTCCACGTGCGACTTGAATCATAACTGCAGTATACTTGCACCATCGAAGTTGATTTTATGGCTGAACTCGAGTGTGTGGTATGCAACTGCTGATTCGCAATCGGGTTTCTAGGAGGAAAACGCTCACTTCATTTCGGTTCCGTCATTTGCACATGCAGCTGCCTGGCTCTCTGGCCTGCGTATTTGGCTTCAGTAGACACTGTAGCTCTGTTTCCAGCAGAAATCTCGACAATTATGCATCATAGCCAGCACAACAGACGGAGACACGTCCTTATCAAAGTACACACAACCACGCGTACACGTGCACAGACCCGACACACCCACTCACGCTGGACACATCTGTTGCCAACTGCTCTTAGAAACGCACGAATCAGAAGACACGATGGTTTATCCAAGTGACGCTGCACCTCACTGGTATATTCAACTGGTCGCTGAATGCCTTGACAACGGTTGACCACGGCAACCTAAATGTCGGTTTACGACATCTTATTGCACTACTCCGTGTTTTGACTTTACAAGTTTCACCATTACGCATTACATGGGGCTCAGTCTGTTTAGCAATATCCGAGCCGAGTTTCTGCCGGATCCCCTGAGGCCCTTTCTTTGCCTATTTACTTTCTTTCTATGTTTTGAAAGGTCTTTTCTGCATGTTGCGGTTTGAACAGACAGAACCCGAATGGTGCGTAATCGTTAAATCACTCCCGTCGTTAGGTTTCAGTATATGGACTTCTGGGTCAGTGGTGTTATTGTATATCACTTTGAACCTGTATCCTAAAATCGACTTCATGGTTGGTTTATCCGTTATTCTCGCCCTCTACCAACAATTTCCCGGAAAAACCAGCTCCCTCCTCTGAAACACTCTTATGTCAATCTAACCGATAACGGAGACCAACAAACGGCTGTTTCCTGCGGCGATGGCTACAGTTTTCTCCCCTCTACGCAATCAACGATCGACCCGCATTCTGCTGGTAAGTCCAGTCGGCAGATACCTGCTGTTCCATTAGGAAGCGCAATACACCCTAGTGTACTTTGACCAAATGCAGTGAACACAGTCGTCTTCTTCCTCAGTTACTTATCCCACGAAGCCGAATTTTTGTTTCTCTGGGTATGGTCGGTCGCCTAGTCTTTTGTAATAAGATGCTCCTCTGTCATTGAAGACTTGCTGTCGGACCCTCGGATGATCAAACTCACGACCGTCCCTAACGTACAGCTTCATTTATGGGGTTTCAGTGTGTTAACCTAGTTGCATTGTACTCGGACTACCCTAAAACCCTTATGGCTTTTGGGTTTTGTTTTAACTTCACGTCATTTTTTATATTCCTATCATGGTCTGTACTTTCCCCATATCTCGTTTTGTCTCATCATGTATGTGTCTACGCATTCCATACTCCGTCAAGTTAAGGCATCATTTACTGGCTTCCTGTCGGAGAGCAAATTCATGCATGTAAACTAACAACGATTTAGCTTATGTGAACGTCCAACTGGTGTATCAGCAGCAATGTTTTCGTTCTTGTTCAGGGTTGTTCACTTGTTTACAGGGAAGAAACTGCTTCTTATTGTGGACTTAGTGAAAAGCAAAGCATCCGGGGGCTCAGCTTGTTCATTCTGCACTTTGTTATCTGGAATCGGTGTTTCCATTACATGGAAGAATGAAGGAGGGACAAGTCTCATGAACTAACAAAACAGACAGAGGAATTGATGGAAGCGTGTCGTGTACGGTTGTAGTTGAGAGGACTTCCATCCATTCTGGCACGTAGATTTTGTTCGCTTGGTGAATACTTGTGAACTAGCTCTAACAAACATTGGCCATCGCCTATGAGAAATAACACCCAGTAGCAACAGCCTGCAGCTAGCACTGACAAAGGCATTTGTGTAGTCGATGAGTAATGTAGCACTGACAGCATCCGACCACACTGCTATCAGGTCTTCCATGTGGATAGAACCAGATCGCAAACCGAAAACTTTTTCTTAAGAAACAATTTCAAGCTCAAACGATGAAAAACAACTGTATATGTTCTCTTGTGGTGCTACTCTCCGAAAAGACCAACCAGAAGTGATGTCTTCTGAAGAAGAGAGAACTAATAAGTCTAGTGTCAAAAGTCCGGAGGTGTGTTGTCACTTCAGTGTCCGATTACACCACAGCTTATCTCGTATGTGATCCCTGTTACTTCCAAGTACAAGCGTATGCAGTTCACCCATTATTTGTTCCAGGTGTCTAGGTCACTGCACTCAAACGCGCATCGAGCTAACATATTGTATTAAACAGTGAAAGGCGGAGGTTAAGATGAATGACTTCGCACACATCAAAGGACCATATGAATCATGATGCGTTCATCGTTTAGCTTCGAAGACCTCAAAATACCGCGTACTTCGAAATTACCGACTACCACTGACTTGGTTTTCTAAAATTTTGTCCCTACACTTCATATGTACCACACAAAGACCAACAGTCACACCGAACATACACTTGGTTAAAGTTGCACAGGTATCATTTGTTGGTGTGAACGCCCCTCGAGAGAAAATTACCGCCCACTTGCATATAGGCCAAAAGTGTCGTATGTTTTTCTTTGTTTCCTTCATATAGTATTTGAACTAAAATGGGCCGCAAAAGGCATGAGCTTCGATATGAAAAGTGTCCTTCCCAGGTTCCTAATTTTCCGTATAAGCTTTGAGAGGCCAGGGCCCGAGATAGCTTAGCGCTCTGGAAAGTCCATGGTTCGAGCCAGACCTCTGCCTCTCAGTCGCTCTTGTGTAGGCTAGAACGACTTGGTAGTGCCCTAGCTCTCGTGCTTCCTTCGGATGGCATGACAGCTATGCACCGACAGGGTGTTACAGCGGAATGATTATTAGCATTATTATTTCTTGTTAACCATTCGAGAGGCCAACCAAAAGTGGTTACTTTTGTAATGTACTACTCACAAGGTTGCTGAAAATCTATCGACAGCCCACGACCGGTTTCGCCCTTCTTGGGGCTCATCAGGTAGGCGCAGTCCCCGGGTTTCCGTCAACCTTATATTTTACTCGAAACCAAATTGCACGAAATTAGCGAATATACACTCATCTGCAAACTAATTTGGTTCTTTCGAGAGACTCACCTGGAACCCGGGTTTCCGTCAACCTTATATTTTACTCGAAACCAAATTGCACGAAATTAGCGAATATACACTCATCTGCAAACTAATTTGGTTCTTTCGAGAGACTCACCTGGAACCCGGGTTTCCGTCAACCTTATATTTTACTCGAAACCAAATTGCACGAAATTAGCGAATATACACTCATCTGCAAACTAATTTGGTTCTTTCGAGAGACTCACCTGGAACCCGGGTTTCCGTCAACCTTATATTTTACTCGAAACCAAATTGCACGAAATTAGCGAATATACACTCATCTGCAAACTAATTTGGTTCTTTCGAGAGACTCACCTGGAACCCGGGTTTCCGTCAACCTTATATTTTACTCGAAACCAAATTGCACGAAATTAGCGAATATACACTCATCTGCAAACTAATTTGGTTCTTTCGAGAGACTCACCTGGAACCCGGGTTTCCGTCAACCTTATGATCTGCGCCTACCTGATGAGCCCCAAGAAGGGCGAAACCGGTCGTGGGCTGTCGACGGATTTTCAGCAACCTTGTGAGTAGTACATTACAACGATATACATGTATCGCGATATTTCGAATATCGTAGCGACTGAAACATGAGGCGGCCTGGTGCAGCACATTCAGTTGCCTGAGAACATCATAAACAAGAGACTCAGCTGGGTTCCAGGTGAGTCTCTCGAAAGAACCAAATTAGTTTGCAGATGAGTGTATATCCCCAAAAGTGGTTAGTTTCGAGGGCTAGACTTTCTGTGGAGATAGGCATAGTTGCCAATAAGTATGCTACCTGATTAGCTTTTTATCTGTGTGTTCCGGTTAGACTTTTCTCGACTGCTCGAGTAATCGAGACTGTTCACCTTTATGCAGTCAGCCAAATGACCAGATACCAGCAACGCTGAATAACACGTTATTAATAAACGCCATTCAGGGGTTGCTTGCGAACTATATTTATATCGATTGCGTCGTATCCTCTATAACCTATCTGACAATCCGGTATCTCGGTCGCGTTTGTTTAGTCTCATGGCGTTGATCTAGATCCATTCTAGTTACCATGCCCTTTGACACAACAACTACTTTATCTACATGTCAACATTATTGCCCAGGATATGTTGTTTCCAAGTTCGCCTTTTCTGGTCGACACATTCTTAAGCCGTACATTTTGCCTTTCTACCCATCAGAATCATCTGACCCCCTCCCGGTTGTCCCACCACGACCAACCCGACAGAAATCGAATACCATGGACCCTGCTAAAATTCAGACAAAACAACAAGTGACAGAGCGAACCGTGCAGCGGAGCGAATCTTCCGATAGTGTTTATTTCAATGTATGGGAAGCGGGTGTTCAGGATAATGGGAATGAAGTTGACAAAGGCACGATAAAACACTTTTTATGGTTACTTTTTATCCAGTCTCAAATGCTTTGTTCATTCTTATCACATACGGTCCTTTAACCGTCACACGTTTTGCGTTCCATGGTGCTCTCTGTGGTGACTGTTGTTTGCCCTACGTCCACTGTCTCGGACGGGACGGCACCAGTACTAAGCCAGTAGCAACGAATCCGGACCAATCTCGAAATCTTGTCAAATCAGATAGTTTAATTCTTCTGCACTCAGTACTGGATATTATTTTGTTTACTTACCGGACGTTCAGAAGTCTTATCAATTACTGCTGCTGAATTCACGCCACCACCTGTCGTGCGTTACTAGTTCCCCGTATTGCAGTCGGTAGAGAACGTGAAAGCCTGAGCCGTTTTGTTGAATCGACCCTTTCTTAGCAAGTTTTTACTTCGTCACTATTTCCCTCCATTGAATGCTATGGATGCGAATTGTTACTCAGTGTTTAGATGCACACAACTCAATGTATGCGGAAATCCTTGTGCTTGTTCACATTTTCGTCCATTATATACGCACCTGAACCTCTTATATCTTGAGCAGCAACTACTCTGTTTTAAGCTCAGCCGATCGATGTTCATTCGCACTTTTCTGTAAATCTACACTGAGCGCGCGAATTCTCCAACGTAACTTGTTAAATTCAATCTGATTGTGGGAATCCACCGGCCATTTTTATGTTTTTCCCTTCGTCTGTCTACCGGAAAAGAAACCTGTTCTGTTCTGAAGAAGGCTAACCAAAACGTTGAGAAACTAACATCTGCGCGTAACATCTTACCTCATAGTCGTTGTTATGTCTGGCTTTCCCCCAGTCACGTTTTCGCCTATTTCACATTTGTGCGTATTCAATGCTGACTTAGTGCCTCACTTGCTGTTACCCGTTGACTGGTCAATGAAGCCATCCTCTCAATGGGCAATTTCGTTAACATCCGCTACCACAGAAATGAAACTTATCAACATTTCACATCGCGAGCATTCTCGCCTTGGTTAAACCGTGCATGACTTAAAGGAATAACTGTTCTGTAGCATTAGACGTCCTCCCCACACATAACCGTCCATGGATATCACTTTTGGCTTACGTCCTCCTCTAGGTCCAGGACCTCCAAACGTTCCACCTAAAGGCTCTCCACTGCCAACAGCGGCCAAACCAAAGAAACCGATAGCAGCAAGACCGGTGCGCATGTTTCGTCGAGATGAACGGCTCTCGCAATATCATCAAGTCCCCTTCGCTGCACCCAACCCAACAGTGTCCGACTACGCAAATGATTCGACTTCTGTACCTTTACACACACGGTCCCCTCCCCCTCCGCCACCAGCTCGGAATCCAGCTACTGCCACTCTGCCCTCTAATTTCCCATGCACCAAGCTCTCATCCGAACATACGATCGCCCGAGCTCCTTGCGCTGAGTGAGTTTGTGTCCCCCAGATTCACCCGTAAATTCAACTCGACACTTATTCTGATCATCACGTACATGCTCCTTCTAGCTGGTAATCCGTGTAGTTTTACTCCCCATTCCGCTAAACAATGTGTACACTATCTTGGCCACGAATATCCCGTTGCTTCTCGTTACGACTCCGGACGAAAAGCATGACAGAGCTATTTGAGTCTTACTGATCGACATTGGCCGTAGCTTGCCTGATTAAATGGTCAAACTGGTATCGTGCACATACCTCGTCACCTGCTTACATGCGCGGCAGCGGCCAGATATAAAAGGTAGGCTTGTCGCGTATTTGGTTTGGGCGAACTATCTACAAGTTTGGGTTTGTGTGTATGTCACGATCGGAAGTGTCGTTTGTGCATCACATGTTGGCCTCATGTACCATTCGTCATCCGACATAGTTTTTGTCACAACGAGACCACACTTTTCGTTCGTGCAAGCCCATGGACCAGGGCGTTTGGCAACCGGCCAAACTGTCCAGACGAACGACCAAGTTGCTTGTTGATCCAGGAACGGAACGGTCGACTCATGGTAGATTTTGTCACTCCCATGTATTCGCGGTGGCATTTAGTAATGTCTTTTGTGTATGTTTGCGTGCACACACGGGCCTAGCAACGCTATCACATGCGAATTGGAATGCCGCCGCGTTGGTTTTCTGCTGGGCGGTGGGTATCCCGGCAATCCGGTTTTAAACTTGTCCATTCTGTCCACTCCTAACCGGCCGATGTACGAGCACCCGTCTTCTTTCGTATCACGAATGCCGTCCAGCAGTTTTTACGTTGCGTTACTGGTGTCGCGTAGTGTGTCTTGCACCACATGTTTGCTTCACCGGTTGGCTTAGTGTTCCTAGTTTCCATTGTTCTGAGATCGGCAGTCTATTTGGTGTGAGTTGTTAACCAGTTGACTGATTTTTAGTGTA
The DNA here is from genome assembly GCF_000715545.1 of Opisthorchis viverrini. Lineage (NCBI taxonomy): Eukaryota > Metazoa > Platyhelminthes > Trematoda > Opisthorchiida > Opisthorchiidae > Opisthorchis > Opisthorchis viverrini. Next base: position 308,548 of record NW_008751702.1, on the reverse strand, counting down.
AAGGTGGAGGAAACGGAAAAAAGGGTCTACATATATGGTACAAGTTTTCTTACGATCTGAGCACTTGTCTTGCTTTTTTCTATGTCGTCCTTTGTCCATGACTGTCCAGTTGTTCATTTTACCACTGCTTATGTGCAATCATCCTCCCCTATTAACTGAAACGTGAATGCAGACCCGATACAGTGGATACTTTTTTCGAAACTTATTGGGTCAACAACTTGTTTGATAATGTTCAAAATGTCTTATTCCTATCAGAAATACATTGTTTCAGCCTTTTTTTTTGCGTGGAATGGCAAAACTCGGTCGAACAGGAATCGATATTCATAGTCTGCTTCGACTGACTTTCCATTGTATTCTTGTGAGAGCTTTCCCCGTGGTGGTATTCAAGTCAACCGTTTAAGGTGGCCATGGCCGATATCTTCTTTATCTGCCCTTTTCGGCTTCCGCTCTCTTCCCCAATGAACCAGAAACTTAGTTATTATTAGGGATAGTCGGGTGACGGTGGCCATCAATGGAATGCGTCATAGTGTTGTACTACGAAATACTCTTCTACACTACTAGGGTATCACTTTCTACAAATCCATACATTTAGACTCTTGTTTATCCTCCATGTTCGTTAGTTCTTTGTACCATATCCTATTTTGTAGCGGACAAACTACAGTGCTTAACGACGATAAACAATTCCTCCTGGACACCACTGCGGCATTTGCTATCAGATAGCGATGTCACGTGGCATCCTATTACTCTTAAGTTCATAACATGACAGCTCTAAGATTATCTACAGGCTGTTTGTTGGGCACAAAGCCGAGAGTATCAAGTCGTCGGATCTCACCCGCGTCAGCTTTTTATAAGGTTTATAGTCTTGCGAACCCGGTTCCCTATATGGTTTATTGGTCTCGCCCCATACAACAGTAGCCTCATTCAGTACGGCGATGACGCTTCGCGCGGAGATTGCAGTGTCGTGCTCTCTATACAACGTATGACAACGAGGTTCTTCATAAGCGTTTGAATGTGTGCTTGTCATAGGTAGAATATGAACTGTTCCAACGTTTGTCGGACAGTGGCATGAGCTTTCTCCCTACAAAGTGTCCTTGAGGAATCGTCAAGGTCACATCATCATCCATCACCTCATTAGTGAAGCAGATGATGTATGACAGGTAGGAACGCTAAAATGATCATACTGTTTCCCTGGAGCTGGGGATACGTGATAAAAATGGTTAGCTTGCATAAAAAAATCTAACTAAAGTCTCTTGCGCGTTACTGCTAATTTACGTGCTCCGTTTTACTAGAAGAACGATGTCCAGCTCACCGTACTGGTTACGTTCCGTTGAAGATGCGATGCAACCAGTCCGTAGGAAAAACAAGTCCTCATCAAACCATAGCTCCAAGACGAACAAATTGATTGCGGGGGTTTTCTTGCCTGCGGTGTTCGTGAACCATTAGTTTATTTTTAACCGATCGAAAGTCGGACGGTCAATGGAGTTCACTGGAATTTTCATCTGCTTTAACATCGCAAACGTTTTAAGCTGCTCGCGCGTTATCGTATCTGGCTAACCTACAGGTTAAGCAGAAAATCCTCACCAAAAAACTGACCGTGCTCTAATCTTCGTCACCCAACTAACGTTAACCTGTAGGAGGTTCCTAGCTTCGTTCTTAGTCCTTGCAACTTTGATGGCGAATAGCTCTGTCTTCGGTTTCGAGCTTCATTAACGTTGGTGCTATGTTTACCTCCGGAGTTGACATAGCCGCTGGTCGTGTTTCATCGATTAATGATTTTCTGCTGGATATTCATCCTGGAATTTCATTCTCCCACACGTTCCCTAGGTTCTTAGTAAAAACTATGGCCTCTTGTGCTCTTTTCCCGAATGTCTCATACACACAGTGGTTCAGGCGTTGTCTGGAGGCGATTTGTATAGAGGGTTTTTCCGTCTTTTTCAGCTGATGGAAGCGGCCCCTGTGGGGGGGTGGGGAAAGGTTTGGTTCTCATAGTGAGCGGGTGGCTGTGATGCCATCTGGACAGATTTTGGGGCATAAGGTCTCTCTAATTTCGTGCTGATGGAGATTTTTCTTTGGATGCCTGAACTTAGTCATTTCACCGCAGTCTGGCCTTAATGATACGCCTGGGGAAAAGTTATGTACTCATTATGAAGAATTTAAGTACTAGACTAGCACTAGTGTTTGGAAACCATCAACTTCGAGAAAATGACAAATGAATAGGAACGTAGTAGACAGTTTTGCAGGGACAGTAATCTTCAAACCACGAAAGGGCTTGGTGGAAATTCTTTTCATTGGTGTTTCACTAAAACGGAACCAGGCTGGGTAAATAAACAATACTGATCCAGACCGATTATTTACATCCGTATTGGGTTTCATACCATTGTATTATCATTAGTTCGCTTTGGAACGGTCTCTGCACCAGTCCCGTTTGTGTTGCGGCCTGTATGTGTGGAAATGCCCACTGTATGGCAACGGAAAAGCGGCAATTTCGGAACTCTGTCGGGCCAACCAAAAGGCACAAGTTACGAGATGCTAACATTTCAAATTACCGTCGTCAGTCGATTACGTAAAACATCGGTTGTTCATAGTTGTCGAACATAGTAGCAACAGGTTAAAGACGTCGAACTGCAGTGTTACGAGGGCGGACGCAGATTAGGTTCGGTTTCGGGGCAGTCGGACGTCTTGGATCAATATTTTTGGCACGCAGTTTGAATTGTTCTGTTCTTATAAACATCGCGTCATAAAAACCTAGCAGTTTCGATTTTCGATCGTGACTAGGGCCACTCAGATGGCTTGTTTCATAGATAAGCTTTGCAATCGATGGTTTCTTGTTCCATCTGACCTCTCATGTTGTTGACTCATTTCGTGGCGATTTCTGTAAAATAACAACTACGTTTTAATTGTGTGAGCCGGTTCCAAGCATCTACTGGCCAGCAATCGCTCTATCCACCAACAATCCCTATGATAACTTACCCAGACAAGCAAATGACAACCCAACGCACTTTTTAAAAATGAAGTCTCCAAGTACTGGTTCTCCGAAATACCCCCATTTTCCAAGACATTAGGAAGAACTGTTGCTTTCCGTTTCTCTTTCTCTCCTTCTCATGGTTGCATGTTTCCAGCACTTCCAGCCTTTTCATCACGTCTTTATGTAGTATGTTTGCAACTCTTTGCTTGTCGTTTTTCATTTGTCCAACTGTTTTGGTCTTGATCGTGGGAATTACCGTGAAACTCGGACGAAATGGGAATGAAGGCTGGACCGGATTGACTTGATATGGTGGTCATTTTGTATATGTAAGGGATATGATCAGATATGCGAATCGCGTGGATCAATACGCACTACATCATTTGGTTGACTGTCGACACAATCATCGGGCCGGGATGACATTCCACTAACTTATCTTTGAATGGCAGTCGCATCATTTGGGCGTTGAAAGTATCCTTGAGAATTTACTTATCTGATGTTCTTGAAACATGCTTTACTATTATTGAAGGGTCCGCTTTCTCTGGAGACTGGAATGTTAGGGGTAGTGTTGCTGCATCAGAATTGAAGGTAATTTAGTTACCTACCCTACCACTTTCTACTACTTTCTGATCCTTTTTCAGGAGCGACCTGGAACTGCCTGTTCGTGCTACCGACTCGAACAGGGGCGATGCTGAAAGCGACAGTAGCAGCGTAGATTCCGTATCGAGCGGGGAGCACCAACCAGATGAGCAGTCCCTCTTGGATAATTCGTTGAGTGGAGCGCCGACAGAGACAGCACCTCCACCACCTTCAGTTCCGGATTGTCAAATGCCTCCTCAGGGCAGCACCCTAAACGAAGTATGACTTGTGCCCTTTTATCATTTCGTTCATTCCGCTTTCACAGTGTAGTCATCGCCTCACCGCTTGCCTTCACCCTGATAGGGAAATAACAGCTGCATATCGTATTCACTGGATGCTTCTGAACCGAATTAGCCTTGCTGAACAATTTGAGAAGTTACGTGATATTTGCTTGATTATAAGCCGTCCTGGTACCGATTATTAAGGTCTGATGGAGGCAGAATAGGGAAGAAAACATTTTTGACGACCTCATTGCAGTTCGTTCTTGTCTCTCTGTCTACCACATAAACCATGTAGTGGTTGTGCATCCGTTCCCGGTAAACACAATCAAAAGGGAAGTTGCGTACTTTCAACGATGTAGATGTGATTGCAACAAAGTTGTTTGTTTGACAGTCACTGGTGTCAACTTTTCTTGTGTATTGCTTGCGTCAGAGTAGGAACCGATTGTCAGTCGGAGTGAGGTTACTCTGTGAAGCATCAGCGCTTCGGTTTCAAACTGTAGCCCGACTTCCGTAATATCCATGGGGGAATAGCAAATATACACTCATTTGCGAACTAATTTGGTTTTTCGAGAGACTCACCTGGTAGCCAGCTGAATCTCTCGTTTGTGATGTTCTCAGGCAACTGAATGTGCTGCACCAGACCGCCGCATGTTTCAGTCGCTACGATGTTCGAGGGTTCAGGTAAGTCTCTCGAAAAACTTAATTAATTTGCAAATGAGAGTATATTCGCTAAGCTTGTGCAATTTGGCTTCAAGTAGAACATAAAGTTGACGGAAACCCGGGGACTGCGCCTACCTGATGAGCCCCAAAAGGGGCGAAACCGGTCTTGGGCTGTCAACGGTTTTTCAGCAACCTTATGAGAAGTGCATTACAAAGATCCATGAGGAAATTCCACTTTCATAACACACTTTTTGTAACGTTGTGAGCACGGCATGACATACCGTCCTCGGGAATTCAGGCGATTAAAAAGGTGGATAGCGTGAGCAAACCACCCTCGTTTTCACCTTGACGCTCGTATCTATTCACAACTAAAATTGACCGCGCTTGCTAGACGGATCATTTAGTATGCCGAGTAATTTTCTCCCATCGATTTTGCCGGATAGCTGCTGTCCCAATGTTCGGTTGACTCGGTATTTGTGTAAGCAGCGTCTTTCTTGAGATGTTACTCTCTGCTCCGCACAGCGTTTTGATCCTATCCTACTGGTGCACATTTGAAGCAACACATGTTGCTGTTTTTTCAGGTTGATCGTATCTTGTTTTCGTTCTATGTCCTGTTTGATACATTTCCTTTCGGTTGTGGTCACTCAGACATGTAACGAACTTCCTAAAGATAGCTGTGCTTTATCTAGTCGACAATCGGTAAGAATTTAAGGCTTTATCTGGAACTGGTTTGCATCCAAACCAAACACCTTACCGCCGACCGTTGACCGAATTGAGGTCAATTCTATGTCTAATGCACACCGAATATACCAATCAATATGAAATCTGACTAGTCTACTGTCGCGGTCCTTCAGTGGACAATGCAGACATCGTGCTCGAGGGGGTGTAGGTTAGCGGTATGTTTGCACAGTTCCTGCTATCAGTTGGTCATGTGACTTGCGTAGGTGTGTCTATTTGTAGACTGTTTTGACTGTCTATTTATTCACCACGCTCATAATCTTTTTATGCTAGATCTGAATGGTGAGCAGTCACAAGATACATTCAGTCTTACTCGTTTACCCCCCGTGTAATGACCTCTTTGACTGTCAGCGCTATCTTTCTATCATGCTTTTAGACTCTGAGTACTGGTATCTCCGAATCGCACCGGTGTATCGCAATATGACTCTGATGATACTCCAGCACTTGTGGCATCACCGGTTGTATTGCTTAGTTGAATTTCTAATCTCTTGTGAACAGAGCCTTGATAAGCTGTAGGTTATAGCAGGTATGCTGAAGTAATGTGCTTAAACGTATGAAACGAGAGAACCCACTAACTGCCAGAAAACGCACATAGTCCAGCCGACCACTGATGTGCACTTGAGATTTAAACAGATTTGTGGTCACTCATGTTGCTTGGTCTCTTCGCGAAGGATTGCTTTGGCCTTGTTACGTCAATTATTGTGTCCATTTCAAATACGGTCCTCAATGTCAGTATATGCCCTAATCAATCGTTCTAACTCAACTCACTGTCGCTCTACGTCACTCACGAAACGCTGTACGCGCAATTCTTCGGCTGTGCATCAACAATAAGCGGAGACGGCGTTCGTCGACATATTGAACTAATGGAGATCCAACCGACGGAGTACAACTATCTTTCAACATCATGTGTATTTCGGTAATCTTTTCAATCAAGGGAGCGTACAACACAGCAGCATGTATCTGTCGCAGGCGTCTAACAAATCCAGTCGTGTGAATAACTGGCGCCGAGTAGCCAACTCTATTTACATGCTGGCGGAAGGTGCAGCTGAGTAGCCCCAATAAACTGAATCGAACCATTCGATTGAACTACTTGAGAAGCGCACTTCGCTGCGCCCGAAAGGTCTTGATTTTAAAATTACGCGATGTCTGACTTGACAAGACCACAGCATCTCTGTACTGAAGAGGTTTAGTAGCTTCTGATCAGGTATCATGCAGCGTCTTCTTAAGAACTCATCGCATTCTCATATACGTTTTCATTGACCTTCTTGGTGAATCCTGCATACATGTGTATTCACTGGTGCCTTGAAGAAATTACAAAGTCGTTTGGATCGTCACATTTAACCAACGCGTTATTGAGGCAGTGATTTGTGTAATTGCTCAGCAGCCATCTTCAATAGACGAATATGAGCTTAACCACACCAGACCGGAGCTTTTGTTAATAATGATGAGCGACATGACCTTCGAACACCCTTTCCGTGTACCTGCCGCCGTCGTGGCATGCAGTGCTCACGCAAATTGAACTTATACCCACGAAATTGTCCATCTGGCACCCTTGTTAGTTGGCTAAGATGAATGAAGGATCCCTTTTCACAACCAGTCACGTCTTTGGAAGATACCCAAGCACTGAATATATAATTTCATGCTTTGATCTGAGTGCGTGTGCGCTGCTCAAACCCATCTTGCGGACCGGTGGTTCCATGTAGAACCTCGCATCACCTCTTGAACCTGTGCTTCTAAATCTGAAGTATACGAGATGGCATTTCTCTTCTTGCTTGATCTCAGGTACATTTGATCCAACTGGTTTAATTTGGTCTTCTGATACACCATAGCCGATTATGCTGTAACAGGCACTGTAGTTTCTTGAACTATGTGATGTCGATAGTAGCAACCGAGTGTACTGTTTTTTACTCACATAGCCCAACCGCGCCCTCAATGGCGCTCATGCATCCAAGCTATTGCCTTCAATGCATAGCTCCGTTCTTAACCCCCCACTTAACAGTCCAACTATAGTGCCGTATTTACGCACTACTTTATCAGCTCCCGCCTCCAAAGCGTAGCTACCTGCTCCACCTCCCCAAATCGTCGGTGAACGAAACCGTGGCAGCTACAACCACTGTACAAGTGCGCGGTTATCACAGCGGATAATGATGATGACTCACATAGCTTTCAGATTAGCCGTCATTCGTTAATAGACTTTCATTCCGCCTAGGTCCTACAGCTGCTTATGACCGGTAAGGTTTCGCGTTACCTTGGGCATTGGCTACTGAGTGCTTCAGCATGCTTGGGTGTTTACCAACTCATTATGTTGTAAGGTACTAAGCTTCCACTTGCAACTGGATGAATTAAAGAGGGCGGCAATGCAATCCAGGATGTCCTTATTACTCCTGGAACCACCACGCGTAAGCATATATTGAACGGAGATAGCTCTGCTCAGTTAACCATTGATCAATTGCTTCATGGCCGTCAGCTGTGTTGCAATCCCTGTTTTAGTAGAACTCGGTACATGCCAATTCAACTAATAGAACCTCCGACGTTTAGATCACAGGATATTGTGATGTTTGCACATTTGGGAGCTGTTTGCTCTGATTGTGTGTGTTTCACAACCGTACTTGAATTGCGTTCTCTGCAGCCAATTTCCGTTCTATTCTATCTTCCTAGCCTTCGAGTCGTAATCCAGCGCCGAATCCAGACCTAACGGCTGCTCAACAGTCAACTCGACGTATGCAACAACTGAACTACATCGAACCTTGCAATCTCGAAATAGGCTCTCAGCGAACCAACGGTAATATTCCACGACCTGTGCCTCCCAAACGGCTTCCAAAGTCCAAAGCCCAAGATGTTCAGGTCACCAGCTCGTGTCCGACTTCCACTGTAACTGGCTCGGATTCTCCCGCCAGTCCGGCAGATTACTATAAAATAGAATACAAAGAGATCGATCCTATTGAGACAAACGCCCTCGCTATTGCATCGAAACGTTACCTGGATGATGATGCCCCTCTGTGACGAGAAGTACTTGCCTTTTCGATCGTTTCTTTCTCCATCCACAGACAAGCCTACTGATACTCGGCTGCAATGCATGTGTTGTCATTGGTACAATCCGCTACCCGGTTACATATGCTTTAGGTGATTCAGAGCTTTGCCTTATGCTTTTTTGTACATCTCACTCCGTTGTCATCTCACCACTGCGTTTGATGTTATTTTTGCCAATGGTATTTGGTTATTGATTGTTGACGCCCTTCCATGCGTCGCTCTCCATTCCTGACCGACGATCTTCCCGTTTTTCTTATCACTTGTTTTTTTACACGTGTGCCAAATCATGAAGACTGGCGCACTGCGTTCTATTTCATTCCTTCTGCACTGTCGACTCTGCCAGTTGTATGGTTCTTCCAGTTGCTTTTGAATGTCCTTGTCTTAAAACAGATTCAATTTTATTGTTGAGATCCCTGACTGTGATTCCGTATGGTTGTCATCCAGCGTGACTGTCTACTACGGCTTTCCGTACTTTCTTACCCATTCCCTCATTGATCGTCTCACCAACCGGTACTTTTAATCGCATAAATCGCATTGTGTTCCTCAATAATGCAATGTACTATTTCCTTTGTTAATATCCCGCCGATGGTTATTAACGGAGGGGTAGATAAAAGACGGCTACAGTGTATCCAATTAGAGGTCATCATTATCATCTGTAAAAACCCTGTACTTGTCACACACTGGTTGCAGCTGCCACAATTTCATCCATCCACGATTTGGAGAGATGAGGTAGGTAGCTGTGCTGTGCAGGAGCTGATAAACTGGTGCGTAAAACCGGACTGAACCACGTTAGTGCGCACGCACTTGGACCGAACAAGTCTGAAAGCTGGAATTTTCAGGCGAATGATTCCTCCACCTCCAGTTCCGCAGCTTTGAAAATTGACCGAGTAAAAAAGTAATGACAACAAACGAGTTATCTCGCTACGTGTGCCATTTTAGGTTCTGGGTTGAATGGATTTATCCACTCTGGTTCGCACAGCATTGCGTTTCGTTTATTATCGTTTCCATTTCACGCAGAAGCTGTCGCTGTGAGGATTTTCGCGAATATTTAGTGAATTACAATTCGTTCAGGTTCGTTGTTGATTACCGTGTCGTACAAAGAACGACGTGCTTTCTGTATTGACGTATATAGGTTGGTTCTACTATTCGATGAAAAATAAGCATAGTGAAACTGACGTTTTTCTGTGTATCCTATTCGAGTAAACACCCCATGAAATTACATTTTGGCGTATGCACACAGGTGTGACTGTGCTGTTTGGTCAGGAACCATGACGTAAACGCTGGCTCCTAAGTGGCAAATCTTTGTTTTGCTCACTGTTGTTAAACTTCCGGATCGAAAGTGGCACCTGCTTGACTAAACTGTTCGGACACACTATCTGTGAATTTCAGTTTCGTTGTGGCACTTGTTTCAATGAACTTTTGGAATTTCTTCAATTTAGTCCATGGGTGATCCTTGCAACTATTTTCCCCGCTGACATTCTGGAATAGGTTTGAATGTCTAATTTTGAATCCGTGAATTCGATTGAGACGGGAAGGTTAATTAGAGAAATACACTGCGCCTACCCGATGAGCGCTGTCGAAGAATTTTCAGCAACCCTATGAGTAGTGCATTGAGAATGTTAATTCTTGTCAGTTGGTGTGGTTTCCAAGACGGCAAATGTCAGCATTCGGAGGACGACATCCGATGTTCCGGCGCTTGCCTCACGAGAAGTTTTGCGGTATGAGTATATGGGAATTAAAATAACTTTTTTGCTAGAATACCGTCTGATGGAAGGGGGCAGTCGTACAGACCTGCTGTAGGAAAACGGCCTTTGTGATCAGGTCTGCTCAACGAAAAAATATAACTGACCGAGGAGTATTAGCTGCACTGACTAAAATGCTTACCATTAGATGTGTGTATTTTGATGGCACAATGGGTCAGGTGGTGTAAAGCTGGTTTGGACCGACTCATTCGGTTTAAATTCACCCCAGATTCCCGATCCACAGGTCCACTGCAATGAGTGAAGCGGTTAGTGGACTGTATTATGCGTAATAACACAATGACGGCTGTCCAGATGATGCGCGAATGACAACTGGAGTCGGCTCTTGTTGAACGGAGCAGGTGAGCCTACTGATCACTATGTATGAAGATAAGGGTATGCATCTCCGTTATCTACCTGTTCCCTTACTCCGCCATTTCACCCCTCTGCGGTCTCCAGTGGACACCTTATGAGCGATATCGTCTCGAGAACCGGCGCCCACACCACTGCGAAACATGCTTGCACTCGACCCATTTTCAGCGAGGATCCTCACCCCAAATTTGGGACGTCATTCATGCTGAATCTGTCGGATTAACAGCCATTGCTCTTACATTGGCACATAAGTTTGTTTATTATGACTTTCAGTCTTCTCCCTAACGTTGCCGCTATAAAATTTAATTTTGCTTCCGCATTTCCACCACGAACGCAAAGGAAACGATGTCCACGTCAGGTTCGCAAAATTAATGCACATGCTGTTATGCCATAAATATCTAATAGAATATCAGAATGTATATGAACATCTAGTAGGGGGAGAGGTACTCAGCGGTTAGAGCGCGAATTTACTGACCGAAAGATTCGTGGTTCGGGCACGACCTGTGCATCTCGACTTCCCCTATCTATACTTGGGCGACCTGGTATCCCAGCGTCGCGCTTCCTTTGGGTGGCATGGTAGCTATGCACCGAATGGGTTCTAGAGCTACCGCAAAAGACCCTTTTAAAAGCCCATTGGGACTATGCTTAATTTGTAAGTATAAGTTCAGTAGCCAGTACGCATAGGAGTACGAATGTTTATCACGATAAACGAAACAACAATATTTAAGGAAGTCGGTTGCTTTTCACCGGAGTTATTGAGGCGCTGCATATATTCGCCCATAATTCGTTGGTTGATCAGCTTCGCTGGTCGCTATAGTGCTGTATCTCTGGACACCTAGTACCATCGGTGTGAGGATAGTTCCTGTTGCCTGAAATCCACATGACGCCGTAGCTGGTTCGATCAATAATGGGTGTTCTGTTGGGACGTGATGCATCTGAATCTACGGAATTACTTGGTTCGGAAGCCAGACTGAACCGACTTTGTTCGTTGCTAGAGAAGTGTGAGGGATTTAGGTGAATTCATTTGGTGTAGGTTTCTATCATGAAGCCCCAGGAGTAAAGATAGTGACTTTTCGAGTATTTTCAAGTTCCAGTTAAAGAGCACGCAGTGCAGTGGCCCTTGAATTACTATGCTGGACGGTCTGACCTATTGGCTTTGAGCAAATTGGCCGAAACTTTCCGAGATGCGCGCTGCTGATGATTCCAAACAAGGATGATACAGGTATGCAGTGTTTTTGGGCGTAAGCTGGCTCTACTTGCAGGGCGACATCTCTATTGGAAGTGACTGAAGCCCTTTATTAAACAAGCGATCTGAAGTCCCAGACGATGCTCTAAGTTGTCGGAGTTCACACTGAGAAGTTTGAGTGAATTGCTCGACAACCTTAGTTTGCGTTTGGGCTCTTCAGTATATGGGCCGTTTATATCAATGATGTTTTACGTATTACATAGATCCTTCTAAAACCCTCATAAATGTTAAAATGAAATGAATAAAAAACACGAGGTTACATATCGTTTATTAAGGTTCCGGATACGGAAATTTGAGTCACGCATAAATTTGATTATCCTCAATATCAGAGATTAGAATTGGGTCTACGGTATAGCGTAGCTAAGCAAAACTCAATTATCCACTTTCGTGGCGTCAACAAATTCACAGGTCTGTCACTGGCCGGAACACTGCAGTGTCAAGGTCCGCACACCAAACAATGCCGAGGGGAAATCGTGGTTGGATAGTGTGGGTTGCGGACGTCCCTTCCGGCGAAAGTCTTGTGACTCTGATTGGCAGTGCCTTTACACGGGAATCCTGTGAGAACAAGTCAGGCACAGTAAACGGGGCACAAACACGCACGCGCATATTCAGACGCGCACGCTAAAGTACGAGTGTCGAGCGGAACGCTGACAACGAAATTCCCCACGTTTATTCTGTCCCCATTTGTAACCCCCGCCCCTGTTTTGCGTTCAGTGTGTATATACGAACTGACGATTTTTGTCCTTACCACTTCACTTATTTGGCCTTAAGGTCATCCGGTCATTTGTAGCCGACTTTGCGCGTGAGACTGTCTCACGTGGGAGCCTGTTTGCTCCTTTGGTTTGCACTTTTGTATGCCTAGTGGACCATTTGTTTTGGATGAGTATCTACTCTCGAAGTCTGAACAATTTATGTATTTGTCTTACATTAATAGTACCTTATAGAAACTCAGCTCCGACTTTGTTTTGCCTTCCCGGAGGTTCTGGTATTACGCGTCACTCGAAGATACCGTTCACCCGTTTCATTGAGTATTGCTAAAAAATAGCAATCGTGAAGGTGTTTGGGATTCTGACAGACCGTTTAGTAGCTGCAGACGTTCATGTATTTCCTTCCCACTTTATCGTTACATGTTAGGCAACATCAAATCTCTGGAGGTATTCGAGCTTTCGAAATAAAAATAACAGAAAAAGCCAAACGGCACATGTGCACTACCTTGAATGTTGAACAGAAAATTAATTATTATTAACTGCTAGCGCAATGTTCCTTCACACCGCAGTTTTTTACTTGATCTGCTCGGTCTATACATCAGCCATAAAGCATTCTCGATTGAGATTGTCGGTGTCTTTATTTTGTGATTCTCTGCCTATACTGCTGCAGATTGCGCTCTGAGTAACTGTTTTTTCTTCTTTTCCAGGCTAATGTTGAGACAATCGTTCACCGTCGGTTTTCATCACCTTAGGTTATGCTATCTGCTGGAGAGAGGTCCGATAATTGCTGTTCTTCTGTTAAATGGGAGGTTTAGCAATGACGACCGACGAATATTGCGTAAGCCATCGTGCTTCATTTTATGAGTCCATGGAAGACATATTCTAGTGCCGTTTGGTGCTAAATCGACAAAAGGGTTGATTCATTCACACTACAACTTCACTTGTGTGAAATTTTGTTCATGACTACAGTGTAGTGCCTGTTTCGCCTGAGTAGTCGCTTTATTTTCCTTTTCTTGGAAAGAGCGCGTGATGTCGCAGTTTTGTTAATACTGTCTTTCATGGAAAAAATGGGGCGAAGCTGGTGTCATGTGTTCTTGAGTCAGTGTTACTGTTTCTTGTTTCAAGCATCATAAATCTTGGTATAATGAAAAGCGTTCCTGAGCTTTCCACTGGGGGGGGAGAAGATACGCGATTTCGGCTTTAAACGAGTTGGGCTCGTCACGATACACCATTGCCATCGTCTGTCTGGTGGTGACTGACTGTTTACGTATTTTGTGTGAACAAACAAAGCATTCAAATGATTGTATGTAGCTTCAGTAGCTGAGCAGTCGTGTCCCGTCTAGATCATAACAATTGTAGAAATTTCAAGCTTATCAGTCCTATGTAATTGAAAGTTTGGTTTCCAGTACATTATGCTGTATCAAGGCAGAGGGAATCTAAAGGTAGCTGTCGCTAGTTATGAAGATTTCGGTACTGCCTATCCAAGCGCCACTGAGGTTCCATCCTTCATGCAGTGTACTTATCGCCTGACTTGCGGCTGCAGCGAAACTTACACTGATAGGAACGCGACAAGCAACAGCGTACCAGAGGAAAAACAACACCAAAGGGACATGCTTTTCATGTGATGAGTTATCGTACCTCGCGAAAGACGAATTAAACATTTGGGCAAAAGTACAACTATCTCAGTAATGAACTAACTTAAACTAATACTGAAAACAGTTGCCAAGTATGATAGTTCTTGGGCAGTTGATTCCCTCGTCTGTGACTCCAAAGACTGAATTGGAAAAGGGGATTAAAATATTCGCGGGACAGTTGTATGGCACGTTGCGTCTCAGAAGTATGGTTTTCGCTGAAACTGGGTAGACTCCCTGGTGTCGCCGTTGGGCGGAAGTCAAATGTAGATTGTATTCAGGAGAAAGATGGAATTGTAGTGCATGAAGCCGAATGAGCACCGCAAGTAAAAGTGTTGAAGGTAAAATGAATCTACAACACAAGACCGTGACGGTTAAATGCAAACAAATTCTTCAGCATCTTAGGAGGAACTCATCTCAGAGATGTTTGCGGCAGGTAAACAATTTACTTGCGGTTGCTAGTAATCGTCAGATTTCGCCCACACTTACAGCGATCATTTACTGGAAGCCCTTATGTAAGGTGTACAGAAAGTTAGTTTTATGGGTCGCCAGTCACTGAGCCACTGGTGTCGAATTCCAGCGAAGCGTAATATGTGGCAAATTGTCGATAGTTAGTAGCAGTGAGAGCTAGAATCGAGGGACTTATGAGGTCTCTGCATGCTGTTCATGTGACCACAACCAGGAGCAGGAGGGGCTGGTGCGTGTGTAATATCTGGATGATGAAGGGAACTTGGTGTTGCTCAAATCCAACCGAGGTGCAGGTACGTACATATCAGCGATGGGATGAAACTTTTGTTCAGATCTTACCATTTCTCTGGACTTTAAGTTTGTGCTGCCTACAAAGTTAATCATTTTCTTTACAGTCCGCGGTAATAATAATGGCAATTATATTAATTCCCGGATAATGAATTGCATTGTGTCAGCATAATCATAACGGAACAGTTGGAATAGAAGCGTGACCTGTGGGTACACATGTTGGCGCGGAAACAGGGTAGTCACACAGAGTGAATGTTATCCGACGTCGATGAGGTCACGCACTAACTAATCCTTCCAAACGGCTTTTAACCCTGACTACGCTCCAACGGGCACCAACGGTGAGCCTATGCAGTCCTACTGTGAGCTGTGATTCTGGGATTCTTGCTACCTTTAACCTGTTTTGCTAATTCATCCACTTGACAAACCCCACTTATGTTTTTGTGGCCATGGCCATAAGTTCACCGTCGAAGACCAAGGGATCACAGCAGTGGTTTCCAGTTCTAGTTCAGACCGACTAGCTGGATCGCTGCAATGCTGTTGCTTCCCCAGATTTCCCGCAATTCGCTATTTTCACGTCACGTGGCCGTTGGCTAATCGCACACCCAAATGATTTTACTGAAACTGTAGGGTTTCAGAGGTTGTACCTTTAACGGAGAGTTAGGCTAATCCGTTTGCATCTTCCGGTGACATGTTGCATGCGGCATTTGGTTTAAGTGAGTGAAATTTCAAGGTCGGAGGCTGTCACCGATTTGCATTTTCCTACCGCTTTAAGCGACATAAAACCCGAAGTCACACTTTGGCATATTTGCGAGTTCCTCGGTATGCAATAAGGAGAAAGAACATGTTAAGAGTAGTTAATACGAATTCCACTCTAGGAGGTCATTCATAGACGTTTGTTCTCTTCACATTCCTCAGATTAAACAAATTAGCTGATTGTGTTTGGCGAACCTGTTTGCAGGACATTTCCTCATGGATCTCATCTTCCGTTAAGTACGTTAAGTTAGACATCGGCATGGACTGTGCAGCGGCGATGCGGAGAGCATCTGTGGATGATCCCCCTTCCCAAATATGCATAACTAGCTTGCAGATGATTAGCGTCACGAGCTATGTACAGGTGTTGTTCCTATTATGGATATGACATTCTATAGATGGTGATCACCATAAAGCGATCTCCACGATGACAATGGCCGTTGTCGCCCACACCGACTACTTATCGGAAGTGCTAGGTCCGTGTCTATGTGCGACGCTGATTATGGGGCCCCACCTATTCGCGGCAGCCCAATCCAAAGACAAACGACGGCTCCTTGTACTTGTATCTCTACTCGTTTTCGCTCATCTAGAATAGGTACTGTAACTGCTAGACCCGCGTCTATGTGCAACGCTGATTATAAGACTGCACCTATTCAGGGTAACATAATCCGATGTCCAATGACGGTCTTTCATACCATACACAATGCCGCTCATATTTGCAGCCTACAGTAAACATCAGTCCAATGTATATGTAGACCGGTGAAAATAAGGCTTCAACAATGCGTGATAGCCCAATATGACGGCCCGTTACACTCATAACTGTACTTGAATCCACCTAGCCTGGCTGTTCATCGTACCTGTTCGGTTCCTGTCCATGTGCAGCGTTGATTATGCGCGGCAAGTAAATCCAGCCTAATCCATCATACTCATACTTACGCGTTGTCGCTTTTGTTTGCTACTAATTATAAACACGGGGCCAGTGTTTATGCAGACTGATGAAAACGAGGCCTCAACTACGCACACAAACGTAATCTAAAGTTGAACGACGAACCTCATAATCATTACTGTAAGCAATCCCCTCTACCTTGGGTACCTATTGCTACTGCTAGGCCTGTGGTTATATGCCACGCTGATCATTAGTCCTCAGCTTTGCGGGATACCCTAATCTAACGGCGGGCGACAGCCCGTCATACCCATAACTGTGCGCGCCGTCGATTGTCCGTTGCCTGTAGGAAACACCAACCCAGTGTGCTATGCGGGCCGATAAAAATGGGGCCTCACACATGCGTGATACCCTAAGCTAACGGCCAACGACGGCCTATTGTACTCACAACCGTAGCCTACGTCACTCATGGTCGCTACCTTTAGTAGCTGCCAGGCCCTTACACGTGCTCGTATCTGACCATAATGCCCCAGCAACACATGATAGACTAGCTCAACGATCAGCGGCGGTCATCACCTGTCAAACGGCAGTCAGAAATAATACAACTTCGGATGTGCTTAAACCGCTTCACGAAATCATATGCCTTCCCTAGGCCTGTAAGTGGTATCTTGCATCTTCTTTGTTGTGCCTCGGTGGCTGCCCTTGGTCGCCTGAAAAACCCGGCTGCTCAAAGAATTGCACATCCCAGCCCAACCACCTCAAACATGACGTTCCTTGCGGGTCTATCCAGAAACCGAAGTATGTCAGTGCCGCGACGGCAATGCACCGTCATACCCAATTTGATAGCACACTCGCAGCTACTCACTTCCTACTCTTGATTGCACCCAATTTACCCCTCCATTACCCACAGTTAGGAGCAAACTCATATCATGGAGATGACGTTTGTGGATGGAATGAGAATGTCAGCGGCTGTCACTCACCTCGATTGCTTATCGTAACTGCTGTGCGCGGCACTCATTATGAGGCCTCGCCTATGCACGACAGCCTAACACAATGCCCAAAGACGGCGCTCCATAATCATAACTCCACGCGTTGAAAATGCATTGATAATGAACTGACGAAAACACAATTGGCGAATTGCATTTTTATTAATTGACATCGCTGATACAAGCGTAACTGTTAGTCGCTCAAGTTTTCATTTTCTGAAGATCAACCTCACGGGACAAGGATTCTGAAGCGGAAAATGCGCAAGCAAGCAATCTCCGGGGACAGAATTTAAGCACCTTGAGGTAATGGAATTTTATTTGCTCACTTACTTAGCACTTCAAAATTCCCATTACCGGTGATGAGGGACCAATGTATACTCTGTGCGGATTGCCCGAGTTCATTGATTCAGCATTTGATGCAGCGCAATGGGAAGCTGAAGAGGGGTCAACGGGGCTGTCCTACATGAATGGAGCTTTCGAGGTTACTGCGTGAGCAAGCATACGGATTCCACGTCATCCCGGGATTCGAAAGCAATATTTACCAAGCGAATGCTTGTGATCAGGCCTCAAATTACCGGTATCCATCTGCTCCGAAGTCGGAAAAAGCAGATTAATTGCGACTGCCTTACGGGGCAGACTCGACTTGTCCTCAATGGACCGATCAAGATCGACATCAAAGCAAGCTCGTTTAGCTGATCGGTTGGTAGGCTGAAGGCTGCGTTTGAGCGACGGACAGGAAATAAAGGGAATTGTTTAACTGACATGTCATCTAAGAAACCAAATAAAAGCTAACCACCGACCTACTTAGCAAAGGGGGTCGGCGTTAGACGCGATAATTATTCACATCTTTGATAGTGAGTAATATCCCAGATTGGTGGGCGACGTACTGCCGAATCTCCGATGACGGAGCACCATACTTCGAAATGGCACTACACTTCCTTATTTCATCACCTGTCATGCGCCGGCTGATGGTCAAAAATAAGCCTGCTGCGTGAATGGTTGTGCTCCAGATAGTAGGAAGTAACCATCAAGAAGGAATGGTACCGGCGAACATGGAATCTTGCCGGACAATCAGTAAGACGTGTGCTTCCGGGTACACACAACTAACAATAAACCTACTGGGTGCGGCGAATTTCGTGACTTTAACTTCGTCTACAGGGGCGCCTGCTGCAACAATAGAAGGCTTTTCATACAAAGGTAGCAAATTGCTACTCTTTTTGGAGTTTAGCGAACGAAAACTACAAAAATTTTGGCCGTGTACACTTTCAAAGTGACTTGAGCTGCACTGAAAGAGAAAAGAACTTGGATGAGCTAACTTGTCCACAAGATTATTCGCGAACAAAACGTGCTCAACAGTAGCAGCCATTGAGAATATGAATATCACTCCCATAGTGGGAATTGAGTAGGTTTAAATAACTTTCAACAAAACTATGGCCGTTTGAAAAGTTCTTAAGGGCCCCAATGATTACCGTCAAGTGTTACCACGGTTTCAAAAAATTTAGGGTGTGCGTCTAGAACGCGGCGGCTAATCCTGTACCAGCTGGCGCTCATTATTTGCACAATGGAATTGAATTTTGAAAGCTATGACATGTCACTGATGGGCTGGAGCAACCAGGCTATTGTTTTCAGATTACTAATCCCAACTTTTGAGCCGTATTAGGGCAACTCAGCGATGCTGGGAAATTATTCTTCCAGGCCTTTCCAAAAGCGCTATGGTTTCCTCAGTGGATAATGAAATCTGGTGGTTCATGAGGATGGTTGTTGGTTTGAACTCATAGGAAACAAAATAAAACATTTTGACGCAAGAAGTTTTACTCCATTCATCAAGGTTGTGCAACTGAAAGCATTGTGCGGCTAATGACCTGCGTTTCAACTCAGCCTGGTCCCTAGAAAAGGGAATAGCCATGATAACTAGGTTTCTTGCCCTTGATGTACACCGAACTAAGATCACGTCACTCTAGACATTGATGCGTTCGCGTAGGATAATGGCCGCTCCCCTTGGAACTGCCCAGTTTCCACGCAATCCTCAGTGCCCAGGAATTTCACCGGTCATTATCTATTGGCGAGTTTATCAAGCTACTCTGCTTTTTTAAATCAGACGAAAGTACAGTTTTCCTTCCCCCTTAGTTCACAGCATTGCCAAATAAATGATAACCAGGACAAATCCAAACCAGCACATACGGAGGCAAATATAACAATGCTTATTTGTGGGTTAGCTGAATTAAAGGCAAGCCTAAGAACCATCGGCAGTGGACAAAGCATTCGTACTACTGAAAGTGGCGGAATCGTGAGCACACCATGAGGCAAATTATCAGAGCGACGGTCCATGCATGGCGTACCTGACCACCATATTAGTTGTTCTTCCTTCTCATTGGCTGCCAAATATGCAGCGTGGCCAAGAACACTCAGAAAGGAAGCCGTCCCAGCCATATAGAATGAGGCCCAAATGATAAACAGCGAAGAAGGGATGATGGTGCGGATGGAACCGGAAGCAACGAATCGGTAAGTCAGCGCCGCACATTTACTAGGGCAGCCCGCGATGCCTTCAGTTGTCCTGAGACATACCTCGGGTAAAATTCCACAGATAACCAAACAAATTGCAGAGCTCATGAGCCCTAATCACTTTCTATTACGAATGTTGCGAGAAGCTGATGAATCAGAGGTGCCTACGACCTAGGTTTCTCAATTAAAAGTTATAGAAAGACAACACAATAATATCAAACTTCCGAAAAGGAATCTGGAAACAACTCGAGAGAACTTGTCGTTTCGCAAACGCCAAAGAAAACCGAGGTTTAAGGATGAGACGGTTGAATGAGTAAAGTCTGAATAGGCCTTAGAGTAAAGATGGTCTCATTGGCCTTGAATGTACATGCACTCTTGACGTCATAAGTATACAGAGAGCGAGATCTATGGGTGATCGGGTCAGTGACGTTGATGATGCACATCAAGGGGTGCAGGGACCATAGAAACTTCGGTGGGGTGAAAAGCGGTAATGGGAAGATATCTACAAATTTGGTAATCCGGGTTCTTCCGATGTGATAAGGAACGACAAAAACACAGAAGCGGGCCACCAGTACCCAAAGATTGTGATTTATCGATGACGGCTCAGCGAAACGCCATACTGTTATTAAGGTGAATGACGGTGGTTCGTATCCAGAACCGCAAGCAGATAAAGATGACTAAATATGTCTCCATGGTGTGTGGTAACTTCCCAGCTCGACAAAAGTATCCTGCCGAGTAGTGAGAGCTTAAGTGGTGAAATGGCATTCCATAATAGGAAAATTAATAAGGTTTCACTGAGGAACCAAGCATGATAATACCACACCAGCAATCCGAAACGACTCGTGTGCGTAACTTACAGGATGGTAGAGTGCTTATAAAGACTTAGACCCAGCCATTTGTGAGTGCGGCATCGAGTGGAGCTATACTGGATATCAGACTTTATAATGAGCGGTGGAATACCGTGGATTCCCAAGAATTTGGGGCCTCCATGGCAGTAGAGTGAGGATTTCAAGCCAGTTAAGACAACTAAATGTTCATAGGCTGGGCTCATTTCATCAACAAATGTAGTCAGCAGGAAACTGTATGAGCACAAGTGAGTAAAAAGGCTTCACGCGGAAAGCACATAGCAGCCCCGAGGTAGGAACCAAGGGATTTTACGACTTCCACGCTGTTAGAAACAGGCTTCCCACCAGGACACCTGCAAAAGAAGCGTTTCAGCATCTTTAGTGGAAGGGGATTGGCTTGCTGCAGAATCTCAACGCTTTTCAAATGCTTGGTTGCTTAAANAG
The DNA here is from genome assembly GCF_000715545.1 of Opisthorchis viverrini. Lineage (NCBI taxonomy): Eukaryota > Metazoa > Platyhelminthes > Trematoda > Opisthorchiida > Opisthorchiidae > Opisthorchis > Opisthorchis viverrini. The sequence continues at coordinate 287,437 of NW_008751702.1, read as the reverse complement.
TAAAAAGGTTCACGCGGAAAGCACATAGCAGCCCCGAGGTAGGAACCAAGGGATTTTACGACTTCCACGCTGTTAGAAACAGGCTTCCCACCAGGACACCTGCAAAAGAAGCGTTTCAGCATCTTTAGTGGAAGGGGATTGGCTTGCTGCAGAATCTCAACGCTTTTCAAATGCTTGGTTGCTTAAATCTAGTCGTGATTTTTTAAATGAGAATAAGGGAAACATGTCGGGGGTTCAACAGAACAGAAAAAGGGTCCTTCTGTTTATGGCCTAGAACAGGTAAGTATCTGGCAATCAGAAACGTGGAAAGCCCGTATGGAAAAATTAGATATAAAGACGGTGGTACATGGCCTTAAAAACACTGGCCACGCTTTCGGTGACATGAAGGAGAGATTACTTGCTCCTGATTTTGTGCCACAGTGAGACTGCGAACGCTTCAAGTATGCCAGAGCAAATAATGAAAGGTTTAAGATGGAGGAGTTAAAAACGAGAGCAGCCCTCCAGCCGCGATCGATATCACGATGATTCACATAAGGGATTTCCGGTCTGCCGCAGCAATGTTCCACGGGTAACCCATGACAGGGACAACTTTCAAGCTACGCGGACCGCCTGAGACCGCCTTTGACATCAAGCTGAGCCAGCAGATACAAAAGACGCGTAGATGGTGTTTTACTGAAACCAGCCGATCACAAAGAGGTTGGGATCACGAAGAATTCGTTTGGGTAAAGTAGAACCCGTATGCAGTGGATAAGCGCAGAAATTGATCTAAATGGGCTAGCGGGGTGCAGAGTGACATTAGTCACGTCCACAGATGAACGGCGAGTTTGACCAACAAGCAGAAATTCAAGCAGTGTCTGTAATGCCTACCAATATTGGAACTTCACAGGAGGAATTTTTGATTTCGGTTACAAAATATATAAGACAGCCATCACAGCAGTGATGGGAGTGATAAAAATAAACATATTGTACCCCTGAAAGAAGACATTTGCATCAGGCTTGTTATGGGAAGTCACGTCTCATTGATGCGTGTCTATTTACAACAAACGAAAGCTAGGATGGCGTGGGTGGAAAGCGATTTTGATAAATGTGACCCGATTTTGATAAATGTGACCGGATGTTAGTTAAAATGGCGGAGATATTGCTTCCAGGAGCAGTAGAGTTAGTTAGGTTGGTAATGGAACGTTGGTATGCGCAGGAATGTCTACAGGGAGTGGATGAAGGACAGAATTAGGAGAAAAAGTTAAGGAGGCGTGTGAATAAGGTGATGGGAAATATCAGGACGGAATAGGGACAACGTTGAGGGTGTAGGATTTAGAGGTCTGTGGACAAAGGAGCGAATTCTGGGTTTAGTAACCTTTTATGATGGCGGCATCAGCTTCATCAGAGAAAAGTATCGAACGTAGCTGCTGGACAGAACTAGTGGGATTGTGTTTGCACAAACTGGGCAGACTTGTGGAGCATCCGAGTACGGAGGGTTGGAGGAGTGTGACAGCGGCGCAGAGGAAATATGAGGATAGGCCTTGAAGTGACTTTAGCAACAAACGGTAGGGGCGCGGTTACACAGAGCCAAACTAAGCTGAATCACAGAGTTGAAATTAAGGGTTCATAGTAGATGCAGCAGAAGAAGAGGTGGGGCGGGCGCAGTGAAGAACTTATTGCCGTATTTATTCTATCCCAGGAGAGAAATCGGCATAGTTGTGGGTTAACAAGTACCTCCTGGGTGGTGGCTGCGGTGCAACATACTTTGGGGTACGGTTGAAATTAATAGGGGTAAACCTGCAGGAGGCTTCGAAAACTCTGGAGAAGAAAGTAACGTCTGGAAAAGTATATCAGGCAAAATTCAAGCCGAAATTAGTTGGAAACAAGATAAGCTACTTAAAGTTGCTGCCTATGTATTCTCCCAATGACCTGGCGCACATAGTAACAGGGGGCCATTAATGTATCCATTAATAATTCGGAGTATGGTCGGATTTGTAGGCGAAGGAAGAATAAGGGGATTTAGTGTTAAGGGCCGTTCAGATATCCGGCCTCGCTACTGGGTCTTTGTGCTCGCGAAAGTGCTCTGGCGAAAAAACACTTGGTGCTGTCAAATTACAGGAATTTGGGACATTAACCTGTGCTGTTACCGAAAACTGCAGCAGCAGGTTGAGGGTGTGATACTGCATCTAATTCACCAGCAGTAAATTTTGTTGGTGCGTTCGCGATTAGATCTAGTATAGGTTTCATCATAAATGTGGAAGAGGAAGTCCAGTAGTTTTTAGAGGGAGATAAAGGGTTTGAAGCTAACAAGAAGAATCGCGGCACCTAAGAAGAGGTCAGGATTATAGTATGGTGAACGTGAACAACAATCATGCCCATTAAAATGAAGATATGAGAAAGTGTCTGCCTCTAAATCAAGAGAAATTGAGGGCATCTCAACTACATCATCAGTAGGGACGGCTATAGAACCGACAGGTTAATAACCGGTTCCAGCGTTGTCGGGAAGGTTTGGGGGCAGGAGACTTGTGTGAGAGTACATTTGGAAGACTCAGTGTATTAAGGGTGGTGCGTTATTTGGCTGCTGGTTCCATATGGGTTGCTCGACTGCCCAAATAATCGGTTACCTGAGGAACCTGCAGCTCGTTATGCCAAGAGTGCTGGTTGGCCCAAATCGGTGAAGCCATGAGGCTGCTTTTTAGCTTCCTGTGGCCAAGTTTTGAATTTTGAGCAGGATGTCTCTGTAGTTAAATACGGGCGGCTTCGGTATTTACGGCTTGAAATTTTTAGGCGGAAGAAAAGTGATCTGGAATGCTGAGAGACATATGGTATTGCTTTAATCCGTGAACGCGTAGATAGTTTACATTTCATGGGCCATCGGGCTGTGCAAGCGGTGCCAAGTATGTTACATGTTATCAAGATAAAAATTGGATGATATTCCATAAGCTTACAAATTGTAGAGGGAAGTTTTTAAATAAAAAATGGATACTTTTTGGGATTTATTGGTTCGCATTCAGCATCCAAAGCGAGAAGACATGTAATTGGCCGTACGCTTGGAAGAAAGCTAAGTCGCATTGCACTTCATGCACACGGGCTCCAAGATTTGCTGTGCCTGTGTGAATTAGGGATCTTTCTGTTCAAATAGAGGGGAGAAAGCCGCTGAATGAAAAGGAGATATCGATTAGTATACTAATGGGTTTTTTAAACTGCGGGAGCATGCCGTTTGAGGCAAGTTATAATAATAAATTTTATTCCCAACAAGTCAGTGGCATACTGTCGGGCATGATCATACTTTTACACTCGGAATAGAGCACGAATGGAGGAATCTACAGGGATTTCGCGAAAAAGTAACGACGCCACAAATAGTGGACAATGTTTCATACAGACTTCAGGCCCAAACCGGCATGGGAGAGGAGACAATTATCAGCAGTTTATCCTACTTTTTGAGGGACATATCAAGCCGAGACAAAACCAGTCGTTAAGCTCTGAAGGTGGCGGGCGAAAACAGAACGAGGGAGGGTGAAAAAGAGCATATTACTGGGTGCATGATAATAAAACTTCAATTCGCGAAAATTGGCGAGCCGGAACAACATATCTTGCGCGTTATGAGGATTGTCCCCAGCTGGCCCGTCATTGTGAACCAAAATCATAAACCACCGATAGATTTATTCGGGCTTCGATCTTTGGGCTTATGGCCGGGGCCATAAAAGCCACGGTGGGGAATCTCATAGTCATGGTGTACGTTGAAACTGTAGCGACTCACTGGTTTCACTGCTGGACTGAAGTCTGGGAAAGTGATTTTGCCGCTAACGCACAAGGAGGAACGCGGCTGCAAAAAGTGAATGACTTTGTGAGGAATATAGAATGAAAGTCAATGAGATGTATATATTCGTAGCGGAAGCTTCAGCGGGTTAGAATGAACTGATTTTGGAGGCTGCTGAGGCCAGGTGTGTTGTCCCCTCCCAGTTGTAGGTAAGCGCACGGGTCGGTGGGGGCATCTCCAAAAGTAGGAGATGGGTGGCGGGTATGCTATCAAACTGGGTGTGACGGTACCGTGCCATCATTGCACTTCCATACTTTGGTTTCTGAACAACCTCCTTGATGGACATCGTGTTTGAGGTGTTTGGGTATGCTTGGATATGCAATGCTGTAAGCAGTGGGATTCATTTCGGGAGGGGTGTTGGGTCGATTGAATCCGTCGATGTAGAACAAAGGCATTGTACCGTCGCAGTTATCATCTGGTTCAGATAGGCACCCCCTCGGACGTAGAGTACAGGACAGATGGATTAAATAACAACAAAACATTGCGTCTGAATCAGGTGTGGTCGAAGTTCGAGGCATGCAGCAATTCGGACCCCCACGACTTGAACGTGGTGAGCAACAACACATTATAGAGAAAGGTGCAAGAAATAGGCCACAGGTAACGCTCAAAGGTAGAAAAAAGTAATTGTGGAGTACAGTTAGATGAGGTACGGCGGTGCCTGGTCAACATTGCATTTCCATAATTCTGCTTTTGGACAGCCCTTTGACGGAAATCAAGGCTGTCAGTCGGACAAGGAATTCTTATTACTTTGGTGACTGGATCTGGATTAGACGAGGGGACTGACACAGGTAGGGGCAGGCTGAAGTGACTAGGAGTTCTCTATTGACCGTTTCGAAAGATCGATGGGTTAGTGATCTGGGTCTCTTGATTGCTGTGCTCTTCTCTGGAGGTAGCGCGGTGATGGATGAGGTAAATTCAGGTTTTAGTAGTGCTTGGAGGAAAAGGCCAAGAGCAGTAGCTTTGTATACCTTTTTGATGTAAGTGGAAAGATATTTGTTCCTGAGACGATCAGAATTAATGAACTTTAAAGTTACCACTTAGATGGCACCAAAGCACTTCGGTTTTAGCCTTATACGCAAGTACGGTTGGATAGTTCAAGTATACATATGTATACCGTTCAGCTGTTACATCTTCCCTGTGCCTAGCTGCCATGGATTCACGGATTCACGGATTGATACATAGAATCGAGGCTTTTGCCCAAGTTTCCCGGGTCGGTTTTGTTCTTGTCGGTCAGTGGTTGTCGTTCACCTGAAAGGCACAAGTGAAAAAAGGTAGTAGCACTGCTCTTTATGTTCTCGGCACGGGGCAGTATGCTTGCCAGCGCGAGGATTCGCATAAATAAATGTCTAATAGTGCCTTAAATTGGGTTCTAGAAGGAGCGTGTTGAATGATTAGGCTTGTCTTGGCAAAACGAAGACACAGTAGAGATGCAATACGCATTTATGACAGGTTTCATGGAATCCTTCTGCATCAACAACGTGCAAGGAACCAAAACGCAGGACCGTGCCTTGTAGCTAAGAGAAGTATTTAAGTTACCATAGCCGGCAGGTTAACCCAAAAGCGAAAAAACCTCGCACCATCGGGTCTATCAGCGAACGTTCCCTCTGGATGATATTTTGAACAAGAGATTAGAGCTGGGAGATCATACAGGCGAGGGTGAATTTGTAGCTATGAGGTTTCTAGCCGGAATAGTCGCTTAGCAGACCGATCTCGAACAAGCGTGATGAGTGACTAAAGCTCCGGTGCGGTCAGCTTTGAAACTAGTCCTTCCAGGTTATACGCGATAGTCTAATGCAGATTATCTGGATGTCTTCTGATAAGGGTACATACCTCTGAGGGAGACAGGATGGTAACAGAAGGTAAATCGCACGCTCATTTAGATGCATTGAAAGATGAATCTCACCAGCCATGTATAGAAACAGGAAACTCGTTTTACTCAATCTTCTATGGAAACAACAGGTTGACATTCCAAAGCTGACAGTTAACGTAACCGGAACAAAATTTCTCGGAAGAATTTTGGGGGGAAATGTTTGCCGGAACATTAGCCGAAACATCAGGAGCACTCGTATTCATGGTGCAAAGAAGATTCACTGACTCAATCAATGGGAGTAGTTTGTTGTACCTTGCGGCCCGCATTGCAACGGACTGCTCTGATCTACAGGGGGTCCCCAACTCATGCTGAATATACTACTAGTCCTTGCGTGTGAACTGCCTTGAAATATTTGATTACAGAATCTGGATTGTCAACCAGCTCTCTGATTTGCATAACCTTGTGACTTCTGATTTTATTATCCCGCTTAACTGCACGCTCCATACGAATAGAAGAGTGCCTTTCCAGCGCAGCGTGGCCAACCCCAGTTGAAGGGTGGCCGTTATGCTAAACCGTTCTCCCCGTTGCTCACCTCTACGATGATTTCCCAAACGTTGGGTGTAATACCAAAGATAGACGTCTATGGCCGTGCTCCGTCGGCTCTGCGACATTTCGAAGTTATTCCTTGTTTTCCAACTACCCGGGAGGTATTGCATCTCGAAGCCCTTGTAACCTTTGACAAAAGTGAGTCCACCGGTCCATATTTGGAAAGCTAATTTTACCCATGTTAGTCAGAGGACTTCTTCAGGTGGAGCGACCCGATTTGTTCAACCATTCAGGTTGCATGCCACAGGCTATTCGATGTACCACAGTTACTGTGCACGTGAATGGAACCACAATAGATGCGCCATCTGTGTTGGCAGATGATTCGCGCCTCAATCGTACCGTCCGTTTTCTTTTTATATCGGTGTACCAATCGACCAGAGTATGGGTATCATGCGGTAGGTTTCCAGCTCAAATAAGTACGGGACAAAGCAAGCATAATAGAGTAAAGACGAAGAATACGTTAGTAAAAATATAATGAAAAGAAACATAATGGAACACGTACCTGGCACAGCTGCTTTGTGAACACTAACCTGGATGAAGCTTTTTGTACCTGCCATAATATCTCGCACCATTTTGGCTCAGCTTCTGAGTACAGTTCCTACGCTGGCCATCTGCTATTTCTTTCGAGTTGTCAGATACGGCTGATGAATAACCATATTCCTCTTATAATCACTTGCACCAGCCTTTGGATAATGCCACAGCTTCTGACTTGGGCGGCTTGAGTCTCCTAAACTGAACCCCGAGTAAATTAATCACCAATAGGGTGAAAAGTGGAGTAACCATTGGGCGGTTATTTGGTTTTGTTTTAGTCACATGTCTTTATCTCCGCTTGATATTCTCAACGAGGATCCGCTAAACCTTTTCAGCAGCGAAACGAAAGAAAAGTCTAAAAAGAAAAAGGGGCGCCGCCAACGACGGGATATTTTCGCTGAACTAGGGCTTGATGGTAGTTTTTTTTAATTAATGGTTATTTTCAGACGAAAAAGAGACAGAAACTAGTCTTTTGGAAGGAATCTCTTTTCTCAAATCAAAGCCTGCTTCTCCAATAAAATCTGTCACTTTCAAAGACGGTTTGTCTATGCAATTTGAAGTAATCTTTGGAAACACGCAGCCGTTGTAGTCAATGAGATCAGTCATTTAGATCATACCTCGTCAGCTTATGCAACGAACAGAGAGTCAGGTTCGTTTCGCTATCTGAATTCATGCAATCTCAGTCGACGAAGTTAACCGGAGCATCGCAGAATTAGAACAAGCAAAATGCCCCTTGGGAGATGTGGGTCAAAATCCCGTAGTTAGTCAAGAGTTTATTAGCATGTGTCAAGAAACCTTGAGTGACTCAAGAGAAGAAAAGGATATAACGGCCTCCAGAAAAGCAGAAATATACCCGACCACTCAGTTATATCCGAAGCCATCCGAATTGGAGTTTGGACTTGGTGACATGACCAGTGCTCGGTACTCAGAACAAGAGCAGGAAGAGGCCATCAAAGGTGAGTAGAACTGGAAATCAGTTTCAGTAATTTCCCCACACCTGCTTGAAGTAGACGGTTAGTGAGATTGGTCCTAGTGCCGTATTCTTTCAATGTGATAGGCTGCTTTATTCTACAACGTGTCCCAACTTATGCTGAATATAATCTCTTTTCATAAATGAGCTGCGTAAATCCTTCGAAAGTTTTGTTAAGCCACGCATCTGCGCCACCCTTCTAACTTTCTGTGATTGTTCACTGGTGTTATAGGCGTTCATCTAGCAGCGTTTCAAACCCGCATTAAGCTAGAAGGAAAAATCCCGGGTGGAGTGTACAATTTTTTACAGGAAAAACTGGAATTGATCTGGGCATTGCTTTTTGTATTTTCCGGCATCATAAAGGCGGTATGCTTCCGTTGAACACTTCAAAAATCATATTTTCAAAAAGTGTTGAGTATGAGGGTTGTTTTTCATACAGATGAGCAGCTACCGACAAGCAATCAGGCGTGCCTTCACTCATCAATCGCTAGTTTATTTAAACGATTTTGGAGATATTTCACCGAATTTATTATCACATTCCCTTCAAAACCCACGAGTTGTAAGAGCATTACATAAGTTTCTTGGCTGTTTTAACTTGTTCTCTTACTTGGATTGGTGCTGATGGAGTTAAGGGTTTGTCGGCAACTGCGCCCTGCACTGAGGGTGGAACATAGCTAGCAATCAAGCTAAAAGGTGAACTTAGTTGCCTAACCGTTTGCCTTTGCAAGATCTTGTACTAAAGCCTGGTACTTACAGTAAATATCGAGAACGTTCACACTGCACCAGCTGAATTTCTCCAAATCTTGCCTTTTCGTCCTTTCTGAGACAGAAGTTCACCTTGCTTATCTTCATTTTTGCATACTTTCCCGCATATAAATTTATTTATTGTGGCTGCGGTAAAACTGTTATTCTTTTCACATTTGCTTTTGTTCTGGCAGCAGATATCTTACTACTCCGTAACCCGTAGAATATTTTCATATCCATGGCCCTCTGACACTGATAATGGATCCCATTACTGATGGTTACAGTAGTACACATAGATCGTCAGTCATACACTGAGGATACGAGAAAGTAGAGGTTCCATTCTTTGTGGCGACCTGTTTATTTACAGCTTTATTCAAACCTGTTATTAAGCGGTAGCCACGCAGATTAACAATGATAATGTACCACCTTACACGCTTTGCTTAAAGGCATCCCGCTGGAACACAGTAGCTTCAGAATCCATGTTAGCAAAACAAAATGTCCACTTTGGCTAAGTGATAACTGTACATTCTATGAGGCATTCTTTTTTCTTGACTCATTGCAGTCGGATACCGAAATTTAACAGTCAGTGATCACAGTGCAATGCTTGTTACTATGCTCTTATGTCCTTGATTAGCTTCCAAAGTATTTAGCGGCAATTCCACAGTAACAAAGCACAGTCACGCCTATCTATAATCTTAATTAACTGTTGGAGACAGTAATGGCAAATTGTTACACTCTCACAGGAAAATATAAACTTACGACGAGGATGAAATGATCAACAGTTGGTTACAACATATTGCCGTCAGCATCAAACAAAGAGTTTTTACAATAAAGCGTTTTCAATCTGCTGCGGGGTCCATACAGACGGCGAATTAAGCAAGCATTTATCTTCCTGTCTCCTTTTCATAATGAGAACGACATTTTGATTTTGTTTCTCGACTTTTTTTGCTCTAAAATAAGTGGTTTCCAGCTTGTGTAAACACAGTACAATTATTCACTAAGAATTTTGAATTTCCACATTATGCTTTCTTCGTAAACATTCCCAGCTTTGCTGTGTGATTCAAATTACCCAAGTGACTGTTCTTAATTTAAAGGTTTGTTAACTGCCTCAGTATCCAGGGTCTACAGACGTTCTACTTACCAATGTCGCTACTCATGATCTACGCCCGGAAAACCAGAACTTACTGCTTTTTGCATATTGGTTTAACTACCTACCAAAATAAAGCTGTTAAAGACACGCAAAATGATCTCAGAGGACCAAAGTGGTTTATAATCTAAGAGTATGTTTTACATTTTTGAACTTGAAAAATCATGTTTCAGCGTGTTGAGGTTTGTTGTTTTAAACATAAAAAGTAATGGTCAGTGATTCCATTTCTTCTTCCCAAATGCAGATGGTAAATCGCCAGATACAGCTGAGAGAGCCATGGAGCCAAAGCCAAAACTTGCTGTTCTCCATGAAGACTCTGAACACTCACAACAAGAAAATGTACAGAAAAATACGTTAGGCGTACAACCGGTCGATTTGGTACAAACGCCCTCACCACCAGCAGCATCGACAGTTCGTAAATCTTGGTGAGTCCAGTGCCGAGAATTACTTGCGGTGCGTAGGTAGCTACAACAATGTTTCACATTTTTGGCGTAAATTTGGGACCGAAAATCATCTCAGTCAATTATTAAAAACAAAGATAGGAATTCAAGACGACGTGCTGGTCTCAATTAGAGGGACCTTCATCAAAAGACAGTATCATCAGAAAACATCAACACTCGGAAGATATCAGTTTTAGTTGACACCCTTATGAATATTTCTTCGATAAACTTTCTCTACGAAGCTACTCCCACTCAGTCTCTTGCGATGGTCCATCATCGGACAGAATTGCATAAATACTTCACCACTGCGAAGCGGGAGGATTCTGTCTTTAAATCAAATAAAACTTCATTCCAAAGCCAAACAAAAATATTTATTAGTAGAACTATACATTTAGTGTATTTTATACTTTTAGCTTTGACTTTTTTTTCAGGTTTGGCCCAAGCGGCCATGAAGTTATCGACTGTGTCAACATTTACAAAATGCTTTCAGTACAATATGGCAACAAAATTACTGTCATGAGTGGTGTGCGTGGTGCTGTCCCATTAAAGTCCTCATGCAGGGCAAAATTTTGAAGCTGAGCCGCCACGCGGAGAATAGCCACGTGTAGATTGACCTACCAGGAGAGATCGAACGAAGAGACAGGAATTGAGCACATCAAGAGTCCGGGTCTGAAACACCGTCATACAAGCGCGGATACTGTTATGAAACTTAGAACCACAACAGAACAATATGAGATACTAATTTCACAGAACGTGCTGTTGACTCATTTTGCAAAGAAACATACAACCACTCCCAAGGCCCGAGCAGAATGGGGTGATTTTTATTGGCAGTCACCTTCCCTAAATACAGTCACAGAAAATAGAGTTAGAACAAAAGCTACAAACGGTCTTCATGACGCATGGACTTAAATGTATTCCATTTACCTGGTCCACAGCAGAATTTCCCTTCTGACCTTTAAGTGTGTTATCATTGCATCCTTAAACATGGCACGCAATATAGATCATTTCATGTAAGCATAACACTTGATAGAAAGCACACTTACGTCAAACCTACAAACTCCACCTCACAAATTGCACGGCTATATAGAAAGCACTTTGGAACCTTAATTTACTTGAATAAAGCGTGGTGCATATCAATTCACGTACTTACATGCCCTAGTTTCTGTGTCACAGTTGACATGCTCGAGCTTCCTTGCAATTTTAGAGTGATTAACTCGAGGCTGCGAATAGTTTTTTTGTATTAAAGTCTCACTAACTCTACATATTGAATAAAGGCAGTTAGTGCGTTGCAAAACATAGGGTTGTGTATGTCAACATTTACGCTTGTGGCTTGCGAAACACAGCTTACTGAGACTGAATTGCTGCATTTACAGGACTGATTTAGGCGCCATCTTGAGTTTCAAGTGCTCTGTTTTTTTTAAACTACAGTGGTAGGACCTACTCGCATGGGCGAAAATTTCGGTTTCCGGCTCACTGCAAGAGTCTTCAGAAGGCAGTGGTTTGCTAAGAAAGTGCTCCATACCTGTGCATCGCTAAGCAAACCGATCGTTCAAGAGCAGGAGGCATAAGATCTAGTGAGTTAAAATAATACGGAAAGCCTAAAGTAATGGGATAATCCGCAGTTGGCATCCAGTAGATAAGGGTCAATGAGAACACGTGGACCGGGACAGATGAACTTGTAAGAATAAGTGGTTCAATACAGAATTAGTAAATCAAAGCACAGTTGCGTAAACCATTGGAGGAGAAAAGGTCCCGAAACGCAGAGGAAAATGTTTGGGGCCAGTATATGGATACGAGTGAACAGGCATTTCCCGGAGTAGCGGGGCGGAAGGCAGCCATTATCTTCTGGAAGTAGCTCAAAAAGGAAACTGAAAATATATAGAATAACAGGAATGTGGTGAGTTCGGCACAAAAATGCATCTGGCCAAAAGTTGTCGACAAGCCTAAAGTAATCGGATAATCCGCAGTTGGCATCCAGTAGATAAGGGTCAATGAGAACACGTGGACCGGGACAGATGAACTTGTAAGAATAAGTGGTTCAATACAGAATTAGTAAATCAAAGCACAGTTGCGTAAACCATTGGAGGAGAAAAGGTCCCGAAACGCAGAGGAAAATGTTTGGGGCCAGTATATGGATACGAGTGAACAGGCATTTCCCGGAGTAGCGGGGCGGAAGGCAGCCATTATCTTCTGGAAGTAGCTCAAAAAGGAAACTGAAAATATATAGAATGGCAGGAATGTGGTGAGTTCGGCACAGAAGTGCATCTGGCCAAAAGTTTTCGACAGGTTTCAGGCGTCCGTAGAGCCCTCTGCCTGGGAAGTCCTGACAAGCAAGACAATCGATCAACACAAACAGGACAGCTACTGGAAATCATGCAGATCAAGCACATCACCTGTTAAGATCCATCTTGTGTAAATTCCTGTATGACGTCTTAAATCATGACGGACCACAGCGTTCTGTCTCAGCTACTTGTTTTATTGTTCACTCAATGCCTTTGTAATGAGGAGCTGTTGGCGTCGTCCATTGGGACTGTGACCAAGGAGCCAGAAGTCTCACTCTCTAAACCATGTTTCGCTACCCTCTCCTGAACTTAGTTGGCAAATTCTTTGTCATGAGTGTGTCTTTACCTGGCAAAACAAAATAGAATAGATGCTGTAGGCTCCATTTTTGAATCCGTTTCCCATTTTTATACCCGGTTACTTACCCTGTTATTTGACGCGCAACCGTTTTAAGTGATGGGTCCGTTTGCTAGAAATCTCTAATTGGTCTATGTGACAATTTCACTGCAAACATATCCCAAGCTGATGCTACGCCACTGAACCCACAAACTGTTCCACTTATATCGTCTAAAACAGCATTAATCCTAGCTATATTCTTTGCGGATTGGTCAGAATTGCAAGTGGGTCACTCTTAACAGCTGTTCTTACTCTCTAACCTTAGCACCATCGTTAATGCTACAGTCGTCACTGCTATCCTCATGGTATCAAAATCCTTCGTTTTTATCAACATTATCATCTTCATTATTACCATATTGGCCGTCGGCTTAATCGTCACCTCATCAGTACCATCTCTAGTTTTGCTGGTAGCCCCCACGAATCCGTCCTTTATTATGCCTGTAACGAGAATTGCAATGAAATGTATCGTAAGCTACTGATTGAAATTACAGCACAACTGAAAAGCAATGGAGCAAAACTTTACAGAATCCATTGTCGCACCTTCCATGTAGCTGACTTGCGAGTCACATCAAATGAGAGAAGTGGAATATTTATTAGCGATGCACTTCAAATCTTTGCGCAGTCTCCACGGTTCTTAGAGGTTGATCATATAGGTTACCACACATATTGTTTTGTATTTTTATCGCAATGCAGTTTTGTCTCAGAATTCTGTTGTGGTCCATTCAACGATGCTGCAAATGCTTTGCAAATAGATTATAAAGTCTGACAGAAGTGATAATACAAAATAGTGAAGTGATGCGTTCTCTTTTTTAGTCCTTTGTGCGTGACAAACAAGAATGAAGTGGAACTTTAGCCCACCATGGAACTCACAAGAAACAATATTGCCTCATCTTTACTTTTCGAGTTGTATTCATGTGAAACTCGAAGATGAACTCTGTTGATAGTAGTGAGAATCAGGTGTCTGTTTATTTGCGTGCTTTGAAACCGCTCAACGATATATAGCACATACAACTATTGCTCTAATTTTAAACGGATTTCACTTGTCTTCCTATCTAAGTGTCAAGGAATCTACAGCACAACCCGAAACAGCAAAGCCGAAAAAAGCCTCCTCAGTAGAATCACTCACTGCAACAGCTAGATTAACAAGATCAAACAGCTTGAGGTGAGTTTACATAAGAGGTCATTAAAACCATTGAAACTGTAATAGAAAATAGCCCACTTTTGCCTGGTATAATTTTAATCTTGTTTGTTCCTAAATTTAGTATCTTGGGTGGGGTTAAGGGAGCTCGATAGGAGAGAGCTTGAGGAGAGGGTGGCATTTTTTTAGTGAGTCTCCATTTTTCCCGTTATGGAAGACACTCTGTGGTAAACAGGGGGATCAGTGGATAGACTGGATATTCATCACGCCGAAATCAGTGAGCGTGCGTACCCCTCCCATGACCACGATCTCATTTCACCTAACTATTTAAAAGTCAACCTGCGCTTTTGGAAAGTGCGACTTCATTGCCACTGGTCTGTTGTATAAATATTGAATTCACGGTTTTGTTCTTGAACGCACTGAACTAGTTGCCATTAAGAAGGCACAGGCTATTGTCAAGTTTTTAAAAATGAATTCAAATTCTCATATTTTCTTTTAACTGCTGCTCACTGCAGCTGTACTGTACATTAAATGAAACTGTTGTTTAGCTACTCCCTAAGTTCAAGTAGAACTACGAGTAGAACTACGTGTCCCACAGCTGCTCGTACGCTTCGATAGTTCCACCAGGTCAGTATGTGCTTCACAGGCACTGTTTTCCATAGCGGCCGTAATATCCAAAAACTGGCTCCGTTAAAATGTGATAAAATGGTACAGCGGACGGAATGACCGGGAGGCCAGAGCTGTCACGAATGATGTGCGCAACGTACTTCAGCGGATGAAAAGCATCAAAAAAAGCATACAACTTATTCTAATTTGAAGTTATACTTAATTTCTGGTTGACTTTTTACACTTTGCATAAATAGTAAAAAATGGAACCGGTACGGAAAGGGGACCATGTCAAAAAAGAGCGCTGACGATGAAACAGAAGCAGTTTTCTGGCTTTCAGGTGCAAATCTCAAGGGTCCGGATTGAGGGACCTGCACTTGGAGTAACCTGTTGTTGTCTGTAGTGGTTGCACAGCATATAAGTGCCTGTTGTATCTGTGTGGTGCCAAGGCCACTGAGAAAATTTGGTGTTCCGCTTCTGTGGTCTGTTATTGTGTTACAAATGCAGGTTTTATCGTCACCACTGAGAAAAATACTGAACTACATTTTAGCCTCCCAAGTCCCATCTTGAAGAACGCGGACAAGCAAACAAGTGAGCCAGGTGTTGGGCCGCGAAGCCAGGTATCAACAGCGGATAAGAATAACCAGCATGTAAGAACTCTCCCCTCAACTAAATCGAGTCCACGTCGGCCAAGTTCCTGTCATTTGGGCACGTTTGTCGAAGTACCAAAACAAGGCGCTAATGACGCAGCATCCATGAGGATGCTAGCTTACCGAGAATGGTACCTGAAGTCTCAGAAATCAATCCTTGAAGCAAAACGTGTAATGTCCGAGAAAGAAGCCAAAGAAGCTGAGAGAAAGTTGGAGGTACGATTTCTTATTGATTTTTCCCCACCTAAAGTTTGTCCAGTTGTCCTCCCAGCATAAATAATGATGAGTATATGGTTTTCAATCAACCTAGCTAACTTGTTCTGTTGGGAGTGATCGTCACCGGGATTCGTGGACTACGACTACCTCACGTATCCTAAACTGGGCCAACTAATTGTTGGTACTAGGCGAGTATTAGTTCTGCTGCGAGTGCTGTCTTTGGTGTTGGTGGTGACATTTCTGATCATGACGGTGAACCGGATTCCGATGTGCCTACATGTTAAGCAATGTATCTGACTCAAGAACACCCTTGATCTATGATAAATAAGTAGACTTTGATACTCATGCGGTATTTGTGTCCATAAAGCGAAAAAGTCCACTTTCTTACATTTTTGTAGGCGTTAGAAAAGGCTCAGGAAAATGAAAAAATGTTTATGGCGTGGAAGTCGAGGAAGCGGGCTTATTTTCGGGAACAACTGAAAAAGAAGAAGGAAGAAGAGGCGGCTAGGCAAAAGAAAGCTCAAGAAACAAATGAACGGAAGGCGTCATCTGAAAAGGTACATCAATCTTATGAGTAAAATGTCGACTTCTTATATTCGGTTGTTCAGCTTCGCTGCATTTTGTTGAAGAAATTTGGATAGACTGTTTTACTACCAACAACCTCATGCGCAACATTTCAACTCAAGAATATATGATGTGATATCTCAATTGTCGCACCGGATGAAATATAAGATGGTCTATATGCCACACATTCAGTTAAAGGATATCGTTGATGACAGACTCAACTGGAATCCAGTCGAGTCTCCGTTTAGTTACAAAATAAGCTATGATTTTAGGCTATCTTTCCCTGAGGCCTTGAAATTAACGTCCTGGTTTTAACCTACATGTGATCATTCAGGAGACAAGTCATAGGCGAAAAACGTGCCATCTTAGCCCCCCACTCTTTGAGTGCTAGTGTACGTACCTTCCAGAATTTCGTTCATCTCGCCGGGAGATATTAGGAAAAACGTACGCGTTGTAGAAGACCTATCGAGTTGGAAGTTAGTAGGACGAACTGACGGTAAACTGACATGTCTACTTGGATAGAGTGACGCGGTACTGTTGGACGTATAGGCCAGAGGGAGGAAAAGGAAACGAGAGATCAGACAAGAGACTTTTAATGAGTTATAAGGTGGACCGGCTGTCATCAATCGTTTATCACACTAATGACAGCATAAAGGATACTTAAAGCCTATTCTAAACAAGCAAGCCTTCAATTTGAGTCTAACTCACAGATAATCATCGTACGCAGGAGTACCACTGTTTACTGCAAACGCATGCTGAAAAACAAGCACATTTTAACACCTACAAACGTCTGCAAATAGCTGGCATTGACTATGTCAACTTTTTGTGTACACCGCACTCGGAAGATACCATAGAGCAAGTAAATATGCATGTGACGTGTTTTCTGCAGGACCGAACTTACAGTGCACTCATCGTTACCAGACAGTGCGCACATGACTATTCCGAATGAGTTTGATGAAATTAGAATACATGTTGAATGATCCAGATGTCGATGACAATGAACATATCTCTTCTGGGATCGGGGGAAAAACTTCTCCTGGACACAAGTTGACTCCCCGATAAGGACTAGTGTGTGAGCGTCGCACATCGGACAATTTGATTTGCCCGCGCGGAGCACACATACGAGTTCGTCTGTGAGTTGGTTTGAAGATCCCGGTATGATTATCGTGTGTATGTTGAGTCAGCATGATTCTTCTCTCATGGAGGAGGAACAAGTGGAAAACGACCAAATGTGGTTCGTTCTAGGTGGATGTTAAACGCTAATGAAGGCTGCAGAGGGCTAACCAAAAGTATTTAGGGCAAGACCAGCCTAAGTAATATTAGCCCAAGGGAAAGACCACTCTTGGTCCTTGTCTTGAACATCTCTTTAACCCTCAGATTCCTTTCTGGTGGTTCCTAGAGAGGTAGTTGCTTATGTCTTGCGGACTTATTTTACATGGGGAGAGGGGCAGAAACCCGCCATATGATTCATGGCATGTCTACCATCCAAACCTGAATATTCAACTGAGATCTTATCTTGTCAGCAAAGGCGGCCTTTGCTAAAATCCGAGGAATGCTGCAGAAGATTTTCGTCCTTATTGAGAATCAATAGCAAGGCACATCTCACGCCACTCAGAGTTGCGAACGCCGGATCAGTAGTCAAACGCGTGCTCGTTCGACCGCGACCGGCTGAATACCAGTGTGATTAGCCCTCACTTAAACCGTATATAGCCCCACTCATCCTTCGTTCACAGGAATCACATCACATTGTTGCACATTAATTGGCTCCTTGAGTGACAACTTCTCATGTGGAAGTTTCACTGATCATATTGATGTCCAGCCACTCAAGGTCGAAGTGTTTTGTCTTAAACCACTGTTCGGGAGGTCACCTATTTAAAATTGTCGGAAGTTCGGGAGATCCGCACTGCTGACAATCCCCAGTAAGGTTGAAACAGCTGTACGTTGCTTCTCGACTTATCAGCATAGATTGGCTTCACTGACAGAACAAGATCTCAACTGAAAATTTTCAATTCTCTTCACACTATTATAAGTTGCTCGAGGGAAGACCAATTTCACAAGCTGAGTAAAACTTTCATCTGATTAGCCATTCAACAAGTGACCAAGTGATGTAGTTCCCGCGTCCGAACAAATAAGCCCTGCATCCTGTCTACGTGCAAGTTAATCACACTACTAACCAGCCGCTCGAAGCCTAACGGCTAAGTGTTCAGAGCACCAGCTGGGAGGTCACAGCTTGGAAATTGACTTGAGTTCACACTGCTGATGATTCCCAAAAAGGACAAACTCGGTTTTTAGCACAGATAAGCTTTACTGACGGAACGAAATTTTTAACCGTAAATTTTGAAAAATCCTCACACCACAATCAGAGCCCGAATAATCGGATTATCCCTTGGGCTAAAGTTTATTATGCTTGAAAGTTCAACTCATTAGTTGGTATCAATGGGCTGAATCAAACCAATCTCGTATCCTTTAAAAATCGAACATAATCCGGATCAACAAAATGAAGCCAATACTTAGTAAGTCTCATCCAATGTTAACAAACAGTTATAGTAATTAAGCAAGCTAGAGAACTTTGCAGATAGCCTTGATACTACATGACAGACTTTTTACATTAGACTGAAGTGCAGTCCGTAAAATTTATGCTTTATCCTCTGGTGTTCGGCATTCGAAAGGATCCAGTGCTGTTGCAGCTCACTGCTTCCATCAACGTTCACCCAAGAGAGGTAGAAGTATATATCTTGACAAAGCACATTCGCTTGCAAATCACTATGGAGTTAACTGATCCTTTGGTTAAAAATTATCTGCAATTGAATTTGCTGCACAAATGCCACCTCATATTTGGAGTGTATTTACTGTGCATAGCACAATGCTTATGCTTTTGATGGCCTACCACCTGTTTCGCCATTTTTGGTGATCATCAGGTAGGCCAAGTCCTATAGTTTCCACCTACGTTATGTTGTTTTATTCGAATACCATATTACATGAAAACGGCGCAGTAAAGGTATTTGCAAGTCATATTGGTTTCAATGAGGACAAGGACAAATAGAGATTTAGTTGAGTATGTCTTTAACACCGACGTAATTTGTGACTTTGGTGTTGAAGCAAAACGGAAACAAAGGACACTATGCCTAGCTGATGACTTACAAAAAGACCCAGGCCGGTAAATGTCCGTGAGAGTCTTAAAAAACTTAATAAGATTGTCTGCTCAAATTTCAAATGGTGCAAACATAGCTAGGTTGGCCACGTTCCCTCCCAGCTTTGCCAAAACTCATCCCACTGCACCCGCGTTCATGAGGTTTGGGAGGACGTACAACGACTTTCGATGACGTGGCTTAAATGCCGTTTATTTTTTTATACGCCAGCGTTTAATGATCTAGGTACCTTTTCTGACGAATAATTTGCAAAAGTCTAGATATCAGCCGTAAATATTTCAATATTGGAGCTGGACTGTGAGAACAGTTAAGTATATTATATGAGAAGTTCAGGGTCAAAACACAGTGTAGTATAGTCATACTCCGACTTGTCAGTGGCCACAATCAACTTCTTCCAGGGATTTTTACACTCAATTCAATATTCCGTGAAAAAGTGCAACGTGGCATTACAGACACATTAGCTTTCCACTTCTTCACCACTTTAGGTAGCTGTTTTGAGCCATAAGTTACAAATTTCAAAGTAACGTCCGTTTTTTATCGATTGTGTCTAATATCTATTGGTGACGCATGTTTTTGTGATGAGCTTAAAAACGCTAGGGATCTTGTGTGTTTTGTGTCACTTGGACTCTTCTGATAAGATATGGGTAAGAATATGACAAGATAAGATATAGAGCACACATTTCTCTCGTATGAAGTTTAGTCTCTGTATCGCTGATTTCATCCAAATAGACCCTGTAATTTGGTTGTTATGATACACTGGATCAAGTTGTTCCCGACGTATACCTGTCGTAAATTCAAACTGCATCCTTTAATTCGTCCACCTCTACGGAGAGAAGTATACTTTGAAAACCTCCACATGACTTCGCTGTGAACGCACTAGCTTTTTTGTCATGGCAAGTGCTAGTAGATTTCGTCACTAACTTGACATTGTGGCTGCAATAGACCGTAACCCAATGGTCACAAGTAGGCTAAAAGAATGCAACTAGTTGTTCCGATTTGTGCACAAGGCATTCGGTGTTTAAGCAAGAAAAACAAACACTGAACTGTGTCTTCCCTTTAGCACACGGCTACTGCACAACTCGGGGCAGGCACTAGGATTCAGACACTGCCAGTTTACCTAAATCTAGTCAGGTGCGAACGAAGTGCCGGGGTCGGCTAACCGTTTTTAGTTTTGAACCTCGTACTATTTCGAGCTGTGATAGTGATAAGATGCTTCTGTCAAGATTCAGCCTGCTCTACACCACAACTTTAAAGCGTCAGTTATCCATCTGCATTGATGTTCTTTGAAATTGTGTTCGAAATCAATTTTAGAAAAGGGCAGCATGCTTCAAATGCTCGTGGTGGCTTCATCGAAGTGCCTCATCAAATACGGTATTTTTGAATGCCCCACATGACCCCGTATTATGCTCGAGATATTTTCGGACAATCCTTCGACAAATTTTGTTTTACAGAAAGATATTTTAACACAGGTTCTGTGGCGACGTAAACCCTTGGGAACGATCACGTGGGTTGCAAGGTGCAATTTCTTTAACCTATGGGACGTTTTTTTCAGAACATACCACAACTGATCCGCTGCGTTTAAGGACCTCACACTAAGCCTTCTTAACTTTACCCTTTCAAATAACTCTTTTCTTTACAATAAGGCTTTCAAATAAATCATAGCTGTACGGCAGTAAAGCATCAGTGTTGAACACTGATGTCATGCTGTCGATGATGATGATGATGATGATGAAACAAGTGTGAAATTAACTCAATGCTATATTATCTGTTAGGTTGAAGAAAACTCTTCGACAATCACTTTTCAGTGAAGAGACATTTCGCTGCAACTCTTTCATAAAAACCAATTTAACTGGCAAATGAATATTCATCTGTAGAATACTGGAGTTGTGTTGTCTTGTCCAAATATTTCAGTCACATCTGTCTGCATTTAAAACATTCATCATAAGTTCAAAAATCACCATTATGAGAACCAGGCTGATAAATAGATGTTGCCCTTATCTTAACTATTCAAAAGTCATAACACTTTTGCCGTAGTTTCTCTGAGAGTACTCGACGCATTGTCATCAGTTTTTAAATTCAAGACTAACCATTTATGGTTAGATGAGAACATTTGTATGGTCGGTTGAAATATTACTAAACATTTTCTTATATGATTTGCAACAGTTTCCAAACAGAGAATTACACCCAATCGGTCTGGTTTATCGTATTATCAAATTCCTCTTGATTACGGGAATACTTGGGATGTAGCTTAGAGATTTTATCTTAGTGGGAGAAGGATGGTATGTTTTCCGATACTACTAACGTTATTGGGTTTCTCGCGCGGGTACAGAATATCACATAGCTGCAGTCGCACGACCAAGTGGAAACTATTGA
>NW_008751702.1:261341-266006 GCF_000715545.1 Opisthorchis viverrini | reverse complement strand
CCGAGTGGAAAATATTGACAAGGCAAAACTTCTGAATATGGGTGGAAAGGAACAGACTTGAAGCGCGAATTAATCAAAAACATTAGTTGTTACCAGTTTTGCCAACTCTCCTGACAATTTTCTGACAACACTGAATGGAATGTTATGGAAAATACAATCTGACACAAAAGGTGATATCCCAAAGAAGTAGTACTGTGTCGAATTTGAAAAACCTTTCTTTTTCCCAGAGTGCACAATAGGTGAGACCAGATTGTGTGTCAAGCTGCTCGTAGCCGAAAGAAAGATAGTGTGTAGTGGTGTACCACATTCTGCCTCTATTGGAGGCATTATGTGACAGATCTTAGCATCACTAGAAAGCACGGGTTGAAAATTCACCGTTGAGAGAAAGCTCAGTCCTATTGGGTTTTACGGCGTTCCATTCTACTGGAACGCTGTTAGGAAAGAAAGGCTTTCTAACGGTGTGATTTACCCTGGCGGCGCTGCGATGGTTGGGGAAGCCGCATCGGCTGCACAACTGACGTCTTTTAAGTGGTGTGCTGCATGTACAAGGGAGATTCGAAGTGATTTCTGATCTTCGACCGAAGAGATTCTTTGTCCATGTGTACTTCGAAGCTGCAGTTGTAACACACAAATTTATGCAGTAACTAAGATTTCTGAACACTGGCACGGTGAGTAAAGTAGAGTGATAGCAACTTGCAGTTTAAACGTTTGTTTTTCACATTCGACTACTCCACACATTCGACTACTTCACATTCGACTACTACTTGGTTGCATTGTTTGATGTCATTATTTTGTTAGTAAGAATCCAAAAGGCTTTTCACCCAGTTCGGAGTTACGTAGATATCAGAACTGGCTTATTTTCTCGCATTTCGAAGATCTATTCTGTTGAGCAAGCGTTGTTGAAAGAGCCAACCGATCCCTTGAATGCAATAATTCCCTGAATTTAAATAACAGCAGTTTTTTCGGGTTGTATCTACACGTAGCGTTGCACCAACTTCCAACAGAATTTTGATATACAGCCCATGTATCCTATGCACGGCCGAAGTCTCATCAATTACAGATCAACGTTTCGCGTGGTACCATTGGATGCAGGTAGATCATTGATGCTGGAAGCCCCGGTAGGCGGATTAGTCAGACTGATACCTCCACACATCCATTGCGAGTACCATAGTGAACAATGTCGCCAGCTCCTTCCGGTTATTTTTATCGTACCACTGCGGATTATGGAGAAAGAGTGAGCACATGCTCAGAAACCCCATGAAAAACAACGAAACGCAAGATGTTCAGGTAGATTGAGATAGTTGGTAACTCGTTTCTGGGTAGTTTGAATTTGTGTGAGTTACGGCAAATGAAGAATGGCAACGAGTTCCGAAGACCACAGGCCCTTGGAAAAATAGAGGTGGAGGATAAAAGACAGCAGTGCTATAGATCAAACTTTGGATTTATAGTAAAAGAGGTTTTGGTAGGACGAAACAGTCGTCCAAAAATGGGAGAATCATCTTCAGAGGCTATTGTCGAGGGAAATGAAAACGTGGAACGACGAAAAATGGGGAATGGATGTTCATCTCGCTAATAGATGACGAAGCGAGATAGACATATGGAAGGAAGTGAGAAGGTTGAAAAGTTCAGAATTTGACAAGTTCCAGTTAAATGTGGGGGGTGGGTGGTACAATAGCATCACAGGGAAGTGCTTAGAACACATAAGTGCAGCCTGTGAAAGCGCCTGCAGAGGAGGTGACGGACGAAAAGTGACCGTTCAAATAAACGGAAGAGTATGAGGGGAGCACGGATCCTTG
Organism: Opisthorchis viverrini; assembly: GCF_000715545.1. Lineage (NCBI taxonomy): Eukaryota > Metazoa > Platyhelminthes > Trematoda > Opisthorchiida > Opisthorchiidae > Opisthorchis > Opisthorchis viverrini. The sequence goes on along the minus strand of NW_008751702.1, from coordinate 264,210 downwards.
AAAAATTGCATTTTTGGTTACTTGAGTAAATTGAACGACAGGATCGTCCCATTCGCAAATGTGTAAGGCATCAATTCAGGAAGTTACCAATCCAAATGATCAACATTGAACGAAGCTCATATACGTCAAGCTTGGCAAGAAATTTTAATTGCCGAATCCGGTCAAACATCTCCAGTATGTTCAGGAAAGTCACATTAGTTTGAGCAAAATAGACTAGACAAAGACAAGGCAGTTGTGACATATCACCCATGGAAGGATAAGACCTAAACCTACTTTCGTGGCCATTCAGGAGGACAGCGTCCTCAAGATTGCGGCGATGTTTAGCCAAAGCTTTGGAGAAAATTGTGGTGTGGGACAGAGCGGAAACCACATATGTAAACGAAAGGCACAAATTGACTTTCCTCTCCAACGGAAACACACCAATGCATAGTAAAATACCATCAGAAGAACCAACTAAAGCAGATGATTTCGACTCGCTCAGTCCTGAGAGTAGAACTCAAAACTCATTTGGGGTGATAATTTTCCAAACTTGAGCGCGTCGGAGAGGTTGGACAGGCTGATACAGAGGTAGGCGTTAGGCTGATGTAGCATATCGCATCTTTTCTAATGGGATGGATTCAGGACATCTATTTTGCTTGAAAACTTTTGGGCATTCCAAGGTCGACCGAGCAAGAGTTCCTGGATAGAGTGGCACAAAAAACTGTACAAAAATGTTATGCATCTCAGAATATAGTGTTGGCGGAAACTCGGACGTCCTGTCCACTGGTGCTATGAACGAGCACTTGTCCAACAAGAAACATTGATGAGTAAACTTAGTTTCTTTCACTTCAGCTGTACCGAATAAAAGTATACTCCTCGTGGACAGGACCGCCGCATGTTCTGAGACTTGTGCGCAGTTCCTCACAGTGATCTCTGATAGTGATATTACCAATACCTAGTGTGCATCATTGCGAAAAACCGTCATCTTGACCGAATTTATCTCGGAAAACGATGGATGCCCATTTCGTCGAATCCATCCGACATCGGTGGTGGAAAGGTTATCCAGCTCAACATCGATGGAAAGATCCTCCCCAAAAATTATACATACCCATCTTTTCTCCTTTCATGGTGACACAACATATGAATTGGCACTCCTTTGATTTTCAACTGGACTTCGGATTTTCTGTTGCGCTTGAATCATATTCAGAAATCAGAAATTCTCTGCACCGACTACGATGTAAGTTAGCTTGGCACTTTTGTCAAATTCGCACTTTTCTATGATTCGTGTAAAACTTTGCAGTAGTGCCCAGACCCCAGTACCCCTGATCCCGGGGGAATTCAGTCAGTTCCATACAATAATTGACAGTCCAAGCCTACATAGTCAGATGACCAATATTCTGTGGATCAATAAACAACTTCATTTCTTCTGCTTCACAAGAGAGTGTCCTTCAGTAAATGCCACTTGTGATTAACCCAGTGGAACCTATTGCAGTAGTAAACTACCTCCCAGTATGGGCCGTATTTAAGGAGAGCTACTTTTGACGCTTGCTCCAGTAATAACAACTATACGAAAATATGTGTACAGATTTTCCGTTCCGAAACAATGACACCATTTCGGAAGTCACGTATTCTATCCCACAGAATCCATGACATAGTCACAAGACAACTGTGGAGGATTCAGAAAAATGAAGCACGTATGCTCGTCACATACTTCTGCTGGACTACCGCTTTCGTACCAGTCACCAAACCTTCCACATCTGTTTGGAGTTTCGTCGTCCGCTGTAGAAAAGTGGGAGATAACAACAATTGGAGGATCATCTGTAGGCAGAATTAGAAGATGGGCATTAACTAATTCCGCCCAGCAAAGAACTGTCTAACAACGCGTGGATGAAAACGCGAATTCAAAAATGGGTACTAAAGTGAAATGTAATTGTAGAGTTTTGCATAAGTGTTGCATCCATATTTCATTATTGTTGGAATCTACTCCGAGGCTTTAGAAGACCCGATTACGCCACCGTTGACTACGTGCATCCTCGCTTGTTCTTCACTGTCTATCAAATAGAATCAGTAATCTCTCACAGGCGATCGTATCATTATGACAGCAGCAAATACGATCCCAGGTCGCTTAATCCACCGAGTCATATAGAAAAAAATCTGCAGAAACAGGGCTTTGTTTAACTGCGCACCGGAAAGATATTTTCAAAAAGCGCATCAAACCCTTTAATTGAGTCTGCGGTCTACAGCGTATTCATCTAGTTGATTAACATAATGTCGGGATGGTCTCTTCAGACAAGTGGGTTATTCACAAAGTAAAATCCGCGTTTTCATAAAGGACACTATTCACGAGGNACAATAGGTGAGACCAGATTGTGTGTCAAGCTGCTTGTAGCCGAAATACACTTAGAAAGATAGTGTGTAGTGGTGTATCACATTCTGCCTCTATTTGAGGGATTATCTGACAGATTTTAACATCACTAGAAAGCACGGATTGAAAATTCACCGTTGAGAGAAAGCTCAATCCTAATGGGTTTTACGGCGTCCCATTCTACTNCTGTTAGGAAAGAGAGGCTTTCTAACGGTGTGATTTACCCTGGCGGCGCTGCGATGGTTGGGGAAGCCGCATCGGGTGCACAACTGACGGCTTTTAAGTGAAATTGCGCTGCATGTACAACGGAAATTCGAAGTGATTTCTGATCTCCGACCGAAGAGATGCTTCGTCCATGTGTATTTCGAAGCTGCAGTTGTAACACACAAATTTATGCAGTAACTAAGATTTCTGAACGCTGACACGGTGAGTAGAGTAGAATGATAGCAACGTGCAGTTTAAACGTTTGCTTTTCACATTAGACTGCTCCACTTGGTTGCATTGTTTGATGTCATTATTTTGTTA
>NW_008751702.1:235159-257787 GCF_000715545.1 Opisthorchis viverrini | reverse complement strand
AAACTTTTCGACAGCTCACGACCGGTTTCTCCCTTCTTGGGGCTCATCAGGCAGGCGCAGTCCGCAGTGAAATCCTCGTTATTTAGGTAACGAAAATTCGAACGATAAATCACCAATCACAAGCTGGAAATATGCGTGTTTTATTTGCTAGCAGTGAAGGTAGCATAATGTTTGGCTGAACAAAATGAGATGAATGGATCGGCATTTGGGTTTGACCAATTTACTCGGAGTGCTCACAGCATATGCGTAGGCAATGATGTTCTCAGCCACTTGCAAAAGCAAACGGAAGAAATGGGTTCAGTGCATTTAGCCATTAGTTCGCCATATTTTACATTAAGTTTTTCTTCAGTATTCACCATCACCATTATGAAACCGCGACAATTTCATGAGATTATCACGTAAATGTGTTTAACTTGGGCCTTACAACAACGAGTTGACGTGAACTGGGAACAAGAGGATAGTAACTAGAAACTACCTCCTGAATTAGTTCGTTAACAGTGATTTCCGTTATGAGCGGCTAGTCAACCACAGTGTTCTCTCCGACCAAGGTCTCCCTCTGGAAACTATTTAAGTGGTCTGTGTTACGACATTCTTTGTGAGGGTTACAAACAAAACTCGGTGCGCGTACGTCAACTGCAGGTGATGATGCAATAAGACACTAAAGTAAGTTTATTGTTTATCGTATTGTCAATACATCCATTTTTACACTCCAAAGAAATTATCACTCGAGGTAAAAGTAGAATCTCTACCTATAAAAACCAACACACTGCAAACAGTGCGCCAAATGCACCATGGTTTCTTGTTTCATTCGATGGAAATGTTTTTTCTTATTCACCGACACGATTGTGTAGCTCAGAAAATCGTACACGCTTTTCTTACCTCATGAAGAGTTTATTTTGTACGTCCTAACTTGCATGTGTTTACGAATGCGTGATCAGTCCATCCCCAACGCATTATTTCCCTTCAACAACGATCCCATGATTCCTTCGCAGCAATACATTCATTCTGCAGTGCGATTTTGAATTTGGGATATGCAGTTTCTGCGTACTTTCGCTCTCTACTGATAATAGACCCAAACAAACTGTTTCCACCATTCAGAGTAATAATATGGCATTCACATAAGGACGGCGAATTTTGACTTAAAACGGCCGCGAAACCAAAGTAGTCTGGATTAAGTGGTAAAGTACCTGTCTGCTAGGGAAATATAAGGAACCCTAATGAATACATTTTGTAGCTCTTGGAAATATTGATTTCGCAACACCATTAGAACTTATCTGAGCAGGCATGCAGCTCGTATATAAGTGTGCACGAGTGCAGCTTAATTCAACGGTTACAACAAAACTTAAATCGATAACATCAGCAGGACAAACCAATTACATCGCTCAAGCGTTCGCCTGTTAAGACGTTATCATTCAGGTGGGTCCAGGACGTCAAATGTCCTGAGCTCAATCTCCGACACCGTCAAGAATTGCAATATTGATGGACCCTGATGAGAAACTCGAATTTAGTGTCTTCTCAGCTTGATATACACTCACCAGAATGGTTCTTCCTAGAGGGCGAATGACTGTTAATCAACACGACCCACCGTGGAAATGTGCAGAAAATTTTAGGACGTTGAAAAATAAACCTAAATATTTATAATCTTACTGATTAACTGATATCAAGCTCTGTATATGTTCATCTAGTTGGATTCCTACCTATGTAGACGATGTTTGGTTCCATTTCAATCGCCTAAGGAAAGCTAATGTGGTGTAAAATTTTTATGCGGATTCAACCCTTCATGAGTCACTATTTTTCTGTTCCCCCAAGCAATTTTACTACGCCTTATTAAATAAAGTTTACGCTGACACTCATTTTTACCTCTTGCCGTAAGGAAGAAACTATTCACAGAATTAGTTACTAGCGTATGAACCAGGGCCAAATCTGCCTCACTGTATATTCACATCAAAAGGTCCGGTGTTCGTGTAGGCAGCAATGTCCCTCACTCACCACCGACATCAGAAATTCGCATGCAGTTCTTCAGCTACAACTCAGATAACTTGTTTTCAACGAATCCGCAGAACATCTTAATCAGCACCACAATCACGAGTAGGTCGACTCACCATCGGACGCATTGCTATGTTGACCCTAATACAGCAGTATTGGATTTCGGATCATGATATATACTGTCCACACATCCGGGTTGGTGAGCAGTTACTTCGAAATGGCTGCTTTGGGAATTCGCATACCCTTGATGTGGTCCATCTGCAAAACATCGAAACTAAACACGTGCTCGTGACATGTCTGTAAATTTTGCATGTCCCAGGATTTGTGGGAGCGAAGTAAATATAAAAAGTGGAAGTTGGTTTTTGGTACGTCATTTGTTTTACCAGTCAAGATTTCGCAAACTCTATTTCTCGTACTAGTTCTTGAAACTTTTTTTTGTTTTCTATTGAATCTAGTTAGAGAGGTATTGCAGATGACTTGGGACTATTTATCCACTTCTGTCCCACGTGAAAGCGATACCATAGAATAATTATCCGCTCTGCCTTCTCCGGGGTTCCGATGCAGGTTCGGAGACAGAAAACCTCGAAGCGAGCCCAACACCATCCTACAAACTTTACTATTCAAGGAGTTAAGGAAATATCACAGAATAAGTGCCATCATTTTTGCTCAGTTCTGGGTTTGCACAGGGGGAGATACTTCAATATCCGTACTATTCTTCCAACTGAAACACTGAAAAAGTCACTGTACAACATTTAATTGGAAAAAGTCCGTTGGAAAAGTCCGTTATGATCATCTTAATTTGTAAATGAAGGTTTAACCCCACAATTAACTCGCTTTTTCCTAAGGCATTTGAAGTGTGGAAGTCTCGAAAAGATGCTGTATTATTAAAACAAGCACGGGAGAAGCAGGAAAAACAAAAACTGTCCAAACAAACACAACAAAAGGAAGAGGAAGAGAAGCGTACGCAAGCCGAAAAGGCCTTCCAAGCTTGGTGCGTTTACATCCTATTGTTTGTTGGTTTGTTCATTCTTTATACAGTTGGATAGCTGGGTAATTTTGTGCACTCTTGATGGCTCGTTTTATAGTGAAATTAATGAAAACCATTATTTGTCCACTGTCGAAGTTCGGAACACTAGCATTCTTGTTTTGTTGTTAATGAAACTGTCATGAACCACAGAACGAATACAAAGAACAGCCATCAGACTGATCCAAGATGTAAGGAGATAAAGTTAAGTTGAACGATGGACATCACTGATTAGGTGTAAGTGAGAACACAGCGGAATCCGTGGGTGTTATCCTTGTGTCCATTTAAGTTTGCCTTTCGAAAATAGTTTCACTCTACGGAAGATCTGGCTTTTGAGAGCGGCGCCAGTATCTTCACTATTACGCCCAATAGATAAACAGTGGAACAGTATTCTGGCACGGCATACGTGGAAAAATTAAAACGCCTGCGAGATGCCCAGTTATGAAAACCATTTGGACACGCCAATAGATTGTTAGAAAAATCTACGTCTGTACACAGCACAGGTTCCAATAAGCTGGACAGAAAGAGGTAGCGGTACATTTGACCACACCTGACGCGAAACCCACCAAAACTGGAACTGGAAATTCTGGCTTTATGAAGTGGTCAAACAGCTCTATTTATTGTTCTAGCTGCTTTTAATGTCCTCTACAACATTTAAGAAGGTTCTCGAGCTACTTTTTTTTATAAACTTTAAGTCCAAATCAAGGAGCTTTTGGTGGACTGGTTCACTCGGGTCCACTTATTATGCTGTGTATATAGCATCAACAGGCTACCCAGTCCATTCACGTGGGGCCGAGCGTCTTGAATGTCTTGAGTTACTGACCACTCCGAAGCAAGGCATCGTTTGGGAACAAGATAGGTACCGAAAGATGGCGCGATGGTGGTCAGTCTATTCAACAGGGTTTTTGATTTTTATTTGTCTTAAAGATTAGGAAGAGTCTGCCTGCGTACTTCAGATCGGCAAAATTCTGACCAGAAACGACTCGGACAAAAGGGTTTCGAAGACCCACCAAAGTTCATTTCCGTATACCATCGATGATGAGTATAACCAAGGAGCGGAAGCAGCGGACATCCTTATTGGAAACTACACGTTATAAAGTTTTTCAGGAGCCACCATATATATGTTATATGAATATAAGGACCGAACTCATGAATCTCTGGGCATTTCCACCTGAGCGCCTCCCACCATGAACAGATAGACGCATTGATTTTGACAGGCACTGACTAAAGAATCCAATGTCGTCTTTAAGAAGAGTGGGTGGGAGCTGGAGTACAGCAAACACACTCGTTTAGCCCTAACACCCCTTCGGTGCCTAGTTGCCATACCACTCGTAGCGATCACAAGTGCTAGGATACTGCCAGGTTGCTCAAACCTAGACAGGAGAAGTCGAGATTGAGAGATCAGGTTCATACGACGGATCCTTCGGTCAGAAAATTCGCTCGCTAACCACTAAACTACCTCGCTCCAAAACCACAGTGACACTTTAGCAAAGATGTACGCCTGAATACTTTTGAGGCCGAAGAGTGTTCCGTATTCACAGTCCACGTTTGTGTGAAACAACTGCAGGACAGGAAGTAGCGAGTGATCAGATTAGTTGTTTCTCGAAGTACTCTGCCTGGCGTATTTTCTGTTCTTTTTCGGACCTCAGAGAGCCACTGTGGTCCTTGACGGTTACTCTGGTAAGAACCTTCAAGGTATATTTCAGCAAATCAAATGGACCAATCGGTGGATATTTCATACACTTTGCGCCTCTTGCATTTCTTCGACGTTCTGGCTCCACCGAGTTCCCTGGTCTGCGCAGACAGCTTGCTTTAATTAGCATCGCATAATGCGTCCAGCTAAGCTGTGACTGCAATGGGCAGGAATCTATTTTCAGGTCTGAAGCAAAGCGACTGCCCCATCATAATTCTAAAGCCTGGAGGACGTTGGCTAGGTTTTATCGCAGGTGGAAGTTCTGTGTATCAAGTACAGCTTCGGGTAGCTCTCTGCAGCGGTGGTTACCAAGTGGTATGGAACCAGTATCTAGGTGCTTCCTGAACTGGTCCTGAAGAGTTCGTCAGATTTCCCGGTCCATGAGATTCTCAATGGCCAAGCAAAATGTGCTTGACCTGTACACACCTTAAAAGAGCAGTGAGTGGAAGTAACGGACGAATACATGACTGGAATTCACGCAGTGGTTCCAAAAGAAAATGGATCCTGTCAACGGTAACCGATGGCAATGCGGTCTACCTTGGTTCGTCGGTTGTTCATTGGTATGCATTACGTCGTCAGACGATTGCCACTGTTTCAGGAAAACGACACACAGAAGTGGCAAGGCCCATGCGTTTTGTTTCTCTAATCTAAGACGACCATCAACTCGAGCCTCAGCAGCGCCAGGCCCAATGACTTGCACATTCATGTCATCATTCACCACAATGATGTCCAAGCTTTTGGCAGTAACATCCAGTGCATCGTAGAAACTGTCTTTGCCGGTATCAGAGCTAGTCCTTTAGGACATCGGAGAATTAAATAAGTGGGGAAAAGCCGGACCACTCTCTGCTCGAATTCATTCGTGAACGACCAGTCAAAGACGCTTGCGCCAGGTGTCTCAGGACAATATAGACCTCGACATGTCAGGCTGTAGTGGCCTTCACATCAACAGATTTGCCCACACTGAATCGCGAAGAGAACTAAGGATCAGCTAAGTCAGTCAGATTACTTGAATGATCGATTCCTGTTTCTTGCAAACAGCTTAAATCTACTTATCAACAAAAGTGGATTTTCCTTGCTCGCTTCAGTACGTGATCATCAAAAGCAGCTGAATAACCGGTTTTCATGGTTTGAAAACTGGGCACGATGTGTCTGAAGCTGTCACCGAGGGCGAACGCACAAAAATTACAATCAAGGGTGGTGCAAAGCTAACACAGCTATCAGTACCAGTGCTAGGACTTACAGAGAGAGAGAGAGAGTACTCATAATGAGGAGGAATACAAAGAAGAAAGAATACGTAAAACTGTAAGAAAGAAGTTACCAAGTGGTATGGAACCAGTATCTAGGTGCTTCCTGAACTGGTCCTGAAGAGTTCGTCAGATTTCCCGGTCCATGAGATTCTCAATGGCCAAGCAAAATGTGCTTGACCTGTACACACCTTAAAAGAGCAGTGAGTGGAAGTAACGGACGAATACATGACTGGAATTCACGCAGTGGTTCCAAAAGAAAATGGATCCTGTCAACGGTAACCGATGGCAATGCGGTCTACCTTGGTTCGTCGGTTGTTCATTGGTATGCATTACGTCGTCAGACGATTGCCACTGTTTCAGGAAAACGACACACAGAAGTGGCAAGGCCCATGCGTTTTGTTTCTCTAATCTAAGACGACCACCAACTCGAGCCTCAGCAGCGCCAGGCCCAATGACTTGCACATTCATGTCATCATTCACCACAATGATGTCCAAGCTTTTGGCAGTAACATCCAGTGCATCGTAGAAACTGTCTTTGCCGGTATCAGAGCTAGTCCTTTAGGACATCGGAGAATTAAATAAGTGGGGAAAAGCCGGACCACTCTCTGCTCGAATTCATTCGTGAACGACCAGTCAAAGACGCTTGCGCCAGGTGTCTCAGGACAATATAGACCTCGACATGTCAGGCTGTAGTGGCCTTCACATCAACAGATTTGCCCACACTGAATCGCGAAGAGAACTAAGGATCAGCTAAGTCAGTCAGATTACTTGAATGATCGATTCCTGTTTCTTGCAAACAGCTTAAATCTACTTATCAACAAAAGTGGATTTTCCTTGCTCGCTTCAGTACGTGATCATCAAAAGCAGCTGAATAACCGGTTTTCATGGTTTGAAAACTGGGCACGATGTGTCTGAAGCTGTCACCGAGGGCGAACGCACAAAAATTACAATCAAGGGTGGTGCAAAGCTAACACAGCTATCAGTACCAGTGCTAGGACTTACAGAGAGAGAGAGAGAGTACTCATAATGAGGAGGAATACAAAGAAGAAAGAATACGTAAAACTGTAAGAAAGAAGGTATAAACAGCAGCTGTCTGTTGTACACAGGAATAATGATGACCTGACTGATAGCACCGTACAACGGCCGATGTGGCTTCAGCGTATTTTTGGGCTGATATATTCATGGTTTTACACTGGCTGTGATAATTTCAGGAGACCCACACGTAGTTCAAAAGTCTGGGAGCAAGGTATACACCCATATGTGCATAGGTTTTAAAGTAGCAAGTCATTTCACACGTCATTACGCAAAACCTGAAGGACAAGGATACTGCATTCGTCTGGCCTCCACCGATCGACCAAGTCGGTAGGAAAAATTCATTGACTGAGTCAACTCAGCCTCACTATGAATAGTTCAATGACTCACGAAGGTGCACACTCCACTACACCAGGATCAGCTCCAGTATCTTGGCAACATAACTGCCATATACCATGCCACCTTCTTAATACGTTCACTTGCAAAGTGTCTTCAGTGATCATGTATTAACTAAAATTTGTTTGAATACTCACCCATAATCCATCAAATATAATAAGGCTCAGACAAGTTCTGCCATTAAACCACTAATCATTCCCGAAAACTCGTTTCAATCGCGTGATCACTATCTTTCGGAACAAATACCGAATTCTCCATTAATCCTGAACGAAAAGGCACTTCTGATGACAGGAGATATTCTGGCATGTTCCAACGGAGCTGGCTGCAGTCCGTTACTAACAACGACGAGTAGTCTGTGACTAACGGAAACTTTCGTTTTGCGACAATCATGTTTGAGCATGATCAACCATGGACACACCATATGTGGTGATGAACCGCTTAAACTGAAGACGGAATTACATAAACTTACGTTCACCCGTAAAAGTCGTTAAAAATGCATTCGCATCGTTATTTTTTGAAAAGCTTTTTCCTATTCTGCGTGCTTAGTCTGCTCGGTTCGAACGAGAGAAAAGGAGGATTGTTCAGAGTATTATGCGAATGAATTCTCCATTAATCCTGAACGAAAAGGCACTTCTGATGACAGGAGATATTCTGGCATGTTCCAACGGAGCTGGCTGCAGTCCGTTACTAACAACGACGAGTAGTCTGTGACTAACGGAAACTTTCGTTTTGCGACAATCATGTTTGAGCATGATCAACCATGGACACACCATATGTGGTGATGAACCGCTTAAACTGAAGACGGAATTACATAAACTTACGTTCACCCGTAAAAGTCGTTAAAAATGCATTCGCATCGTTATTTTTTGAAAAGCTTTTTCCTATTCTGCGTGCTTAGTCTGCTCGGTTCGAACGAGAGAAAAGGAGGATTGTTCAGAGTATTATGGTGACATTTGTAACGAGACTGGTGAATTCCTACAAGCAACCAATCGATCAACTGCGTGATGCACACCTATTAAATTCTGTGGAAAACTCAAAGTCAGTTCGTATTAGGTTACATATTCATCGGTGAAATACACGTTAAGTATGCAACTGTGGGGCTAACCGACAATGCATTACCGTACTCACAATTGGGTCATCTTCCATTAGCACTAATGGACTAAGAGATCTTTACCGCGACTTCCAACTTATCATTGATCAGAAATTCATTTTTGACTTCGGCCGAAAAGATTTTATATTTAAGGCGATTAAATATGCCAACCAATATCCTAGCGTACAATAGTGTTTGTTCTTGTGGTATCCAAGTACTAAACCGGGACTATGCAGAATCAACACTAGTGAACTATCAGACCACACAGAGTAATTGCCAAATGAACCCGTTCAACTGCTGAGAGGCATATATAGGTCTGAAAATATGATTTTTATGCACACGAGTAGGTAATATTTATCTCGTCTGATTGTTCAGTTTTTTAGTTATTTGTCTCAGCGGTTCTGCAGAGCAGCTACAATTATACCAGACACCTAAACGTCCCAGTAGAATATGTTCGGACTGGGGTAGCAGTGGTGATGATAAGGATAAGGAAAAAGTGTGGAGTCAAAGACAAGGTCATCAAACACCGTATGCTCTTCTTTCGGGCTTCATGCGATGCAAAAGTGAAGTTAGAATGAAAGGAACTTGTCCGAGAGGAAAGTTAGTACAGTTGATCAGCTCATGGTGAATGCACGCGAGCTTGAAGCCCTCCGGATGCGGATGCTGTTAGTCCAGAAAGTCATTGACTTTTTTTTTAAAAAGTCACCAGGGCGCACAATCTGAACGACGCTGTGTGCACGTCTGGTGGATCAGAAGACCAGTAGATAACCCAGTGGAAAGCGCCACCAGTGCCAGTGCTGAGACCCGGCTTTGCACGCACTTTCCGGAAGCCCATAAATGCGGCAAGGCCCGTTGAAACTCGGTGGAACGACTAAGAGTGTTCTGTGGATCGCTGCGGGTGCGGGTCTTAATGGGCGCGTTGTAAAACAGTTGACGTAGCCATATCCGTGAAAATGCTGTTGAAGGTGGATGATACTTTTGTGACAGCAGTTGATGTAAATTGGCAAGCCATTTTATTCAGCCTTTCTACATTACTTTTTAATTTTCAATCCATAATGCATCTTTTTAATGGATGTTGTCCAATGTCATATTGCTGCAAAGTTTACCGTACACCGATTTCGAATTTCTAATCTGGTTCCAGAGGAACTCGACGTGAATAAGAACCCGTCTGTGAGGAGGCACTGTCAGTGCTTTCTACCCTATCAGCTAACGCGTATCCACACTTTCCGCCACAAGTGGTGCTACCGTTCTCGTTGTCATCAGTTCAAGTGATGGTTGCGGCTACATCAGCTCTGTCTTGCGACACTGGAAACGCATCAACCAAAGCGATCGTCTCTCGCCCGCAGCTGTTGTGTGATCCACAACGGGCCTGATGCGGCTAGTTGACCTCATTTATGAACTGGCGCGATGTATGCTCGAGGCCGCGTCTGAGTGCATCCACTGCAGGCGTTTGTCACCGGGTTGCCTATTGGTTTCGGGTCCTTCAAAGGCGCGCCTACTGCGGATTCGGATTGTGCACTCAGGTGTCGGAGACTTTCCAGATTAACCGACCCAGTAGTCGGGACAGCCAGTTGGTGCGTGATTTTGCTCAAAGCGCACACATACGCAACCATGTGGGGCTCCCTGGCCGCACAATGCTCTCAGCTGCAAAACCTTTACGAATGGAATGAAAGTTTTTACGCCAAAATGTTGCATTTGGTTGCGTATGTGCTCAAACCAAAAACCACCCTAATTTACGTTCATACTTTCGCAGCTCACCAAATTCCACTGTCCACTGGGGCAATCATGTCTGAACACCCACTCACGTGGAAAACTGTCACCGCGAAGGCTAGGACACCGATGGTAGGCTTCCAAAGCCTCCAAAGCTGGAAGCATGTCAGGTGATTCACCAAACGTATTCTGGATCACGTCTTATGAGCAGACATTCTCGAGGTTCAATAAGCTCGTGGAAAATGCGCCAGCACTACCGGGTGAAACGTCTAGATCTCTAGCGGTACATGATAAATCGGTGGATACCTTCATGCGCAAGGTTACTGCAGACTTAGTGTGTATGTGTGCTTCAGGATTCCAACTGTACTTGAAGCTGACGAAACTCCTGAGACGTTAGTTGTCCAGGCTGCACTGCCTGGACTGTGAAATAATTATACATCTCCCTACACTTCTGGGAGTAGAATGGTTCCTTCACCTGGGAATACTACTCATTCTAATCTGACAGAAATTTAAACTACAGATCCAACGTGTGGAATGTACGTTTCCTTACCATTATTGAACAGCTTGTGATTTGGTCAGGCATCAATATGCGTCAAACGGGCTTATTCAGTTGCAGCCATCTTTGGATAAGTTGAAATAATTTCTACGGATTGTGACAGAATTTCACGATCAGGTCATCAAGTAACATCTGCTTCAGGTGGTCGAGTTATCCTGTGATTTGTGCTCAAAGCTGACACAAACGTTCAAGGAGTATGTGGTCCATCGTGGAAAGCGCAACTGTCTGTAGTGGTTGTACTCCAACTCGGGCTTTGAGTATAGCTCACTCAAATAATTCAAATATTTCTAATTTTACTGGCGCGTTAAACGGTCGAATACAACGGCCTTCATTTTACGCGCTGGTCTTAGTATTCCAGTTCCCCTGCCTTAGAATAACAGAACAAGCTAAGGAGATGTATTGTGCGGTGGCCGAGCTATTGGGTTACGCCTGCACTGAGCCTGCCAGACTACGCGATAGGGAGAAGAGAGAGAACTGGGGACACGGCTGCATTGCCAGGCCAAAACATACAGAATATCCGCGTAAATATATAGGATGACTAATTGGCCAAATATGCTCGTTCACTTGTTCGCTCCGTACAGCCAATGGTGGTGTTCCGGTCGTGAACATTCTCAGGCCCACTACGCTGGTCGTGTGTTGCTAGGCCGTGTTTAGTGGGAGCCGCCGACTCCCCTACTTTCCGGACGGGTCGAACCGATGGTGACCTTGGGGATGCATCACTCTCTGCACATGTGCTTTTTCTTCTGTCTGGGCGCGCCCTGACAGGAGGCTACCGTCATACGTACAACAATAACAAGACTGTCGTGGATTTGGAAAAAGTTTGTCGCACACTTGAAGGTCGACATGTGACATTGTTTGAATCCTGACCCCAGGGTCGTCGTTCTGTGTGATAACCGGGTCACAAGCTTGCAAGCTGCAATTAACCATTCGGATTACTTAGCATCTACTTAGAGCTAAATGAAAATGGAAAATAGGATCCTCATCTCACCGGTAAGCGGGCAGGCGAATCAGGTGTATTTCACTGGAAATGAACAGCTGAGTGCACGGTATGGATCCCTACTGTCAAATATAGCCCCCTAGATTTGCTCTCTCTCTCTCTCTCTCTCGTTGCAATGATTCCTGAACCCACTTGAACGGTCTTAATTTGACGCAACATAGTTATGTTTTTGAAAACAAACTTGATATTATGCCCACTAGGGCCCCTGTTTTGGAGTTTTGTTTGATTTACACGAATTACAGAGGTCCAAATGAAACTAACACGGGAAGAATTCCGTAGTGGTCTTGTCAGAATTTTTCATATTGGGGACCAACTAGATGTTTCGGTTAACTGGTCTGTGGGTTGGGTCAGTGTATTCTCTAGTCGAACTAGTAGGAAAGTCGCTGGTCACCGGTGAAACGCACCCACGTGCAGCTAAAAATCACTGTGCTTGCTTTTTCTTCTGTCTGGGCGCGCCCTGACAGGAGGCTACCGTCATACGTACAACAATAACAAGACTGTCGTGGATTTGGAAAAAGTTTGTCGCACACTTGAAGGTCGACATGTGACATTGTTTGAATCCTGACCCCAGGGTCGTCGTTCTGTGTGATAACCGGGTCACAAGCTTGCAAGCTGCAATTAACCATTCGGATTACTTAGCATCTACTTAGAGCTAAATGAAAATGGAAAATAGGATCCTCATCTCACCGGTAAGCGGGCAGGCGAATCAGGTGTATTTCACTGGAAATGAACAGCTCAGTGCACGGTATGGATCCCTACTGTCAAATATAGCCCCCTAGATTTGCTCTCTCTCTCTCTCTCTCTCGTTGCAATGATTCCTGAACCCACTTGAACGGTCTTAATTTGACGCAACATAGTTATGTTTTTGAAAACAAACTTGATATTATGCCCACTAGGGCCCCTGTTTTGGAGTTTTGTTTGATTTACACGAATTACAGAGGTCCAAATGAAACTAACACGGGAAGAATTCCGTAGTGGTCTTGTCAGAATTTTTCATATTGGGGACCAACTAGATGTTTCGGTTAACTGGTCTGTGGGTTGGGTCAGTGTATTCTCTAGTCGAACTAGTAGGAAAGTCGCTGGTCACCGGTGAAACGCACCCACGTGCAGCTAAAAATCACTGAATAAAGTGTGGTAATGATGTAGTGCATGGTCAGGTCAATCTGTAAGCATACGTACACGTGCGTCTACGTCAAGCTTCCGGCAACTGGACGCAGTGTTCGCATTTTGCATGGGTACGCGCGGTTGCTGGATTTGCGCCTACCTGCCATGACCCCATAAACAATGGTAGCACTCTAGTTGAAAAAACGGAGATGAAAGATTTTCATCCAACTCTTGTTGTATAATCTCATGTCAGTTCTTTTTCACATCGAAAAGTACTCCACAAATTAGTTATACTTCTGAAAACCACCCCTCAGAACAAAGTACCTTTAAGTGCTTCAAACATGTGCCATACGTTACCATATAAAGGAAACACAGTGGGGTATTTTCACTGATCTGCTCTGACAACCTCTTACTCTAATAACTGTCTCTGGTCGGTCCCCTTAATTACTCACTTTGAATATTGCACAATGAATTCTCACCTTTCGTATAGTAATGACCAGAATAATCTTGATTCCGCCTGAGGACACGGAATGTTGCCTTTCTGGAACTAGGGAAAAACACTCTCATTCGCGAAAAAGTACTTCTTCCCCGTTCCATTTTTGGAGGACTATTCTGTCCATATCTTCCAGCGACGAAGATAATTTTACTCCAAGTGAATCACTTCAAGATCTGAAATCAAGCTGAATACCCTTTGTTCATGTTTCCATTTTCTTACCAAATTCTTATTCGCTCTCCTTGATTCACCCTAGGCGAACTAAAAAAGAAGCCGAACTTCGAGAATTACTACATAACCAGCGGCAGGAGCAGATGCAGCAGGAGAGGAGAAAAGAGGAAGAAATGAAACAGAAATCTGAGAAGGCAGCTGAGGCATATTATCAATGGGAAATGAAGAAGGTAGGCTCCAGCAGCATAGCCCCTGTACTAGTTAGTTCACCAGGGTTTACTCCAAATTTAAGCTCCGAACAAACCGTGCGAAAGATTGCTTTCTGAGCTGGTACTAACGAAAACACTGATATTAACCGTTTAGCTTCAGTACCATTTCGGTTCACAGTTGTCATTCCGCACAAAGAAAGCACGAGGGCTGAGATAATCTTAGGTTGCCCGAGGCTGGACAGGAGCGGTCGAGATAACGGGGTTGGGTTCGAACAACAGACGCAAGTTAAGTAAGCAAGTAAATTAGATCCACGCCTTAGCCACTGAGCTATCCCGAAGTGAGAGCTACTTACCCCTGAGCTAGTACCGATATCGTTACTTTCTAATTCTATTAGCTGGATCTCAAGGAAGTAAACGTAAAGATGAAGTTTCCTGATGACTTAACGATACAAACTAACACTCAACGACCAGAATCAAAAATTAATCTGTCCCAATATGGATTAAAGATAATCGTGTAGGCGTAGGAGCGAAAAAGTGAATCAGCATCAGGTACAGTAGTATTTTCACTCCAAATTCGTGCCTTCCTGTGGTCAGTGGTACTAGTCACTTGCAATCAATGCGTAGAAATTATTGATCTGAGGGTACAATAGTCTGATTGGGTTGAGCCAGGAAAACTGGGACTGAAACGTCAACATAATTTATGCTGAACTATGTGACGTGAGTCCGAGCTTTCTCATATTTTCAGATAGCGAGTCTGGGTGCCATGATTATTGGTCACGGATTCAACCAGGTACAGCGTTTCTCTTGGTCGACCATGTTAATGTTCATGAATTTGAATGTCGTAAAATGTTGTGAGTTATTGTTCACCTCAACATTCCACCCATTTTCAATCCGGTAGGCGAATTCAATGGAAAATCTTCGTCCGACGGTTACTAGTGGTCGCATGACCGAGCGTGCCCCATGGAGACCAGCCTCTGGAAGGTGCAGTATGACAAGAGGTTTACCTTCCTGATGTGTTTTTCCATCAAAAATTAGAGATGAATTCTTTTCCGGCAGGAGCAAATCTCCATGCACTCTCCTTTCTGTGAGCCATGTATCTAGTCCCCAACTTCTTTCAATTAGCAGCGCCATCGGGGTGTTGCGTGATTTCATTTACCACGACTTCCCTCATGACATTCTTATCAACACTTTCCTGCATCAACTTGAACAGGAAGGTTCAAGTTCTCATGATTGATCAGTATTTGTTCCTCCATACTAATTTTATCTCGTTCACAGATCATCCCTGCCTGTTCGTTTCATTAGAATCGCTTCGGTTTTCCTTAACTGAGCTCTCTTTTGTAAATAGCACAACGTCGGAAGGTTTCAACTTTAACTATGGCATGGTGACATTTTACACTTTGTTTTCGAAAGTGCAACTATGCTGTTGGGAAATGCAAAAGTAATGAACTCGAGTTCGGTCATCATTAGTCCCTGTCAGCAGTATCGGGTTCCGGACATCCGACACCTGATAGACAACACGAACGTGTTATCACTACACAATGGGTGTACCGGAATTCCCACGTCTTAGCAGGTAAACGGACACTTGATCTGGTTGCTATCATCCAATGACACCTTTCACTGATTGCATACTAGACNTCACTACACAATGGGTGTACCGGAATTCCCACGTCTTAGCAGGTAAACAGACACTTGGTCTGGTTGTTACCATCCAGTGACACCTTTCAATGAGTGCATACCAGACGGAGTTTTTAAAAAAAATTGCCACCGGAAAGCTGGTAGCTTTCCGTCCCCATATTTGCTGTTTTGTATTGACGTACATAAGTATGTATGTGCGTGTACACCGACAATATTCATTTATAAACTACCGACCACAAGCTGGAACGTGATTTTCTCTACCATCGGTTTACAACGCTGGTTGTTTGTGTGTCTTCACTCTTAATGTGAATTACCACTGTATTGTGCCGAAACATTACAGCTGGTAATTAAAACTCGATCCGATCTATTGAATCAAGGTCAAGCGTTAAAAACTGGAATGCGCCAGGAAAAGTGGTGAAATAAAGCACTAACTTGCCAGTGGTGTTGCCGTTAGAGGAAGGCTGTGACAAATATGTATTCACATTGTTCTTGTTTTGGATGATCATCCACATGTCCTGGCGCGGACACTTCGGTCAGTCTACACCAAAAAGCGGAGGCACAGGACTCAAATTTCTCCTTATCGAAAATCATCAAGAGTGCAAAACCTTGGTGGTGTCGAGGTTTGAAACCCAGATACCTGACACAACTGAATATGTGAACCTTATTTCACTAGATGACAACAGGCCACCGAGGTAGCGCACTCGGCCAACTACTGATCGACACACCAGGAAGTACCCCCTATTGAAGCTCTCCGAGTCCGTTACAGAAGACAATGTCATCAACCGAAAGAGACAAACTCGCATTACTCCTATAGCTGAAGCGATTGCTGTCAGAATGTCTGCCTATCCTGTGCCGTCAAAAGCATCTTATCCACTCATCAACCCTCGTCGATAAGTTCATCCCTATGCAACATCTCTGCTTCCTTCGCCCTGCCTACATCTAGCTATCTAATTTGTTTAACCTCGTGTTAATTAAAGGTTTGCAGCTTTATTTTACTCGTTTTCTGTGATCAATTTTAGGTTACTTCCACAACTGTGCGACCTGATGATGGTAAAGATATGTTCATCTGAAAATTATACCATGAGAAAAAAATGACCACATAAAAATCAGAAAAACTCGAGCCACGTAAATCAAACGAGGGCCGGCGGAGTACGAGATAAACGAGAACACGATAAGAAAATAAACGAACAAGAACGAAACGACCGACATGGACCAATGTAGACAGTACAAATAAGAAGCAGTTCACACCCTGTATGAGACGTAAATAAAACTGTCTTGGTGAGATCTAACAAGGGCGGGAGGAAAGAGTTACATACAACGGAGAAATGAAATCATGGCTACCAATACGGCAGTATAGGTGGAAGAATCACAACAGCTTTATATTGAAACGCTGTGCGCAGTAAAATTCCGAATGTGGATTGAATCATGAGCGCGTTCACATACTGTACAGGTCTGTATCGGGCTAAAACATACGGTTGCCAGACATGAAAGAGTTAACAACTGCAATCGTTATGATACGTCACTACTGATGGTTGCGTGTCAGTCAGAGGTAACGGACGGTCGCCACCAGGGATGCCTCCGAGGATGTTGCGCTGACGACCGTAGCCAAGGCGATCTGGATCCAGATCGCCAGATTTGATTTTGGCTAGTATAGTCCTCGTACAGTGCAGGAATGACTCGTCCACATTTTCTCCAGTTAATGCAGATGTTTCGATGAAGTGAAGGTCATTGTCCTGAGCAAAAGCATTTGCTTCCCAATGAGTGACTTGCCCATCCTGGTCCTGACAACAGGTCAATACAAAAAGCAGATATACAATTCTGACCAGAAAGATAGCTTCTAACAACACTGCTCACAAAAGATTTGGCGTACCATCAACAACCAGTCAGGTCTCATACGCTAGGGCTACGAGTGAATCCGACCAGTAATTGGCCTCATAGCACGCGGGGGTAAATAGAAACGATTCTCCCTCCTACAGAAAGCAGGACACCTTTGAGAATTCCGTTGTCCAAGTTATCGAGGCCGGTAATTAGCTACATAATAATGGACGGGATATCATTCGTCGGAACAGGATTGATAAGGCCGAAAGCTTCGACAAACGCCAATCCGAACAGCTAACGATTTCAAGATTGGTGCGAATTGATGTGCAGTAAATTATTGCCTCCTTAAGAGGGCCTCCAAAATGAGTGACTAAATTCGGTGAGAACAGAAGTGAGGATTTATATAAATCGTTTGGACACTACAACTAAGCAACCTACCCCGTAACACACGATCACCACTATCGCCAGTTTCAGGGTAAAGACGTACTGTTGTTGAGTTGGACAATCCTGGACACAAGGGCCTGAGACTTTCAAGTAGGACCGATAAAAGATACAACGTGGAAAAATAAGCGCCGAAACTCGGGAGCGGGATCATCCGACGAAAAACGACCAGCTAGTGGAAACAAACTGGCCACTGGGGGTAACAGGTCACCATATCGAAAATGGCCCTAATTGCCCACGATCGTTTCACCTAGTCCTCCGGCGAATTTGGGAAACGGTGCGGCAAACACTCCCTTTCGTAGCAACTTCGGCTGGCCACCACCCTCTTGCATTCCATTCATGGTTGGGTTTCGCAAACAACGCCGGATGCGGGCAGTTTTCTCTCGACCCAAAGCTGTTACCTTGTCGGAAGTAAAAACTTCACACTCTGATCGCGCCAGGGTTGACCGTGACCGCCGGTGCATTATTCAATGCAGTCGAAATACGTTTACTACCAAAGATCCTGGGTCTGCTCAAAAGGCATCTGCTATGTGCAGCCGCATTAGGAATGAGACAATAATACCTTTCTCCCTGCGTCCTCCAGCCAAGTGGGTTGGACTATTGAGTCACTGGCTCTGGAAAAAGTCGCTCAATAAAACCTTACTGCCCACTGCCTTGCGGATCAGACTTTTGAGTCGGAGCCTGCGGGAAGAGTCCCAGAGAAAAATCCTAATCCTCCCAATGACCTGTGGATCAGGCTTTTCAGCCAAAGGCTCAAAATGGGGTACCTCAACCAACCCCGTTCATCGGGTTGGGCGACCGGGAAGTATCATTCGCTCTTGAGGGTCGTCGCTTCCGGACTCTCCTCCGCACCCTATCCCCAATCATCGAATAAAGCAGCACTATCAACCCATTTGCCAGTTCCATGGCAGTATTTTGTGTTTAAACCATCGCCTCGAAAATAAGCACTGAGAAATAATCTAATACAATTGCAACTCTCGATGTTCGTACTCTATAGCAAATTAAGCAACAGGCATCTCTTGCTGAAACATTGCTTTCCCTCTACGTTCAAGTGAATGGTTTCTCCTAAACACATATACAAGTCCCTACTTCGGTTGTGCACCTCAGTTCGCTTAGGACGGGCTCAAATGATCTATATTTCACTCTTCGGGCATTCAATGATCCAGATGCAATGGCTCGTGATATGGGAGTTTCGCCGAGTTCCATGTTTGAAAGCGCTTTATTGAGCTGGATCTTAGTAAACAATCGTCCACATGCTGTGTGGTTGTTTGGCTCAAGTAAGATTAATGCAGGTCGGTCAGACTTCAGATCTGAGAATAACTTTAATCGAAATCTCTGGCGACTGCTTCGGTCAGCAAGAAAAACGGGTAGAATCATCATGGCTGATGATATGACTGCCAAAGCTGGATGACTAAGCCCGGAAGAAGCACAATTTGGCAGTCGATTTGGAGTCGACGATCAATGTGCGGATAATGGGAAGCAACTGATTCAGTTGTGTGCTGAATATCGTCTGTTCCTGGCCAGTACGAACTTCCAAAACAAATGCTCACATTGAGTTACTTGGATGCCACCAACCGTAAGAAAGTCATGGACTCAATTGGACCATATGGCAACCACTTACCGATGAAAAGTCCCAATTAGAGATCGCCGTTCCTTCTAAAATACGCAACCTAAATCCAATCATGCCATCGTGTGGGCCCAGTTATCAGCTGGCTTTTCATCAGCATTGCACGTGCAAAAGCAGAGCAGCTCTATTCATCAACTTCGACAAGTTTCAGTAACTCCATAGTATCGAGCCGATATGGTTAGAAACCTACTGCAAACACAGTCATGCGGACGATTAAGATTGTGTGGAGATTGAATGGAAGCGAGTTCATGAGGCTATGCTCCCAGCCTCCAGGTTTGCTTGTACAAGTCATCCGAAGATCTAGCTCTCAACTCGATAAGGCACCGCGAGTGGATAATCTGCACCACGCACCCTGTGAAAGTGGTGAGTTCCCGCTGAACAGTCTGACGATTGCACTTTAGATTTGGAATATAAAATTACCAATGGAGTGGAGCTCTTCGACCGTTAGCCCAGTCTTAAAGAAGGGCGCAAGGACGTCATGTGAAGACCATCACGGCATAAGTCGGGTATCTATCGCATCTTAGGTGCCCCGTGGCATTATTTTGTGAAGGTTGATCGATTATCGAGAGACAGACTGGTGGAAACCACACTATGTTTCGACCGGGCTGGGAATGCATCGACTATTCTTTACCTTAAACCAAAGTCTTGAGAAGCGTTACTCTTTCAAACGTCCAACGTTGGTCAGTTTTCTCGACCTAAAAGCTGCTTTTGACCCCGTCCATCTTCAGGAGCTTTAGCGGTGTCTGGTGACTGAAGGTGCTCCTTTCAAACTCATACCCCCTTACATGGGCATTGTATGCGAACTCCTGTGGATGGGTACGAGTACACAGCTTCCGCCTGAGTTCACAAAGTTCAGTGGTGCAAGAGAAGGCCTTCCTCTCCCGCTTTCCTACACGCCTGTGTTACTCATATGCTACTTGAAACTACTCTGCCTGTCTCTGAGACCTATAAAGTCGAAGCGCTCCCGGGAAGTTCGCTCACAGACATTGAGTATGCGGATGATGTTGCTCTATTTGGTTCGGATCCTCCAGAAATGCAGAATATTTAAAATAACCTAACTAATTCGACAGCACGGTTTGGCACACGCATCACATCCACAGAGTGTGAAGTACTGCTGCAAGACTGGATGAAATAAAACCCAAACTTCATCCTCACAAATGGGCCAATCAACGTGATAGATTAATTTATTCACGTGGGATTTTGCATAACTTCTGATGGAACAGCTGTATACGAGATTAATTCTCGAATTGCAAGGGCCAGGACAGCTTTCACCAACCCCCGACATCAATGGCGCGGGGGTGACGTCAGTTGGCCTGTCAAGAGCAGACTTTACACTGCAGCAGTGCGATCCATACTGTAGCGCTAAGCCTACCTACCTGCAAGCTCATGTCACCAGAAACCAAGAGTTGTCTGGGTTTTTAGCCCACTTTAAAGGAACATCTATAGCGTCAGAGCTAGTCCGCTGCGACACAAGCAGGGAGCGTTTCTTCATTTCCCGAGGCTGTTTCACAGACGTTGCCAAACGAACTGCACGGAAGAGACTATCAAAGAGTATCTAATCTAGTAGAGACGTTTCCGCTCGAAGGCTCAGGGCAACACTCAGACCAGCATATCCAAAAACGAGGAGTGACGCATCAGGAAAGTTGCGCAGCCATAATCGGGAAGATAGCAGCGAGTCTGTGGGCTTAATCGCATCAATTGGGCTCTGGATTCTCGTTCCTGACAAACAACAAACATCACAGCAAAGGGAATCCAACGTACGTGAAAGTGACGCTTCTCGTCCCGCATGTTTCAGAGTACGAACAATAAAGGCTTCCGGGGTTTGAAAATTGATTTTGAGGTATTTAGGTCTGTTAAGTGAAGACAGACGCTGAGGGTGATGTACAGCGACCAAAGCTGTCAGTCATGACGTTAGGACCTGAAGAGAGTGCTCACGGCGGAGTGGGGCAGGGGAGGAGAATAAGGGAACGCGAAATCTCTGAACTACTGCCCCAAGAGCATTTCAGTATCCGAAGTAAGGAAGATATGTTTCCCACTGCCTGGCTGATGGCACTTAGGCGTACACCCTCTAAGGACTGTGATATAAACCAAACCCAAGAAGCTCCGGTGGTTACATATCTCGCCAGCAACCTCGTTCATATTTCGACGTCGCCAGGCCACTGACACGCCGCTGATCCAGTGAACAAGTGACCAAAAAGGCAAGTTAGAGGTTTTTATAAGCTGCTGGGACACTCGTACTTTTTATGATCCTTCCAGTCACAGCGTCAACGTGTGCAATCTGTATGATTATCGTTCAGATGTAATCCAAGGCCTGCACTACATTTAAACACCCAACTGCAACTATTGGTCAACAAGACATCTAGAGGAAATGTCATAGCAATGGTTGACTGGGATGTCTAACTGCGGGGACGGAACGACCTACTCGCTGCGAACTTGTTTTGGCTTCCGGTTCATTAATTCGGCGAAAATAAACAAACATTTTGACTACAGTGTGCACCTCCATCACCCGAAGAAGTACTTACTGAAGGTATCCGAAGGACGGTTGACTAACCGGACAGATCTACTACGGTTTGGTGTGCACATGGTAGGCTTCATCAACTCAGAATGGCATGTCTTACAGAGACGCAGGAAGCACATATCGCACGCTTGTTCGTGCCACACTCAAGCTTCAACCTACTACCAGATGATAAAAGGCCCGTCTTAAAAGGCGCAAAAAACCAAAGGTAATCATCAGAAGTTATCAGTAGGCATGGCATCCAAGCAAACTTAGCCATTCCGAAATTCAATAGGTTCTGGTAAACGAATACATCGCTGACAACCTAAAGATAATAAGTTAGTTCAGACAAGCTAGGCTATATGCGACGACATCAGACTGAATACCTGCATGCACCGCGTATTAAAAAAAAAACAGGGGCACGTCCTACCACAGCAAACTATTAAAGGATGGGCAGACCATCGGTCCGCCAAGGGATATTGATAGCATGGAACATAGTGATCCGCGACTAATATCACAATTTTCAGTCAACTCTTCGTCTCATGTGAACGGCCTACGGAAAATTCCAGTGGAGATTTCATCAACCGTCACGACGATAGAATGCGATGTTGAGTGGACCGCATCAAGAAGTTGCCTAATCAAACGATAGCGACTGGGAGGAACCACACGAACCGAAGACCGCCACCACAATCAGCAGAAGGAAAAACTACGTCTGAAATCTACAAGTATATTGTCTATCCATAGATCTCGAGTCTTGCCATAAATTATTTTATTCAGCAGGGAGAACAGAATCTGCTTTCTCTACTAGCACATTTCAATAATATCATCATCATCATCATCAATGACAGCAACATCAGTGTTGACACTGATGCTTCACTGCCGTACAACCATAAAGTTCGTTTAGT
>NW_008751702.1:216676-232086 GCF_000715545.1 Opisthorchis viverrini | reverse complement strand
GGTGTTTGGCGGGGAAATGCAAATGCATTACCTTTTCTACGGAACAAGTCGCCATACATGTTCCAACCCCCAACCTGGAGGGCCAGGAGACTGTGTTCGTCAGACCTCTAACCATTGACCAACCTGGTATGAGAGACCCTGTGAGTGTCGCGCGGACACCCCCGCAGTATAGCTCAGTGGGTCGCTGAGGTACACAAACCGCCACACCACGATAAGGTCCAGTCTCTTCGTGACGGATCAATAATATTGTCATTGTTCCTGTGATGTGATAAAACAGTTGTTGGTTGTGTGACAAAAATTGCCAATTTTCAGTTGGAATTTTTGTCCTGTAAGTGGGGCTAATCTAAAAGGCTGTAAGGTCCAGTCTCTTCGTGACGGATCAATAATATTGTCATTGTTCAAAAGCTGTGATAAAACAGTTGTTGGTTGTGTGACAAAAATTGCCAATTTTCAGTTGGAATTTTTGTCCTGTAAGTGGGGCTAATCTCGGCTAAAAGGCTGAGGAACATTTTACGGCTGATTCAGATGTATGCATCTGATGAAACTCCAGGGAAGGGGCTTAAGTGGCGTTACATTCTGTCTCAATGCGAATTAATCACACGGCCGATCAACCACTTGTGACTGAACGACTAGGTGACCAAACTACTAGACCAGGGGTTAGCAGCTCAAAACTGCATGGAATTCCGTCAGATGCGTACTGCCGATGGTTCCCATTAACGGTGAAACAGCCGCACAATGCTTACCGGCTTCGAAAATAGATCGACTTTACGTACAGAACAGTTTGCGCCAAGTATGTTGAAATCGATCTGATCGGCCAGACAGCCAAAATATTTGCGTTCTTCCTACTGCAACGTTACTTCCACACAAGAAGAAATCAAGGTTATTTTCACCAGTTAGAAAGTGCGGCAATGGAAAGCGCTAGCGTGTGAATTGTCTAGATTTCCGAAAAGGAGTGCGACGACGGAGTGAAATTTTTCACCATCGGTGCCCAAACAGAAAGTTTACGACACTTATTTGTCGTATGTGCAGCAGGATGAAGCTGACCAATGGCTCCCACTCCGGACCTTTGACTCAATAGTTTGACCCAGGGAAAAACGGACGTGAGGGTTTCCTGAAGGAACCGCGCCTGAGGTCATTGATTGAAGTGATCCACTTGGTAGTGGATGGGTCTGTGTAGCTAGCAAGTAATGATGTCGCTGCGCTGTGCTTAAAGCATCCCAATCTGACTTTTCATTTCGCACTCCAGATCACTCCAGATTTAGTCGTTATGGAAAGGGTAAAGCATCTTGAACTCGTACTAGAAGTCAGTCCTATAACTCACGATGTTGCCCTGATACATGTCTGCATAACCGTTCAGCTGTACACCCTTCCGGTGCCTAGCTGCATGGCACATCAAAGAAAGCAAGAGGACTGAGATACCACCAAATTACCAAAGCCCAGACAGAAGCAAACGACATACAGATGTCGGGTTCGAACCACGGATCTTCCAGTCAGTAAATTCGCGCTCTAACCACTGAGCCATCTCGAGCTCGTCTACACACTCTACCGCAAACGGCAAGCCTGTGTTGACGCAGTGTTTCGTTCCGGCTATCTCGAATGAACGTACTTACAAAGACACATACATCAGTTGTGAACGCAGGCGTCTAATTAAAAGGTCAGCTAAAAAGATCGATAACCTTTTATTAATCAGTAATTAACACACTGACTAGCTTCGGCCGCATATGGTATCTTAGTTTTGATAAACAGGCAACCTGAACTTATTGGCGCCGGTTTGTCCAGTAGTTTAGACGTTTAGTGGTGATTCTGATCTGCTTGCTTCAGCCCAAATTGTCGGTATTTAGAGTTCCAAGATGCGTGATATTGGAGTAATGGTGGTAATAACAAAACATATGAAAGTCAAGACTAGAAGCATGAGAATGGAACACACCTGAAGATCCAGTTTGTTCCCCACAAGAATAACCACCACTTCGGGAGCAGCCAGCTGACGTACATCGCTTAGCCAGTGGGAAAGTGCGTTGAAAGAATCTCGGTTGGTTATGTCGTAAACCAACAATGCACCCACGGCATCGTGGTAATAGGACCGTGCCATTGACCGAAAACGCTCCTGGCCTGGAATCAGAGGAAACGATAAAAGCCAGATTAACCTAATGCTATGAGAATAGCACACACGGATCAGATATGCATTCTACTAAACGGCTATCGTATTCCATAATTGTATGATCGCGTCCTGGCTGGAAAAGCCGTCCTACCGGCCCTATTTCGAGTAATCCGTTGGTGACTGTTATACAACACTTCGAGTCAATCGACGCATTTACTGTCGAAACTCAATGACATTGCCAATATATACTGTGAGCGAATAGTATATATTAGTATCCTAGATTCCCTGCCAAAAACAGATCCTCAGAGTATGAAGCAATCAACGAGTACAAGTTATCCATAAGTGAACATACAGTCATGATCCCAGTTTTCTTACTTCCTCCTTAATAAGACATCATCAGACTTCTGGGACTCCGCGGTACTCGGAAAACTTGAGCGAATGAGAAAGTCTTGTCACTTCACGTCGAAAGCTACATTAAACTCGTTAGAACTGCTCAGAATGAGCCGCAAAAGAAGGCAAACGATAGAGCTCATGCTAAATAAAATATCTCGCGAAATACCATTCAGTCCTCGTACGAACACAACGAAATAGCGCGTCAAGGAGAACTAAATAGAGAAGCAGTGGTTACCTGCGGTGTCCCATATCTGGATTTTTACTGCAGTTCCATCAACACTGATGATTTTGCTGCCAAACTCGGCACCGATGGTATGCGGCATATTGCCTATGAACTTCCTTTCCGTATATCGCCTAAGAATACAGGTTTTCCCCGCCCCCGCAGTTCCGATGATGAGAAACTTGAAGAGATAGCTAAATTGATCGACTGGCTGCATTCTGGATGGAATATGTTATTGCTGTCCACAAGAAGACGAATTACAGGGGCACTAGATTAACGACCAATCTGGAATGTAAAGGTAAAACCGTTGTTTGTGGAGGGCCGCAAGCTGTGAGGGTTGTTGGTGGATACTCTCCGCTGAGTGACGTGTCCGTGGAAAAACAAGGGAATCAAGAGTTGTCAAACATGGAATCACTGCATGTACGCAAAATGACAAAGTGATAGAGGTAAGCAGTCCAGAATGCTTAGTCCTGTCAGTTGATTCGTGTCAAGAACAGCTGACATCTGAACCATGGGTGCTTTTCAGAAATTACTTAAGAATAAAGTAGTGTTCCAAACCAGTTCAAGTCAGTTTGAAAGTCGTGTAGGCCGGTACCTTATTTCAAGCGGCCGCAGCTCGTGACACCAGGTGGTGTTAGGTAGTGGGTAAAGAAAAAACGTTTGAAAAAAATAAGAAAGAAGTTCCAATGGTTGAGCATAAGAGAACAGATACAACAGCGTCATAGGTTACGCGACACCACTATGCCGGCTAGTAGCTCCAACGGTTGATTTGGTCATCATCATCATCATCGTCGACAGCATGACATGACAGCATGACACCGATGCTTCACTGCCATACAACCATGACTTATTTGAAAGCCACATTGTAAAGAAAAGAATAAAGGTGGCTGGGGGGACTTAGTAATAGCTTAACACAATCATTCCGAGTTGCTACACCTCCAGACATTCACTCAGGCAATCTGGACAGAAACTGACAACAAGAACGCCACTGACATCGGTTGGCAGCCATATCTTGTAGTGTCTCCAACCAGGCACAGTGAGGATCACGCGGTCCCCATCCTGGAAGGCGAGTAGCACCGACAGCACCCAAGCGTTTCGTGATCTCCTTCATACTCCTCTGCCAAGTCAAGGGTTGGCCACCTCTCTGTTTTGGTGGGCCTTTATTACCTCAACTCAGCAAACGCAACTTATCTGAGCAGCCATGTTCTGTCTCCAAGTCACGCGCCATCCAGCTTCAGCAGTCTTCCAGTTGGGACCTGTCTCAGAAAAAGAGGGCACAGCGAAGCAATCAACTAACTAGCATATGGAGCACAGCCAAATGAGCGTAGAGTACATAGTATGGGAGCGAAGCATCAGTGTTGAATACCGATGTTGTACCGTCGACAACATTACTGATTACTTGGTGCAACCGAATCAACCCATCAGTTGATCAGCACTGGTAATCGAAGATAGACCATCTTCTTTTGTCTTCTATGCAAGCGGCCTGGCGTCGCGACCGCGAAACAACAATGGATGAATCACCGCGTTGTAGGCTCTGCCTCTCATCGATAGATTCGTGTCACGTCAACCAGAGGTGCCTCATCCGAAGGAAGGCAGAGCGGTCTTTGGCGATGTTAACAATGCGCCATCCGACGCACTGCAACCACCCAGGTAGGGAAATCTGTCCACTCTCCCTGGTGGTTTTGCTTTCACGACACAATTCGGTGGTGTAATCGCCCAGTCCTATAATAACACTTTACAATTCGAAGATGCGAGAGGTATCGTAACATTATTTAATTTGGTTCGTATCAAGACGAAATCTGAAACAAGTAGCGCACCAGCGCCCACATATTTCGGGTCTTTGAGATCATCCCTGGGAGAAAACTCCATGCCAGACGTAGAAGACATAGAAAACTAATCCGATTGCGAAGGTGAAAAAGGGTATCAAACAGTAGTGCTGAAGGGCACCGTTTTCAGTGGATTCGAAAAATACGTTCCGACTAATTTCAGGTTCCCAAGAACTCCCTGAGCATTCCTTTCTGAGCAAGCGTGTTAATGAGAACAGACTAGTCACCTGAATCAAATCATCATCACCATCGGAAACAGTAACATGATTTTTGACACGCTTCACTACAGTATAAACAAAGTTTACCTTAACACCATTCAATCCTTGGAGTAAGAAGAAGAGAATAGTGGGTGAGGGGAGACCTTGTGCTGCCCTATACCAAGTATTCTAAGTTGCCTACACCTCCAAGTGCCAGTCAGACAATCTCATCTTCATCATCATTGACAGCAAGACATCAGTATTAGATAATAAATAATGATTTACTGCCATGCAACCATGACTTATATGATAGCTTTATTGTGAAAAGAACAAAGGTGGACAGGGAAGGGAATTAGTGCTTGCTAGAATTATCCCAAGGTGCCTACACCTCCAGTCATTCATTCAGGGAATGTGGGTAGAAACTGACAACAAGAACACTACTGACATCGACTAGCAGCAATATATTGCAGCATCTACTACCAGATCCATTGGAGATCACACGGCCCCCACCCTGGAAACCAAGTAGCACCGACAGTACCCAAAATTCGTAAACTCTTTCACACTCCTCTCTGCCACCTCTCTGCTTCCGGTACTCTGAATTGGGCACTAAATACAGCACTGTTCTGCAAGCGATGGTCCAGCACACATAATACATGGCCTAACCAACGCAGCTTCTGGTGATGGACACATTCCTCAACAGAAGTCCCCGCCGCACAACCGAAAACCCACTTTCTAATTACCTCGGTGTGTATTAACCGACACCAACCCACACAAGCTATGGTCCTGAGATGACGATTGTCGAACACCTGAAAACATCTCAGTCCCGTTGCTCGAACACGCGAAGTCTTACAGTCATAAAACAAAAAGCCGGCACTGTGGCATGATACACACGTCCTCTGAGCTTAAGCGACACATCGCTTTGACGCCATAGGCGTCTCAAATTAGCAAACGCGACCCAAGCTTTGCAGATGCGTGCACTGATTTCACTTGTCATACCACAATCAGAACTAATACAACTTTTTAGATGCGTAAAACTCTTCACAACTTCCGGTGTCCCTCCAAAGTGGTACGAATGGTGACTGAATGTCCAGGAGCATGACCTTACATTTTGTGGGTGCATACCAAAGGAAGGGGTGAATATGGTTAGTCCATCCAAGACACCTCCGCTTCGAAGACGAGGAGAATTGGTTTGTATATTCCAGATCGACAAGGTTTCCGTCGGAGGCCATTAGAACACCCGGGTTTTGAAGACCTTCCAGCATTCCTCATTATTTCATCGGTCACGAAATGAAATAGGAACGGAGTGAACATTCCTGACGGACACCCCTTTCAGTATGGAAGCTTTTGGAGAGCTCTACGTATACTTTCACACGTCCGGAAGTCTGAGAATACGAAGAACTTATTACATCCACAAACTTACAAAGCATTCCTTTATGGGCAAGCATGTCAAGGAGAACAGAGCGGCCAACCGAGTAGGATGTGTCTCGGAAATCAAGGGATAGTAAAATTAAGGGTCGTTTGTACGTATGGCGTTGTTCTAGCACCTAACGGAGTCAGGTCAGCGCAACTCCTACCTGGTAGGAATCCTGCTTGTTGCTCCCGAGTCAGTGTTTCACGAGACACCATAAGGCGGCGAAGCACAAGTGACACCCACAATCTTGTTACGACCGGAGTCAAGCTGATCCCCCTATGGTTACCACATTCACTACGAGCTCCAGGTGACTGGGACGGTGTCCTTTTCAAAAATGCAAGCAAACAGATCAGAAAACCGCAGACTGAAGACTTCGCACCCATTATTTGAACGTGGGAGTTCATCCAGACCAGGACCTCAGCGGCGCTTGAGAGAACATATGCAATCACAAACCTCCGATGTCATAGGGGGTTCCACGTCCACGATTCAGGGTCCTACGTCAGCAATGAGCTCCAGATGATGCCCTTGTACTTGTAAACTGCTCTTTTTCATGCTCAGTATCATCTTTTTTCCCATCATTATCAGTCACATCGCTGTACAAAAGTTTGTTTTACTGAAATACAACCGCTACCGCCCGCTTGTTGGCTCCAACGTGACTTTGAGACTTTTGCTGAGTGACTGTTGTTGCGACCGCCGGTTGGCTATAATTGACCGCTGCTAACACTAAACGTGAACAAACATTTCAGCTGCAAACACTGGACTAGTATATTCACACTTGTGGATTAATATTTCGATCACCGGAGATCTGGAATACCAGGAAGATAGAACTATTCTTGGTGTGGTGGTTCAACGGAATACGGAACCACGGAATCTCCTATTTTGAACTGTGAGTCAAGATATACTTGCATTTTTCTCCTTGTGACTTTGTATCTGGCTAACATTAGTAATTTGCTCTATTCACTAGAGACTCCATAGGGCCGTTAACCACTACACCCTCTTCTTTGCTCAGGAATGTCGCTCCATTCTGATCCTTGATGATTGGACACACAGGTCGTTCCTGTGGGCCGGTCGCATGGATCAACAGAAATAATCCTCTGGCATTCCTAGCGATTAACTTCCCTCTAGTGGGACTCCTTCACAGACTCTGTCAGACGAACCGCACAGAGGCGAATATCAACGGGAATGCAGTCAAGCAAGGATCATTGCGCCCGCGAATTAGGACGATACCAACCCCTGCAAATCCAGCGGCTGTTGCGGCTGGATCGCCAGAGCTGCGCAGCCGGAGTGCATATCACGTCCAATTAGAGTCGACTACTATAGCAAGTTTCACATGCGCCGAGTCTACCCACTTGCATACTTAAATCTCCAGGCACTGTAACGATATCTGGGATGGGACCCGCGTAGCAGAAAACCCTAGGTGTAAAAATGTTGCCTTTGACAGTCAAAAAGCTAGCAAGTTGGATTGTAAGCAAATACGGTCATGCTCCCCTTTGTAAGATTCCTTCCCGAAAGATGTCAGACATTCCGCACAGAAGAGACTAACGACGGGTATGAAAATGAGGAAGGATCCTTCCGCCCGGTGACTCATAGCAATGGGGACGCCTGTAGGGCTTATCGCAACAGCCTCTGGATCGCCAGAGATACCCAGACGCGAGCGAATGGAGTGGTGGAATAGTTAGCTGGACAACTGTGCTTGGCTGTTGAATTCTTGTTTCTGATGCATAAGACATACCATTCGCAAGAGTTAAATGTGAAGACACAAGGTTTGTCTTGTTCGCTTCAGAGTTCGAATGGCGGCAACATTAACTGGGAGTCAAGGTTGATACCGAGACACCTGAACCCCAACGCGCTGGCTAATGCGTACATGTCGCGGACAAGAATGTCTAGAGGTGTAGGCACCTCGGAATGATTGTGTTAAGCTAGCACTAAGGGGCGAGATGGTCCAAGTGGTTAGAGCGCGAATTTACTGACCGGAAGGTTCGTGGTTCGAATCCCACCTCCGCCACTCGACTTCCACTGCCTAGGCTTGGGCAACCTGGCAGTATCCTAGCCCTCGTGCTTCCTTCGGGTGGCATGGCAGTTAGGCACCGGAGGGGTGATACAGCTGAACGCTTTCTTTCAGCTGGACGCACTAAGTCCCTCCCCCATCCACCTTTATTCTTTTCCTTACAATGAGGCTTTCAAATAAGTCATGGTTGTATGGCAGTGAAGCATCGGTGTTGAACACTGATGTCATGCTGTCGATGATGATGATGATGATGATGATGATGATGATGATGATGATGATGATGCAGGAATGATTCAAAACCAATGGGGTCGTCAGACCTGACGGATGGTATACAAAGGCCGAGTTATTAATCGTATGGGGTGAGGGGGTGAAAAGTGTGACAAAAAGAAAGGGGCGTCCGCAATAGCCTGTTTTCTCTCACCTGCTGTATGCAGCAAGTAATGCGGTTCGGCTGGTGACACTGTGTGACAGCCGATGTGGCATGGTAGTATTTCTACGTGTAGCTATTGTTTGTGTGCGGGCTGGAATACTATCCGAGCGCCTAGTCCTAGACAGCAGGGCAACTGGGGTCCTTGCCCAAAGCCTTTGGCTCAAAAGCCTGACCGCAACGTACTAGCGATGCCGGTGCATAGCTTCCTTTAGAGACTAAGTCGCTACACATGCTCAGCCCCAACCTGGAAGACCAGGAGGTTCTGTTAGTCAAACCGCTAACCATTGACCAACCCAGCATGTGGGACAGTAAGTGTCGCACGGATATCCCCAGGATAGCCCAATAGGTCAGGAAGGCACACAAACCATCACCACGGTAAGTTAGTCTACCATGACCGGACGTCCAGTCTCTTCCTGCTCTCGCATTCGAAGCAACATCCACAGCATTCACACTAAGGGGAGCTACTTCTGAATAGTCCGACACCAGCGAAGAAAAACGTGAATCGACTGAACCAAATGCTAAATGAATAACCATGGCTAAGTCTTCTATGCGATTTTCGGAAACGGTATATAGCAACTTTTTGAGAGGATGTGAGCAGAGGATCTGCTGATCCGTCTGACAAAGATTTTAGACATTAAAAACTGATACGCCAAACATATTCCTGGAAGATAAAAACGAGTGCTTGCGTCTTATTCTTCTGGATAGACGGCTGACAACTGAAAGTGAATTTATCGCGTAGGGACGTTGGCAACAATGTGACCCATGGGAGGCCTACATAGGCAACAAATACGGAACTAAATGTTTCTGGTTGCATTTCTTATTTGAGTGACTACATTATCTCCGCCGTTGCGTAGATGTTAATGATTTCATGAGGATTATCTGTTTCTATACTGGAGCACACACTAAGGACCAACTTTTCGCTCCGTATACAGAGCTACAAAAAGGAGTTGCTCCGGAACAGGTGTCACCTACAGTTGGGGTTGATAAATTAATGAGACTGGCCGCAACTCGGATTTAAAGGTTGGGCAGACAAAATGGACCCGTTTTCACAACCACCCAACGCAATCTGATCATTCAACATACCCAAGGAGAGCAACTGAGAGTGAGGGGTCAGATATCACAGAGTGATAGTCTCTGAGTTTGGTTTGGGTATCCGGCCATCTTCAAACATGTCCTTCTCACTGCACCATTAAAAATCGGCTCAAAAGGCATTCGCCGTTCTGCAGATGATCCTGCCCACTTTCTCCCGTATTCCTCGCATGGGCTTCCAAAT
This sequence comes from Opisthorchis viverrini, assembly GCF_000715545.1. Lineage (NCBI taxonomy): Eukaryota > Metazoa > Platyhelminthes > Trematoda > Opisthorchiida > Opisthorchiidae > Opisthorchis > Opisthorchis viverrini. The sequence goes on along the minus strand of NW_008751702.1, from coordinate 222,230 downwards.
ACTCCATGGAGATTACGTCAGACCACTTCTTGAATATGCCAACCAGTTTGTTTGCACACGACGCAAGAAGGACCAACCCCCCATTGAGCGTGTCCAACGAGCTGCTTTGAAAATGGTTGCCGGCCTTAACTCGGTGGGCTATGAAACGCGTTTCGTTGTGCTTAACCTCTTTCCCCTGGAGTACCGTCGCCTCTTACTTATGCCCTGGTTGAACAACGTTTGGCCAAAAGGATAACACATGGCGGAGATGTGGTAAGATTCTCCAGCTCAGAGCTCACACTTTTATTAGGCGAAATTCCTTTCCATTTCGGGTAGTTGCTTCGTGGAATAACATTCCTTCGTCATCATCATGATCGCCAACAGCATGACATCAGTGTTCAACACCGATGCTTCACTGCCGTACAACCATGACTTATTTGAAAGCCACATTGTAAAGAAAAGAATAAAGGTGGATGCGGAAGAGAGTTAGCGCTAGCTTACTACAATCATTTCGAAGGTGTCTACACCTCCAGACATTCATTCAGGCAATCTGCATAGAAATTGACAACAAGAACGCCACTGACATCGGTTGGCAGCCATATCTTGTAGTGTCTCTAACCAGGCACAGTGAGGATCACGCGACCCCCATCCTGGCAGGGTGGGGAAGGGTGTCACCGACAGCACTCAAACGTTTCATGATCTCCTTTACACTCTCCTGTCAAGTCAAGGGTTGGCCACCTCTCTGTTTACGCCACTCTGAATTGGGCATGGAAGACAGCACTCACTTCGGCAAACGATGGTTCAGCATGCGCAACACATATCCCAACAACGCAGCTTCTGCTGATGGAGACATTCTTCAATGGAAGTACCCGTTGCATAGCTGAAAACGCGCTTTCTAAATGCCTCATTACGGATTCACCGACACCAACTCACATGAGCTATAGTTCCGAGACAACGATTGTCGAACACCTGAAGGCGTCTCAGTTCCACTGCTGGAACAGAACAAGTCTCACAGCCACACAACAAAATGACCCGTACTGTAGCTTGATACACATTCTCTGAGATTCAGAGATAAGCCCCTCTGACGCCATAGGTTTCTCAAATTAGCAAACGCTACCCAGACCTCGCAGATTCGTGCACTGATTCCATTTGTCATATTACACTCAGAACTATAACTTCCAGGATACGTAAAATGCTCCACCACTTCCAGTACCTCTTCCTGGATTGTAAGTGGCATGTTCAGAGACTGCACGTCCACAAGCATGCAAAGTTCATACCATGGGACGGGATGATATTGGCCAGTTCATCCGAAAACACCTGCGCCATCTTCTCCTCTACGAGGATTAGAACAATGTCGTCTGCATACTCCAGATCCACAAAGGTTTCGTCAGAGACTATTTGAACACCAGGGTTTTGGAGACCCTAAAGCGTTCGTCTTATTTCACAGATCACGATGTTCAAAAGGAATGGAGAGAGTGGGTATCTTTGACGGACACCGCTTTGTATTCTGAAGCTTTTAAGAGCTATCCGTAGACTTTCACATGTCCGGAAATCGGGGAATACAAATAACCCATTATGTTTACAAAACTCCGGAGCATTCATTTATGGGCGAGGATATCAAGGAGAACAGGGCAGCCAACCAAGTGGAATGCGCATCGGAAATCCAGGAATACTTGAATTGTGGGTTGCTTATATGCATGGCGTTGTTCTAGCACCTGACGGAGGGTGAATGTTTGGTCGACGCATGTAAGGCGGAAATCCACACCGATCCCGCTCTACCGCTCGCATTCAGGTGCTGCTACGGCCGAGAAGTCTATCCCACGTAAGATTGGCCAAAACTTCGGAACGCTTGCCGTTTCGCCATCATGCCGGAATATGATTGGTCGAAAGCCTGGACCAAACAGCCTATAATGACCCTGTATTGGCCGAATGGCGATTCACATCGGCGTATCCAGAACGCGTCAGAATTTCCAGAAACTTATTGCCGCCTGTGCTATATACATGCAGCGCTGTACAGGTGTTCCTGAATTCGTTTTGGACGTTAATATACCATGTGCAGTTTTGGTGTTTGTCTTGAGGTGTCTTGGGATTCAAGAATTCACGGATTGATACACAGGATCGAGGCTATTGCCCAAGGTTTCCGGGTCGCTTTTGTTCTTGTCGGTGGGTGGCTGTCGTTCACCTGAAAGGCACAAGGGGAAAAGGGGTGTAGCACTGCTCTTTATGTTCTCAGCGTGGGGCAGTATGCTTGCCAGCGCGAGGATTCGTATAGATAAATGTCTAATAGCGCTTTAAACTGGGTTCTAAAAGGAGCGTGAACAACCGTCGGAGGAAGTTCATTCCACGCAGCTACTACCCGAAATGAGAAAAAATTTTGTCAAATGAATGTGTTTGCTTGAAAATGTGAGCTTGAAAATTTTCTTACTATGCCCCCGCCGTGTGTTTGCCGGTGAAAAACCTGTTTGCCAAGCTTTGTTCAAACAGGGCATAAGTAGGAATTAGGTCCCCTCGGAGGCGACGGTACTCCAGGGAAAAGAGATAAAGCATCGCGAGACGCATTTCGTAGTCCACGGATTTGAGGACGGCAACCATTCTCGTAGCGGCCCGCTGGACACGCTCAATGAGGATGACGTCTTTCGTGCGTCCGGAGTATACAACTTGGTTGGCGTACTCCAGGAGCGGTCTGACGTAGGCCCCATAGAGTTTTGGAAGTCCATGTGAGTAATACGGGAGAAGGTCCAGTGGATAGCAGACCAAGAGCTAAGCTGAGTAAAGTACCGTTACTACAATTGGCGAACGGGAATCCACGATTTCAATCGAATTTGATCAGCTCCAAGGCCTATTGCAGCAACAAGAAAAGCAGTTTGGAGAGTCGGAACTGGGGCTCACTGAATCGCCAACTCAGAAACTACATATCCATACAGCAGCAGTCAGTACTGGTGAGTCTTCTGTCTCCTCAACTGATGCAGCCGCGGCCTCAATTACGGAGTTCATATTCGACCCTCTTTCCGGTTGCACTTTCGACTCCTGGTTCAAGCGACACGAAGACATGCTCAAGACTGAATTTTCCAAGTTATTTGGTAGATGAGAGGTCAGAATATTGCTGCGAAAATTCGGCAAACCGGAGCATAAAGGGCTTGCAAATTTTATTCCCCCCAAGCCGCCCCGCGACCTCACATTTGATGAAACGACCAGAATACCGTCTCAGATATTCGGCGATCAAACATTAATTTCAACATTCGTTACCAATGCCTAAAGTTGTTCAAGAAATATGAGGATGATTTCATAAAGTTTGCTGGTGTTGTCGCTCAACAATGCGAGCGCTTCAAGCTCAGCTCAACGACGGTAATCAGTTTAAAAGCCTCATTTTTAAATCCGGACTCTAGTTTCTCCCGCCTTTTTTATACTTGCCATTCAGCTGCTGCCGTTCCTCTTGAAGGCACAAGCGGTAAACGGTTTAGCGTTGCTGTTTAGTTTCTCACAGTAGCACATTAAGCTTGCCATCGCGAGAACTTGCAGAAAAACTGTTTAATAGTGCTGTGTAATGAGGTCAACATGGAGCGTGGAACACCGTCGGAGGGGGGAGTTTCCCACATCAGCTGACGGAATTGAAAAAATGTTTTGCGTAATGAAAATGTGAGCTCTGAGCTTGAAAATTTTCTCATCATATCTTCGGTGTGTTTGCTGTGTCAGCGGTGAAATAACTGTTGGTCAAAAGTTGTTCAAATAGGACATAAGTAGGGTTGGAGTCTCTCGGCGGCGACGGTACTCCAGAAGGAAAGGGTTGAGCACAATGAAACGCGTTTCATAGCCCACCGAGTTAAGGCCGGCAACCATTTTCAAAGCAGCTCGTTGGACACGCTCAATGGGGGGTTGGTCCTTCTTGCGTCGTGTGCAAACAAACTGGTTGGCATATTCAAGAAGTGGTCTGACGTAATCTCCATGGAGTATTTGGAAGCCCATGCGAGGAATACGGGAGAAAGTGGGCAGGATCATCTGCAGAACGGCGAATGCCTTTTGAGCCGATTTTTAATGGTGCAGTGAGAAGAATATGTTTGGAGAATGCTGGTTAACCAAAACGTTCTGACTTCCATCCCCACGATGTCTTTTGGTCCATTTTCACCGTCCTCGAAAAAAGCTTCCGCTGCGTCCCCTCCGAATGATACATTTTTGCACATTTCGTCATTCAAACGAAGGTGCCACTGAGTTGTAGCGTCTGCATCATTTAGGGGGCATTTGCGTTGGAACTCCAGTATTGCTGGTCGTCCGCAGGAGGTAAACGTGGACTTGCTAGAACATCTTGAAGTTCGTTAACGTATATCAGAAACAGAAGTGTTCCCAAAACGGAGCCTTGAAGAACTGCAGTGGAGGCCTGCGTCGGAAACAGCAAATGTAGCCTCTTTTCACCCGAGGAGTCCCGTCTCATAGGACCGTTTTAGCCCAAGGTGGAGGTTTCTCTTGAGCCTCATAAGACTCGAGTTTGTGGAGCAGCGGGGTGTGTAGGGCTCGATGGAATGCCTCTGATCAGTCGAAAAATGTGGCGTTTGATATCAGACCTTCTTTCTCTGAGTAAGCTATGCTGTCTATAAATACGAACACGCTCATCATGCAACAGAAGTTTGGGACAAATCCGGGTCAAACTGAAGATATCAAGTTGTTGAATGTAAGGTGATATAGGGTGGCTGGCTTCAGAATGCGTTCCATCACCCCGCACGGCACGCTAGCGAGGCTAGACTTGTATCTTCCCGGCGATAGTTGGTCACCAGTTTTGCAGGCGGGCGTGACAACCGCTTCTTTCCAAGCCAAGGAAAGTCGGCCTTCGTTAAGTGACTGACGAAACATCACACAGGAGTAATTTGCAGTTGTAAACCACATCTTCAGGATCCTTGAATGGATATAATCTGGCCCCAACACGATGGCTTCATATTTGCAGGAGTTTACGAATGTCCCCCACCGTAGAGACCACGTCGATTAGAGGCCATTCGCGGTTACGCCTTGACAAGACTGGATGTGACGTCGACACTGGGGTTGAATCTAGACTTGTATGGCTTTCTCCGTGGACCTCAGATCCCGCTATTGGGTCACTCGTGTGTTCTCCGTTCCTGTCCCTCAAGTAGAACGCGGTTGACTTATTTCTGTTTTTTTCGGTGAGGGCTAGAAGGGTGGCCTGCTTTCGTATGTTTTATTGGTCGACTTCCGATTTACAGCGGTTCCGCATTTTACGAAGTGCCAGCTCATCCCTCGTGTCTCGTGCAGTCATCTTTTCAAAAAATAGTTGGGACCTCTTTTGATTCCTCCTGTGAATCAACGGTGAAATGCGATAATTTTCCCCGTGTTCTGATTGCTCATGGTTGACGTGACTTACGCCCTTTGATTATGATGCCGTTCGGTTTCCCTGTTGCTAGTTCTTCACCTGCTTCCTCCCCACTAAAGGCTTGCTTATTCTTCAGTAAATGATGTCAATATTTCGATGCCCGCCCGTCGTTTCCTGCAAGTTCGTCTCAGTTGTACCTATTTTCGAGCGTCCACTGCGACGGAAAAGCGGACCGACTGGATGTCGAACCTAGAGCTCCCG
>NW_008751702.1:185326-216654 GCF_000715545.1 Opisthorchis viverrini | reverse complement strand
CGGCAACCATTTTCAAAGCAGCTCGTTGGACACGCTCAATGGGGGGTTGGTCCTTCTTGCGTCGTGTGCAAACAAACTGGTTGGCATATTCAAGAAGTGGTCTGACGTAATCTCCATGGAGTATTTGGAAGCCCATGCGAGGAATACGGGAGAAAGTGGGCAGGATCATCTGCAGAACGGCGAATGCCTTTTGAGCCGATTTTTAATGGTGCAGTGAGAAGAATATGTTTGGAGAATGCTGGTTAACCAAAACGTTCTGACTTCCATCCCCACGATGTCTTTTGGTCCATTTTCACCGTCCTCGAAAAAAGCTTCCGCTGCGTCCCCTCCGAATGATACATTTTTGCACATTTCGTCATTCAAACGAAGGTGCCACTGAGTTGTAGCGTCTGCATCATTTAGGGGGCATTTGCGTTGGAACTCCAGTATTGCTGGTCGTCCGCAGGAGGTAAACGTGGACTTGCTAGAACATCTTGAAGTTCGTTAACGTATATCAGAAACAGAAGTGTTCCCAAAACGGAGCCTTGAAGAACTGCAGTGGAGGCCTGCGTCGGAAACAGCAAATGTAGCCTCTTTTCACCCGAGGAGTCCCGTCTCATAGGACCGTTTTAGCCCAAGGTGGAGGTTTCTCTTGAGCCTCATAAGACTCGAGTTTGTGGAGCAGCGGGGTGTGTAGGGCTCGATGGAATGCCTCTGATCAGTCGAAAAATGTGGCGTTTGATATCAGACCTTCTTTCTCTGAGTAAGCTATGCTGTCTATAAATACGAACACGCTCATCATGCAACAGAAGTTTGGGACAAATCCGGGTCAAACTGAAGATATCAAGTTGTTGAATGTAAGGTGATATAGGGTGGCTGGCTTCAGAATGCGTTCCATCACCCCGCACGGCACGCTAGCGAGGCTAGACTTGTATCTTCCCGGCGATAGTTGGTCACCAGTTTTGCAGGCGGGCGTGACAACCGCTTCTTTCCAAGCCAAGGAAAGTCGGCCTTCGTTAAGTGACTGACGAAACATCACACAGGAGTAATTTGCAGTTGTAAACCACATCTTCAGGATCCTTGAATGGATATAATCTGGCCCCAACACGATGGCTTCATATTTGCAGGAGTTTACGAATGTCCCCCACCGTAGAGACCACGTCGATTAGAGGCCATTCGCGGTTACGCCTTGACAAGACTGGATGTGACGTCGACACTGGGGTTGAATCTAGACTTGTATGGCTTTCTCCGTGGACCTCAGATCCCGCTATTGGGTCACTCGTGTGTTCTCCGTTCCTGTCCCTCAAGTAGAACGCGGTTGACTTATTTCTGTTTTTTTCGGTGAGGGCTAGAAGGGTGGCCTGCTTTCGTATGTTTTATTGGTCGACTTCCGATTTACAGCGGTTCCGCATTTTACGAAGTGCCAGCTCATCCCTCGTGTCTCGTGCAGTCATCTTTTCAAAAAATAGTTGGGACCTCTTTTGATTCCTCCTGTGAATCAACGGTGAAATGCGATAATTTTCCCCGTGTTCTGATTGCTCATGGTTGACGTGACTTACGCCCTTTGATTATGATGCCGTTCGGTTTCCCTGTTGCTAGTTCTTCACCTGCTTCCTCCCCACTAAAGGCTTGCTTATTCTTCAGTAAATGATGTCAATATTTCGATGCCCGCCCGTCGTTTCCTGCAAGTTCGTCTCAGTTGTACCTATTTTCGAGCGTCCACTGCGACGGAAAAGCGGACCGACTGGATGTCGAACCTAGAGCTCCCGAAATGTTGACGTTCTCCGGTACATCACTCCGACACGTAGAAGGGTCTGTTTTTTGTATTACCCATGAATCACACCGCCGGATAGCCTTTGGCAGGACTTCTTTTAAACGGGCGAACCCGGGCAGTCTGACTTGTCACGGGACACGGGCTGCCGCGTCAGCCCGCCAACCGAAGGACAGTCCCTTGCACACCAAACGTAATAATAATAGTTATTGTTCCCAACTTGTGGGTGGCGTACCGTTTGGCATGATCACATGTTTATAGTCATCATGAAGCATGACTGGGGGGTTTGTAGGGGTGCAGATTGCACGAAAAGAGGATAATGTCATAAACAGTAGGGAATATCCGATGAACTAATAGTACAGTGTTTCATTGCCAACTTGTTGGGAACGATGTGCGTGAGGTCCGACCAGTTCAAAGACATGGCCAGGTGGCCTGATCTAAAGGTGAAAACCATTGCTGGCCATGAGTGACTTCGGGCGGTTAGGTAAATGGCCGGAGTCACAACGAGAAAAAGTGGAGATTGGGACGGAATAATTCAAATTGGGAGCGCATGGCGAGTTTTGCCTCAAAAATGTGGTTTAATCTGACACCAAGCAGACTCACTGGTTGCACTGTTATAGGGAAGCCAGGTGCAGGGGTTGGGTTGGGTATGGGCAAGGTGCTAATACGCAGGGCGACCTGACTAGAAATTGTGGAGGAGGCAAGCCGAAATTGTGGCAGAAAAACCAGACAAGTCATGTTTGAGCGAAAATTCATCGGGTGCGGAAGAGCTCGTCCCAGATACGGAGCCGGATGAAAAATTTGATGGTAGTTTCGACTACAGGCTTGAGGGGGCAAGGGGTTGCGATCGAGATTCTGAAGAAAATAGTTGCGAGAGTGTCGTCTAACTGGGTATGACAGTGCCATGCCATCTCTGCACTATGCTTCGGTTTATGGACAGCCCCATAACGGTCATCACGGGTGCCGCGATCGGAGAAGGGATACGCAGTTCCGTGGCCGCTGGCTCTGGGTGAGACGGAGATTGACACAGAGCATCAGGCTGATGTGGGCTCATGGATAATTCCCCTTTCGTTGAAGGTCCGTGTGAGTGTAGAGCGGAGACAAGCCAATTTTAATGAATAACAGTTCTGCGGGGTGTTTGGGCAGCCGCAGTCGGGGGTTGAAGCTTTAGGCATGACTAATGTTGCAGTCACAGTAGAAGCATGACTGACGTGTACTGTGGGCACAGGAGGTTAGAAAAAGTGACTGTGCCATAGGGAGGGGCCTTATCTGATTTAGGCGTAGACACCAATAAACCGGCATGGCCAAGAAAGCACAGTTACCATGAACTTTTGGAAGGAATATCTCTTTAAGGCTGACTAACACTGCCCGACTGCCTGTACATGTATGTTTGTACATCGTTTATTGCTTACTTGTTGATGAATCTAGAAATCCCTACTGCTTCAGTGACCAGTTTCCGCTTCTGTTGATTGCGTCATTACTGATTGTACGTTTGCTTATTTCATGATGCTTGCTAACACGTTTGTCTGTAGAACCAGTTTGTGTCAGTCCTCAATACATCATCTGCTGCCCACGTCTGCCTGCTCCTACAGTCTACTGGTTACGAACTGCGTAATCCAATAGCATCTGATAGCCGCAATTGTCCTGTAAAATCCACAGCCGCCTGGATCCCACAAGCACTTTTTAGGTTACATTACGGTTATTAGCCATCCAGAATTTTAGTTGGTGATGGTCTGAACCAGCAAAACGCTCAACAAGCCAATTTGAAACCACTGTAAAGCGCATCTGAATTTTAAATCACCGGCCAAAAACCGTCGTACAACTGTGTGATTTGTTTATCGAACGTTTAAACAACCGTCATTTAACCGGATTTTAACTATAAGTCGTTTCAAAATAACCACCATTGAACCCAATGTTACAATTGTTTAATTACCCAATACCGATAGTCACTGTTTCCTGATAATGAAATCATTCTTTCAAATTCAGCAAGCTGCCCGCAGGATGCACACCGTTATATCCCGTTTAAAAAGCTCCGTCGCACTTGATCTGATCGTATGTCGGTTTTTTCCTCTTTGTTATCAGGATATTTGGGTTAAGGAACCATAAAAATCAGTTTACAGCAGTTAACCGGTAGTCGTTAGACGGCTTGTAAACATGGATTTATGGTTAGATAACTACTATAAAAGTCATGTATAAAGATCTATCCCCATTACCACGCGGTCGAACGTGAAAACCCGCGTATGTGTCACTGTGATGAAGTGGTCCAGCAGCCAAACGGTAGCGCTGAGTTGTAAAACTTCTTCCTAGAAACATGTGGAGACGATGACTGGACGATGCGACGGACACAGCATATTCAAACTTATCCAACTTTTGGCGTTAGATTACGGCGTTTCCTGAACAACACCAAAACTGCGATCGATTCTACCAGTTAGTGGTTCATTTGTTTACTGTGGACGACACCAATACACGTACGTCTCTGATAACATAATCGATCGACTGTTTACTGACAACCAATAACCTGGCTGGTTCCTAGTCTTCCATTGCAGATTATAGAAAACACGGGAAGAGCGAAAACTGTCATTAAAAATATTCGTAAAAATATCAAACCTGGCAGACAAATGTCCCCATTTCGAATTGGGCAGGACCAGCGTGACTAGTGCGGCCGCGGTGTTAACGTCTGGCAGAGCAAAAAGACCTTGGAGCATGTGAGGCTTTAAGTCTTGTTCGGTAGAATAATTCGTCTGTGTTGATACACGCAGTTTACCACTGGTCCAAGAGGCAAGTTGAAGAAATTCTTATTGATTTTCTTCCCGAATTCTTACCGCATACAGTATTTGAAAGCCGTGTGAGCGATTATTGTCTCCGAAGCGAGAGTTGGCAACCTACTTTGGATCGTCTAGATTCAACCACGATAAAAGATCACGCGTGACACAACAGTGGTTCTTTTAGCTGAACCGGTAAAAACCGTCTAAACGGACGGTTCGTTTGTCTCTTGAGGACACCTATTGTAGTAAAGTGGTAAGATATTGTTTCTGGCCAATTTTTATATACGTTAGTCCATCAAGCCAAAATGCATCTCTTGAATTGAACGGTGATTCTAACGGTAACTCTCGAGGACAGTTAAGCTATCGTTTGAATAGTCACCTATAAACGAACGAACCAGGCTTTAAAGGCTGCCGTCCGTCTATGTTCAACACCAGTCATGACTTACCGTTTCTACTGATAACACTTTCCACAGAACTGGCATAGGCGAAAAGACAGCATTTGGGCGAGGCGGGGACAAATCAATGCTGATCCGAGCTTGAATCCAATGGCTATTTTTGAACAACCTCTGCAACATGATTTATTTGACACGGGTTGCCGTAATTACGGTTACGCATTTTTTCGACAAAAATTTATGTGACGGAAATATATCTAGTAAAATACTCCCTCATGAGTAGATGAAGGCCGCAACTCTAAATATCCTTAAAATAACCGACTTTAACTGCATTAAACCCGTTTTAGAATAGTGTCTGTTATCGTCGATGGCATTTTCGTATTTAAGAACTTTAAACCATTGGTCTATGTGATTTGATGATGTACTGGTGACATTTTCTGGCTAAAGAGGCTGAAACTGACGGACTTCTAGGCAGGGCACGCTCAAATTTACAAGCAGCTCACTCACCCGAATTATTTATAATGTTCAAGATTCGTGGAAACGTATACAAAATTTTAAACACGCCCTGATCGATGAGATACCGAATGATAAGCGCTCGTCTAATATTTCAAAATAGATGCATATATCCGCAGAGTCTGCCAAATCCCCAATGTTTACAAAACCCACGCTTTATAAGGCCTCTAATTAAAATTCTGATTTATAACACAATATATTCGCAGCTACCCCCGCATGGCAAGTGGTTTGGCAGAGATCCCCTCACAGACTTCGTAGTAGATTTCTGTGGTACGCACCACTCCAGCATTTCCGCGGAGCTTTGCGCGAACATAAGCGCAGACGATGCTACAAATAACTTATCCACTGACGTTCAGGCATTCAGCGGATGGACCTTCCACATCGTGTAAAATCTGGTAAATTTGATGATACAACGCAGAATGAAAAAGCTGTTCACATAGAAAAATATATTGTGGAATATTACGACAGGTGAAAAATGTCGCGTATTAAGTTTGTTTTTCTGCTCACATTCCCGTCGTCCAAAATAGAAAGACGTTCGCTGGGTGTGTGTCAGATGTGTCAGATGACATGCACTGACATGTAGCTCATATCGCAAATTCTGCATCCTGCTGTTTCATTTCTTCGGATATGCGGTGAAAGAATCTGACAGCTTTAAAACAGAACCAAGGCTGGGTTGTTTCGTAGAAATATTGCCCGTATGTCATTTGGCAACAAAAAGCCCCGTGTTGCATATTTTACTACGTTTCTAGAAGAGCTTTGTTAGTCTCATGCTCATGTAAACAAAAAATTAAAATTGTGAGTAAGCCAAGCGGGTTTGATCGCAAGCAGAGTGAAAATAAATGAGTGATTGAATCGAGTCCCCTTCGAGAAACAAACTTGACCACGAAACAAACTTAACACGACACCGCGCAACAAAATGAACAGGAAAGTCGGAATCCACACTACAGAGGTCGTTAACGTGAACAAGAATGGTTGCGGAAATCTTCACGTCCATTCAGAGACAACAGAATCAAGATGCTGAAAGTGCTCTTGGATCTGTTATTTACTACTGCCATTAAACAACCTGTAGCGCATGCTCGGAAAGCTAGCCGTGAACTCCAGTAAATGGAGTGTCAATAAATACACAAGTACTCTTTGTGTATTTTAAAGTTAACAAATATCTTTTGCATGTAGTCAAAGTTATATGGGCTGTAAAATTAAGGACAGCGTCCGCAACAACGTAGAGCACACAGTTTATTAAGGGTGTCTTACTAATCCGGCGCCGCAATCGTTCACAGTAATTTCAGAGAGGTGCGGATGCCGTGGGCCAGTGTAACGATTGGCTTCTAACATGGCTTTCAAAGGCTGTTATCCAACGCTGATCAAACCTGGTCATCCTTAAGCCAAGCGGAAGATGAAAGCGTACAGCTTTCTGAAACATGCTGCCTGATACCAGCCTGAGTAAGGAAGCACAGGAAGTTGGTGCATCGGAGGTTTATATGAGGAGTATTTAGTGTACGCCTGTGGAATATTGGTGAGCCTTCTATAGGGGATCAAAATGGATGATGTGACATTTAAGAACGGAAACGCTTGAAAAAGTACCCAGGACATTGGCAATATAGCGTTTAGAGTCAACATGTGATTGATTTGGTGCTTGGTCTCTTTGATAGAATATGGAGTCCAGGAATATCTTAGAAACTTCAGACTTCATACATTCACAGTGGGCAAAAAATGGTGAGGAGACCAAGTACATGGGATCGCCAGTGTAACAGCGACTCTGGATTTTACCTGTGTGTAGCTGTGCTTGACTGGTCTGTAAGGATAATTAACCCTTGGTATCGGAATATATCACTTCCGAGTCATTGACCAGTTCGGAAAATAAGACGTTAAAGGAATTAGGTCAAGATCACTGACCATCCGAAATCTGACCTTCCAGAAGTATGTTTTGGTGCCGTTCTTTGACTATCTTGGGTGAGCTTTTATGCTATCTGACTGCCAAAACAGCCGCCAAAAATGAAAGCGAATTGTGAAAATTTCCTCGAACTATTGGAATGCTTGAAACGATCGTGTGGAATTATGGTGGCGCACAACCGGATGTCAACTCAGGAAAGCTTACTTCGAGACAAAAAGTTAGGTGAAAGCATGACAACGGGAATAGTGCTGTTTACCAGAATTCATGGAGCGCTCCACTGTGAAACCGGAATTAAAACAGGATACGATTCACTTCTCAAAATTCCAGACGTAAATGCAAACAGTTAGACCAATCTTTGGACTAAAAAGTAACCAATTTAAACCACATCTCTAAGGATGCTTGAACGCAAAACGATTAGGAGATAGGACAACCTGCAGTAAAAAGCTACTTCGAAAGCAGAGGTTAACTGTCATCAACAAGGGCACTGACTGCGAATCTCACTGTTTGTGTAGCCGTAGTTATTTGGTAGTGCACAAGCAGCAGTTATAACCGCTTGACGGCTTGTCATCTTGCAGATCTAGTCGCACGCATGAGGGATGGAAACTTTGCGCGGTGGTTCGGCGCGTCCTTCAGTTGGGGGTGCTCTTCTGAGTTGCACCCTGGTGCGCCTGTACATCCGATGCCCCCTAATCGCATGGATGTTTCACACGTCTCCGGTGATTCTGCGCCAAGCCTTTAATGTAGGAAGTCCATAAACTAGTATCAGGGTTGTCTGCTTGCACCAATCGTGTCGATTATTTGGCGATTTTATGAACCAGAGATGAAAAAAATGAACGTGCAATGCGATATAAAGATGTACATATAATAGACTAGAGATATAGTGCGATGCTCATGGCTTACATTGACGTGCGAAGCCTAACGGCCTTCGTCCTAGACGAAGATGCCTCTCCTGATTCATTAGTCTGACTACACACAATGCAGTTTGAATTTTTTTGTCACCTTGCGGGCAGAAAAGTTTTCCTTATGCCCTCACTCGTATTGTTTTTGCCAACCACCTTTATATCCCAACGATATGATCTTGTGTCATTTGATATGTTCTCCATAGGAGATAAAGAGCTCTTTTTGGATCTTTCGTCCTAGACGAAGATGCCTCTCCTGATTCATTAGTCTGACTACACACAATGCAGTTTGAATTTTTTTGTCACCTTGCGGGCAGAAAAGTTTTCCTTATGCCCTCACTCGTATTGTTTTTGCCAACCACCTTTATATCCCAACGATATGATCTTGTGTCATTTGATATGTTCTCCATAGGAGATAAAGAGCTCTTGTGATTTTGGATCTCTACTCATGCCACCTCAGATGTGATGAAGTCTAATTCGTAATGCCCACCATTTATGTCACTGCCCCTTTTCCAGGAAAATTCCCATTATTCGCAACCCCCGTCGGTCATGTCCTTATTTTGACTGTAATACTATGATCATACCCAATGGTATGCTACCCGCTAGTTGGGAATCAATATTTTTATTGTAGTCCACCTCTCACCCAAACATGACACATAATCGTTCCTGCTGCTCCCGGAAGTGGTCATATACATAGAGGAATAAATAAAATATAGTGAACTTTCTAGTATTCAAATATTAGCATCCAGGGCCAACACATGAGCTCCCACGGCATGCACCACGTGTTGACTGCACCTAGCAGTAGTGGTCTGGAGGCTGGTGACCCTTTTCTCATATTCACTCTCACTCCAAATCCATACCTACTTTTCGCGGACGACTTGAAATCCTGGAGGTTCAATGCCAGTGCCCTCCAAAGGATGTGAACGCTGCCAAGCAGTGGTCGGTGGACTGGCACCTTCCTCTGAATGATGGTAAGTGCGTCCATATGTGGTTTGGAGGGGATTCAGTGAATGCCTTTGTTATGCATAGTGAAAAGGGGCCAGAAGACATCATGAGGACAGACGCCAAAAAAGATTTAGGCATCTGGGTCACCAAAAACTTGTCTTTCTCACTGCACCATGAGAAATCGGCCCAAAAGGCATTCGTCATTTGACGGATGATCCGACGCGCCTTCTCCCGTGTTACTCACATGGACTTCCAAAACTCTATGGGGCCTACGTCAGACCGCTCCTGGAGTACGCCAACCAAGTTGTATACTCCGGACGCACGAAAGACGTCATCCTCATTGAGCGTGTCCAGCGGGCCGCTACGAGAATGGTTGCCGTCCTCAAATCCGTGGACTACGAAATGCGTCTCGCGATGCTTTATCTCTTTTCCCTGGAGTACCGTCGCCTCCGAGGGGACCTAATTCCTACTTATGCCCTGTTTGAACAAAGCTTGGCAAACAGGTTTTTCACCGGCAAACACACGGCGGGGGCATAGTAAGAAAATTTTCAAGCTCACATTTTCAAGCAAACACATTCATTTGACAAAATTTTTTCTCATTTCGGGTAGTAGCTGCGTGGAATGAACTTCCTCCGACGGTTGTTCACGCTCCTTTTAGAACCCAGTTTAAAGCGCTATTAGACATTTATCTATACGAATCCTCGCGCTGGCAAGCATACTGCCCCACGCTGAGAACATAAAGAGCAGTGCTACACCCCTTTTCCCCTTGTGCCTTTCAGGTGAACGACAGCCACCCACCGACAAGAACAAAAGCGACCCGGAAACCTTGGGCAATAGCCTCGATCCTGTGTATCATTCCGTGAATCCGTGATCCGTTGTCCTCGGTTATGGTAGGGCTCAACTCAGTTGGAAAATGGCGTCTAAACTAGTCCATCAAATCGGAACTTCGTTCCTGATCAACTGTTAATTTTTTACCCCCTGCCATGCCCAATCTCTGGATGATTATACCGGTGTATTCTATGCTTCGTATACTATAACAGCACTATATTGGAAAGCTTAGTCCGTCCTTGATTGCCAGGCTGATGAGCGCAAATGCGCCTTTATGCCGTCATAGTTAAACACTTGTTGTTACCAGACTAACTGCAATAAACTCCCGGCCATTTATCTACCATTGGTCTTCATGCAACCTGCTACCTACTTAAACGAACCAGGCCTTATTAATCCCAGCTTGCCAAGCTTAACTCTTCGGCAGTATCTGCTTCGAACCCCGTACGGACATTATCCACCCCAGCTAATATCTTCTTCACACTTCTGTGGATCTCAAATGGAATTAAAATTACTTGTGATATAACACCCACTTTGCCTTACCTCTGTGGATACCTTTGACAAGGCGGAAAAAACCCCGCTGCCCACAGAACTGTATATCCTTAGTCAGATCAGCACTAATACGACGCTGGTTCCAGGGCTGTCCCGAAAACTAAGTATGGCAAAGCAATGGTAGTATGGCATTGCCATGTCTGGTCTTGTGGAAACCATAGCTATTCTCCCAGCTTTTATTGTGCCCTCTGACGAACTGGTACTTTTCACGTGCAACTGCGACCAAATTCTTTACCTCAGCACAACCTCTTTCAAAACGGGCTTGTTCTAACCCGTTAAACCTTTCAGTCGGAGCTTACCATCTCGGTACACTTCTGGTTTGTCCTCCAGACAGTCACTCACTTTATATATTAGCACTAGCACACTATAAGGGAACTTTTACTCCCCACTTCGCTCTATCAGTAACATGAGTGGATTTATACAGTTTCACTGAACAGCTCGATTTTAAGATTCCAGCTATCACTTATGCGTATCACTTAGTCTTCCATTTACTCATCCCATTTCGCACTTTTCGTGACCCTGTCAAAAGCCACAAAGCCCCAAGAAGAGTTGGTGTCTTGTAAGCCAGACTAGGCGGCAAGTATCCCAAAGCCATATGGCACATATTTCAAGGTGGTACAAAGGCCAGTAAGGAGCTACAAATAATCCTTCCTTGCTCGTTGCTTTTGCGGCCTGGGACTCTGCCTTGACGTCATTAGGTTGTTAATTTTACGCGTGATCACCCAACTCACTTTTGCTCGGGAACGCGGACATCGACTTACAGTTCTTCGTGCGTGTGGTTTGCCCTATGGTTTGTTTGTCAGTTTTGGCGCGCAGCAATCTCACAATCTGTAAAGGTCTGACTGGCAAGCAGCCGCTGCCTGCATTAGCAACAGGCACTGAGATGGTTAAAGTGTTAAAGTGTTCTATGTCGTCCATAGAAATTTGCGACTCTGGAAAAAATAAGGCATTGATTTGACCTGTGAAGGTATTCGAGCCCTGCTTGATAAATTACTCCGCTTGAACACTCTTGTTTGTAACCTTCAGGGTATCTGATAGGCCTCAGGGACACCTGCACCGACGGGTGTATCTGTTTGGGATGACGGAAGTTTGAACGTTTCGTCCTTTGCTTCCGTACGGCTGCGTGGTTTTTTCAAAGCAAAGAGAGGCTGCTCCAACAGCTTCAGCAACTCAGTGTTGCAGAGGTAATTACCACCAGTGGCATCTGGTGATCACCGACTGAGTTGGTGTTGGATGTGGCGCCTGTAATCCTCTATTCGTCATGAGGTTCAAATTCCAGTGATATAGCCGTTGAATATTTTGTTCGAATAATGTCACATGTGGATCTTGTCAGAACGGTTTTGGAAGAAAAGAATAAGTTACGGCTATGTATCCTGGAAGCAGAGACGCTCAGTGCCATTGCGTTTCTCCTTTCATGAGTTACTAAGGTTCAAAGCCGGGATTATCAGGGTTACGGAAGTAATGGTAATAGTGATGTTTTTCCCAACTTGTGGGTGGCACACAGCTAGGCGTGTTGATAATGTTACAGTCAGAAGAAAAACATGGCGGGCGGGGATTTTGTGCATAGAGGGGCCAGGAAAAGAGGCAGGGTCATTGAAATTGGGATTATTTGGTGTAGGCGTGATCACCACTAGACCGGCAGGGCCAGAGAAGTACAGTTACTGTGCATTCTTGACGATAATATTGAGCAAGATCGGATCGTTAGAATTCGAAGGTGGCAGACAATAAACAAAGCGAAGGAGGGCAAAACAAAAGGCTCCCTGCCTGACATGACTAGAAAGATGTAACGGTAAAAAATAAGGAACCAGAACATCAAATATGATGAATCAGCGGCGTTGGCGTCATCCAGCCAGTCATACTGAACGAAAACCTAAAAGTGCCGCTAAGGCTTCGTGGCCTTGGACTGTTGGGCTCATAGCCGGGGTCACGAAAAGCGTAAGTGGGGATGAGGGAGTGGAGGGATTAGCAAAGATGATAAGTGGTAACAGGAATCTCAGAAACATGGTGTACAGCAAAACTGTAGGGACTCACTGATTTCGATGTTGTAAAGTCGGCCATAATAATTCTAAGAAAGAGTGAGATGATTGCAACACACGAGCCGGATCACGAACTGTGGAGAAAGTTATTGGATTTTGCGGGAAGCACAGTCATAAAACATGGTAAAATGCAGACGAATTGTTCAATGGATCGGGATGAATATGTCATAGAGAAGGCCGGGGTCAGGTGAGGAGCTTGTTATTGTTTGCGGTTAATGGAACGAGTGGGCGAAGGGGGCACGGTTAAGGGGAGGAATGGAATAGTTACGAGTGCGTTATCAAACTGAGTGTGGCAGTGCCTTGGAGTCACTGGCCTGACATACTTCGGTTTTTGAACAGCCCCGTAACGAACACCATATTTACTTTCATTGAGCCCGGATGTGCGATCCTTTGAGCTGCAGGATTATTTTCAGGCTGGCTGAGGAAACAAGGGGGAATGAATCCGACATGGGATCGTAGGTATTTTCGGTCCGTTTGAGGCTCCTGTGGGTGTGGATCATAGGCCAGGTGGACTGGATAACAGCCAGCCAGGTCGTCCAAATCGGATATTTCCGAAGTTCAAAGCTTGGGAAGACGAGGGGATGGGATGAGATAAGTAAAGCATGGTGAGTTTGAGGAGAAAATAAATCGGTCAATGTGCGTTAATATATATAGAAAGAAAAACTTGACGTCTACCGCGAACAGAATGATGACAACAAGCGATTATTGGGGTAGGATCGCGATGGAGTTTTACCTAGTAGACTAGCGCTCAAGGGTCGAGCTTGCTACCTTACGATATTTAGGTACACGGGCTGATAAAAGCACGCAATGGTAGTGTTGTTAGAGAAATCATATGTATAAGAGCTATGTAAACTAAATACACGAGATGATAGACTGGTTGATCTGGTATTTATTACGAGTTAGACAGTTCCAGGAGAAAAAATAAGTCTAAGGGAAATGGTCATCAGTCGTCGAAGCAATGCTATCAGCCTCAAGTTAACAAGTGGTGCATGGCGAATAAAGCGTTTTTGGACACTAGTCTTACGTGCTGGTAGCGGATGATTAGGAACCTCTGTATACATATATTTCTCAGTGTATATGTTCACTCCTGATAGCATTAGGTACGTGCGTATGTTTTGTTTGGTGAATTTTGGTGCGGTACAACCCCAGTGATGACAAAAACAGCTACAGCTCCACACGTTGATGCATCCATGGAAATTACAGAGTCTCTAGTTTATTCCATCTGTGTTTTTACGAATCTCATTTCTAAGACAGGGGTTTAGTTTTTTCTTTCCTTTTCATTTTTTCATTGCCTGTAGCTATGGCTTGGCCAGTTGAATGACAACCGGAACTAGTCCAGTCCCGTAGCAACAAACAGAAAACAACAGCGCCCTTTTGTTGATTACCTGAATCAAAGGCCTAGCTCAGAACCACCGGCGATGGGCAAAGAGCCCGTGCTACTGAGAAGGTGGCGTATATATGAACGGGCCAGGTTGCAACGCAACAGGGTGACCCTCCCTGCAGGACGTACCGACCACCACATGGGGTTTTCATCCCTCGTGCATGCTACCAGATCTGCAAGGTGGTATGCCACCAAGCAGTCATAAGTGAGGCTTTGCATTAATAAAGGACTCTAGCTATTTTTATTTTTATCTGGTCGGGGGAAAGCCAGACCACTTAAACAGCTCAGTCGGTTCCAACAAGCAAACGAAAAACAGCCGCTGGAAAAAGAGGTCGCGGAGGCAAATGAGACGGCAGCTACCAATGGGAAATTAGGGGCAGAACATAGATAGCTAGGTTAAACGATGACGGAGAGTGAGTTATGAAGCCAAGCATCGGCGTACCGCAGTAATGTGCGTCTTTCAGGTGGGTTGCGAGGCGTGTAATCCGTTCACAGATATAAGAAACCCTGAGTTTTGCTTGCTTTATGTTGGTTAGGGTAAGGCAGGATGAAGGACCGCACATTAAACGGATGGTATAGAGTAGTCCAGGACAATGACCTAACTGAGAGAAACATGGTATAGATTGGCATGGAAATTGTTTAAACGACCTCGGAGCCAACCATAGGCGCGGATTTCGTATTTTAATGGATGTCGGTGGCTTTGTCCATCGTCTCTATGAAAACGGTGGGACATTTTTGTAGAAAAGCCAATTTTTTGCGTGTTTTTTATGTGCTGTATTTGGAAATGACCTTAAAACAACTTAGACGGTAATCGCGCCCATAAAGTCCGCGCAAAATCAAATTGGAGCGGCCATTCGCGACCTGGATATGGAAAATTCTTCTATTGTTGCGGCAAGCGCCTCGCCGGAGGCAACGAATTCGTCCCAGCTGGTAAGTTTTTTGTTTCCTATGATGTTCGGGATACGTTAGATCTTGCTTAAGGCAAGCTTTGATCTTCACCGATACGCAGAGCTATCAATAGTGCAGAACAAACAGACGGTACAACGAGAGGGCCAATGCCTTCAAGTCCTTGCACAAAGTAAACGGACTGAACCGGTCTTGCGCGTGACACGCTCGTCTGAGAAGTATGATAGATATATTGAACTACGGGGAAGCTATCAGACTGGGTACGTTGGTCGCGGTACCGTCAACAGGACGCCGTACTTCGTGGACAGCCCCGCATTTGAACCTCTTGGATGAACCGTTTAGGGTTGCCAGTGTAGTTGGGATACTCTTAGGTCCATCGGGGGTTCACAGGTATTCACTGCTGCCATTCTAACGAAGTAATAAGACAACCATGTCTACATTAGGGACTTAACATAGGAAAAAGCGCTCGAAAGGTTTGCTAGGAAGCACTTTCTTGCGAGTTAGAATGCCTCCCGAAATAACAGACAGTCAAAAGTTGTCTCGATTCCTCACAAATTCAGTGAGGCCACAATGGCCGATTTAAAAAAAGGTAATTGATATATACGAGTAGATAATAAGTATGCGGTCGATGCGAACTGATGAAGACGCGTGTGAGTATAAGGGACATGCACCAGCTAGCTTGAAATTGCTAAGACATGAGCTCAGAGATACCTGGTTTTGTTCGTACGATGAGCTAAGCACAAAATGTTGCTGTCGCAGCCTAAAGAAAAGTGCGGAGCTTTGCGAATGCAGTTGCCTCCGATGCGTCACATCACGTGTATTTGGTGGGCATAGTAGCATCTTCTTCTGTCCGATCAATGCATATTTCGGTTGAGAGGGCGATTGCTCGGGATGTATGCCACGACCAAGGCAAGCTTAGACCGGATTTGATTTCCCCTTCCTTCACTGCAGATTATAAAGTTCCTTATGAGGAAGAAGTACATTTTGGAGAGAAAGCATTCAGACAATGAGAGTTGTCAACTGTACAGTCGTTTGCATCGTCGTGAACGGGAGATGCAGAAGGGGCGGAAATGTCACGGAAAAATATGGGGAGCTCCAAAAGCGTCCGTACACGAAGTTGTGTCCGTCGAAAGTACCCTCTTTCCATTCCCATATAATTTCGTATTCGACGGGATAATGAGCCGAACGCTGAATAGTCTTCTGGACCCGGTTTACAAAGGTTTGGCAAAAATCTTGTTGATCAGGAATATGCAGACGTCACTCACATCTCCGAAGAGGAGGAGGAGACGTAGGTGTTTTGGTGAACTGGACAAAGCCAATCTGTCCATTGGTGTGCACTTTGTACCCACACAAAATATCACGTTGTCATAATGATGTTTATTCTCAACGGGTGATTGACGTACCGTCAGGCATGACCATAAGGTTAGTACC
The DNA here is from genome assembly GCF_000715545.1 of Opisthorchis viverrini. Taxonomy (NCBI): domain Eukaryota; kingdom Metazoa; phylum Platyhelminthes; class Trematoda; order Opisthorchiida; family Opisthorchiidae; genus Opisthorchis; species Opisthorchis viverrini. Next base: position 200,368 of record NW_008751702.1, on the reverse strand, counting down.
ATGAAGCGTGCGTTTGTTTGTATTTGCGGGTAACGGAAAAAGTGGGTGATAGGGTAAGAGAAGGGTCAAGAGAAAGAAGGCCATAGTTGCGGGTGTGCTATCAAACTGATTATAGTAGTGAAGTGCCTTCATTGCACTAAAATACTTCGGTTTGTGAACAGTCGCGTAGCGGACGTCATTTTTGAGATGATTTAGCTTGTGTGCGCAATTCTGTGAGGAGAGAGTTATTTTTTGTTGGCCGAGGAAACCTTCGGAGGTGGAGCAAAGCTTATGTAGGATCACAGCTGTTTTTCTCATCTGGTTGGGGAGTTAGTGTGGTGCAGCGTTCTATATACATTCGAAGTTGCAGTAGTTTTCATTTTGGTGCGGCAGATAAAGGCAAATCCCCAAGACTGCGATGCTCGGGTCGCGTTTGTTAATTTGAAACGCCTATGGCGTCAAGGCAGAATTTCCGTGAATAACAACTGACGTGTGTATCAAGCTGTACTACGAGCTGTTCTTTTGTATGGCTGTGAGATCTGGCCCGTTTTGGAAGCGGAAACAAGGCGTTTTCAGGTGTTTGACAACGGTTGTCTCAAGGCCATAGCTCGTGTGGGTTGGTGTTGGCAAATCCGTAGACGACGGTTACATAGCGATTTTTCGGTTGTGCGCCGGGGATTTCTACGAAAGAATGTGGCCTTGCAGTCTCCAGCTAGATCACCACCATTAGCTGAGACGGTTCGATCGCGTCAGTTTTGGCTATCTTACTAGCTCATTCATTCAGATATAATCGATACAGTCGGATATGGTCTTCAGAAGTTAAGATGGGTTGCATTACTTTGACATGAACAATGAGATGGATGAAGCCCAGAAATTTGCCACCTGTTGGTTAGATTGCTAATGTGGTTGCCTGGATGATGGTTACGAATTTCGATGAGGAAGACTGAGCTGTCGATTTTATTAAGCTACATCGTATCGGTAGCAGGTAGCAGAAATCGAGTGAAGTTGGGATTTAGTGCTCCAAACGTGCGCATTTAACATCAAGCGCCCGCACACACACTAGATCTTCGCTACGGCTGCATCCATTGATGCACGTTTGGGGACGCGTGTGGCCGTTGGATCTAAGGACTCAAGTCTACATCACTTGGTCTTACAACTGAGAGGTAAACACCCATCTTTAGCCTTAATTTCGCCGCGCCCAATAATGCATATGTTCGCCGAATCCAGCTATCGAACCATCGATGTACACAAGGCCCCATCGATATCGCCAATTGGACTAATTCAGCAACTGGTAACAGTAGTAGTAGTAGTAGTAGTAGTAGTAGAAGTAGTAGTAGTAGTAGTAGTAGTAGTAGAATGAGAGTGGCTGAATGAGACGTTTCTCTCTTTTCTCTCATATTCTCCTGTTTCCCTTTCGCATTCATCGCTTGCATTCACTTTTTATGTTTGTGACCATGCTCTTCAAAAATAAATGATAGTATGAGTTAGTAATAGTAGCAACAGTTAGTCTCCATGTTCAGCGTGAGCACCGACCGGGTGTTGTGGACAAACGGGTTTGTTAGGTGATTGATGAGTTAGCCACTGCAACTCTGTTCAATTATTTCTTCCAAATGATATTGCGGAAAATGTGCAGGAGTCGTAATTGATTATACATTTTTTCAGAAAGCCTGTCAAGTAAAAAAATGAGAAGCGGATTGACCACATTATGTTTGTACCGATGCAACCAACAAAGATAAACACGATTTGTTAGAGGTGGTTGTGTATTTTCCAGGCATTTGGTGTTGGCAGGTGGAGGCCGTATAGATAAGAAGGACAGCCGTTGGTCCTTAGATTAGTCTGTTATGTATGGCTGGGCATTATAGTCAGCTACGAGCACGTGCGCAGGCTCGGCAATTACTATAAGTAGCCCCAGCAGGTGATATCTAATATAGTTATGGGTATGACGAGCAATCGTTGGCAGTTAAATTAAGACAATGCGCATAGTTGTGGCCTAATAATCGGCGTCGCACATGGGCACTTACTCAGCAGTATTTGAGGTAGTTGATATCGCGTACAGTTGTATGAAGTCCGTCATTCGCCATTAGATCAGGTATGTGTGCATAGTTTGGGCCTCGTGTTCATCGGTTGATGTAAATGCTGGCCCAGTGTTCATCGTAAATATCAAATATAAGCGATAACGCGTACATTTACGACAGTGACAGATTAAGTTGGATTAAGTTACCGAGTAATCAACGCCGCACATGGATGCAGAAGTAGCAGGTACGATAATTAGCCGGGTAACGTGACATCGAGTACACCAATGAGTATGACAGGATCATCAGATTAGGCCATCAGGCATAGATGATGCCTGATTTTTACCGGCCCGCATGGATACTGGGCTGGTGTCTACTAGAGATGTCATAGATAAGCGGCATTACTCATAGTTATGGTATGAAGGACCGCGGTTGGCCATTGGGTTATGTTACTGTGCATAGGTGAGGACCCATGATCAGCATCGCACATAGACGTGGGCCCAGAAGTCACAATTATTCGAAATGAGCGACAACGGTTACCGTTATCACGACGACCGCTTTATGGCGGTCACCACTTGTAGAGCGTCATGTTTATAATAGGAATGATGCCTGCAGCTATCTCATAAAGCTGTATTATCTACAGTATAGTTATGCACGTCTGGAAAAGGGGATCATCCACAGAGATGGCCCCCGCAGCGCTACTGCACAGTTCATGCTGTTGTCTAACGAGATTGCCCTTAATGGAAGTTGAGATCCATGGAAAAGTGTGTTGTGACCAGGTCCGCCGAACAAAATATATTTTGCGATTATAATCGCATCCGTTAAATCTAAGGTGTGTGAAGCGAACAAGCTTCAACAATCGGTCTTCCAGGATGAAATTTGCATTAAATATTCTTTAGATGGTTTTATTCTTAAAAAACACCAAAGAACGTCGAAATGTGCTAAAGTGCGAACTCGTGGTTTACGTCGAGTAGACCGGCGTAAAATGCGTATCAAACGTGGTTCAGGACCTTAAAATATTGCTCACTGGTACAAAATTCAACAAACAAAATATCGCCGGAAGGTGCAAATGGATTAGACTAATTCCACTTTAGAGTTAAAACTTCGAATACCCCGTAGTTTCGGCGAAAATACTTTGGGTGTGCAAATAGCCACTGGCGCTTTTCCTGCCATCTATAAATTTTAATGGTCCAACCTTGCTTCAACGCCAATCTTTAGATGTACTAGCCAACTTTCTTTGTGACAGTAGTTTTAAGCAAAATTCCAGCATTCGATGCTATTCACCCGAATCACGAAGATCCCCGTATGCGGGGCAGTCCGGTTGGACATTGTTTAAACGTACTCGAGGTAGAATATGTGCTCGGAATTCACGATTCTATGGTTGCCAGTGGCTCCGCAGACTGTTACCATGGCGACAGTGGGAGCATTTCCTAGAAAGCACGTTACTTCAACCGTTTTCTTCTTTATTAAATTTAGAAATAATCACAACCAAAAAACCCGCGATCTTATATAGGCTTCATTAGAACTTTGCTTCCTTGGGTACCCTGAGAAACCCTTTTGTCCATGCACAATGGCCTTAAGTATGACGTTTTTCACGGGCTGTCAAAAAACCGAAGTATATCAGGCGAATGATGGCAGTGCACTGCCACATCCTGTTTGATAGCACTCCCGCAACTGTTCCCACGTACTCTTGACCGTTTCCCCTGGCTCACCCATCCCAGTGACTACAAATACGAAAAAACTCTCCATCTGACCCCAAACGCCCACCAAACGCGTTCGCTCCAATCTGTCGAACATTTCTTTCCGATTTGACCGTTTTGGTGGAGTTTCAGTTGGTGCTTCCCACTGAGCCAACAGTTCTCTGCACAGTACGCTTTCTGGCCCATGTGTTGTCACGAATTCACTCTTCCAATGAACTTTTATACCCGACTCCATTACAACAGCAATACCAGTAAATCTCTACAGCACTGTACAGTACTATGCACCATGATTCTGAGATTCTTGCTACCATTTATGCGCATTGCTAATCCCTCGACGTCGGCATCCCCACTCACGCCTTTTGTGAGTGGGCCAGAAGCCCAACTTTCCAGGATCACAAAGCCTCAGCAATACTTTTAGGTTTTAGTTCAGATTGATCGGCTGGACAGTATCAACTATGCCGTTTCACTAGATCCCATTTTTCGGTTCCCCGTTATCCGCAATTCGCCCATTTCTAGTCAGGCACGATGTCTCTTGCTTTCTCCCCCTTCGTTTTGCTTTTGCTCGCTATCTTAAAATCGTAACGAGCTGATCTTTCCCGATGTTTCCTCCAAAAAATCGGTTGTAAATGTGCTTCCTTGTCCATGGCGGTTTATTGGTGACCACGTTTACATAGTATAATGACAATTGTTTTTGATGCTGCCCCTTTTCCAGGTAATCCAGTGCACCCACATACCCCGCCAGCCAGGCTTTTTTCTGCTGGAATGTTATGCTCATTCCTGACGGTATGCCATCCACCAGTTGGCAATATACATTATTATTATTCTGCAAATGGCTGGTGGCCTCTGGACCAGATAGGGTTGTCGTGGACCGAGCGTCATCAACACATCTTCAGGTGAAAACCGAACATTTAGCCGCGTGGTGGGAGATTAATCGTTTCTCCATGTGTAGCGGCACATGAAGCAGCTACTAGGGTATTGAGATAGAATTGTTTGACGAGGGCTGTACAGGCTACCCGTGTGGTGAAATTCTTGATGACCGTTGATGGACCATGTGGACGATGACAAAAGAGGATATCACGTAGCAAAACATCTGCTCGTGATAGCCTCACACAAACGGAAACGCGAAACGTGGGATCACGGCTTAGCGTGGCTCTCGCCGCTTGCATCGCGCCGCCATTTTTACACCATTAGTTTTTTCATCCGATGCTGCCCCGCAATATACACCTAGGTAAGCAAAACAGTATACGGCCAAGGTTGAAATACTCCATTGCTACAAGAGCAGACATGACCGACTAGTCACTACCCAATCTACATGCGCTTAGTGAGGTGTATATTTTCTACTTGCATAGATCGGTTGCTTCTAAAACTTTTTCAAAACCTCCAGTTGAATTTGTTGCATCGATATTTATGACGTTAGGGGTGCTTCACAATAGTGGTTCACCAAATCTGACTAGGCACATGTGGCCGCATTGCGATTATAACACTGTCGTATGAAGATGTTCCGGAGACAATCGGCTTTTTTCTGTGACAAAGAATCCAGAGAGTCAGTATCCAAAACGTCGGGCCGAAAATTTCAGGGCAGTCGTGTATATATGCTATGTAGTGCACGCTTATTGGAACCCACTTGGACTGGTCGTATTACAAAGACTTGTTCACTGTACATCTGCGGACTAAATACGGAAAAAGTGCTGGGAATATTTATTGGTGCTTACTTTGGCAAAGTCAGACTGGTCGCCACATGCTACATCTATTGCTTTTAATAATGGGAGGCGCGAAAATATCCTATAGTTCTTCATCTTGCGGGCTATGAATGATGATGATCAATTACTTCACAGCGATTTCTCTTGAAATTTAGCCACAGTAAATAGCACTATTCAAAGTAAAATGCATGCTAAAAGCAAAACCGCAGTTCATTACCACAACATTTAAATATCTTTTAATTTCGGTCATTTTGACCTCATCTGCAAAAAAAATGAATGACTTCAACGCAAAAGCGCTCCTTTTGTACATTACGATTTCGGAGAGGACTGTGCATGCCGGTTGGGATCTTACCATGATTGTAAACTCTATGACGGTTCTCATACGCAATTAAAAATGCATCCTTGAAAATGCTGTTCAAGGAAAAGCGATTTCCACCCAGGACTGCAAAAGTCGGGGCAATTATTCAAGTCGTTCAAATCTCCTTATATAGTCACAGTTGTCGTAAAACTCTGCTTTAACCTAATAACCACATACTTTGGGTACGGAAGTCATTTATATATATTGCCTGCGACGGCTCAGGGTGACTGGTTTGTGATAACAATGGAAGATGCCTTTGACAAACCAGTTTCTCTAAATTTTTCTCCGTTGCATTTTCTAATTAATTTCAAAGAAAACGTAAACAAACCACTTCGTTTTGCCCAGGCGAACCCAAAAACTAATCACCTGCGCTCTTTGTACGTGGCTGCTTTTGTTCATCGCAGCAGATGTTCCGTGGAGGAAACTGAGACGTTCGTCGTGGATAGTGAGATCGGTAGACATCAAGTGACAAAACGAACAACTACAAGAGTGCAAAGATTTCTTTATTCATCGCCGTAATGACATTTTGATTGTGCGTCCTACGGCCCAGAGCACTACTGACCTACCTGCAACTTTTTTCTTGATGGGCCCCTCGCCGAACAGCGACGGACATGCGACGATTTAAGTGTGTAATGGTCTGCCGAGTTACAAGAATCCGTGATCAAATATTTTTAAGTACCGTGTGGACAAACTGGGGTAAGCGCTTTGTATCCACCACTTCCACAACCCCGGCGCTAAACGCCCAACGCCATTTTTAAACAGATTGAAACATGCATTTCGTTTACCCAAGAGGACGAAATCCCGTTGGTTCTAGATATAATGTAGAGTAGTCGTGATGAAAACTGAGTGTGCTCGCTTTAGCTACATATGTCTTCTTCGCGCACGAAAAGCGAATTTGAGGTCCCTTAGGTATCGGTGACGTTATTGCCGTGCACGCCTCGAATCATCTTGGGCGAATTCTCTCAGAGTATCCCGGCATTTCTTTGTAGGAACGAGCTTTTACACTTGTCTTTTGACAGATATCACTCTGCCGTTGGTGTAAGACCTGGTTCAAAGCGAATGGTTATTCCAGTATGTAATCCTTTTAGCTCGTGCAAGGATATGATAGATGGATAATACTGCATTAGAAGATAAGCGGCGGATAAATTGGCATCAGAAATGCCGTCCACCAAAGTTATCCCGTTTCGACACATTGTCATGCTATTCTAAATTTCGCCAAACAATCAGGGGGCACGTAGTTAAAAAACGCTTCGCATCTCCTGCACAACGTCACCGACCGCTGTCGACAAACTCCATTGTGCGGCCGCTAGCTAACACAGCCGATTATGTAACTGTTCATAGGATAATAGCCACGTAGATTTCCCATGATTCGGAGATTCTGCTGGAAACTGCCTCCGGCTTTGTCCCAGCTTAATGCCCACAGTGTGAATGTCACTCGCAAGTTGACCATCCGTGAGCAACATGCTTTGACACACATTGAAAATTTGTTTAATAACAGTCTTGAAAACATAACCTGGCATCCGAAAAGGCTTGTGCACTACGCCGATAGCACGGAACACACAATACTGAAGGTTTTTTCGGCCCAGCATTTGACTTAAGAGAGTATGATACACAGACAACTTACCACGCTGACCGCCGAGAAACTCGAAAGGGACAGCTCTGATTCCCTCCAGATTACCGCACGATGTCACGTGACGTAAGCAAGATTTCCAATCTCACTGGCGCGCGCATACCACAAGTGAAGTGCAAGCAATTCAGCCGCTGCAACGTGACGGGCTTGATGTTATCGACAGTTAGATTTGACGCAGTACCACGAATGTTCTCGCATAGTCAACACATCAGCAGATATCTGCATTCGAGTCCAGGGGCGGCGACACTTGATTTCTGAATGAGTAAATGTTTTTTCGGCTCTTTTCAGGGCCTATCGATGGACTGTACAGCTATCCTGACGTGTTAGTGAGGCAGCGAGCGCACTGGTTTGAATTTCATTCTGCAAGATCGCTCAACATCCAGAGGGCTAGTAGTAGAAGCCAAACGGATCGCGGCAAAGAGCATTTCTTACGTGTCTACTTGCTGAAAACTGCTACAAATGAGACCTAACACAGATGCCACAGTACCGAATATGTAACTGAAACGTGCTGGAATTAAAGTAGACTCCACTCACGAAAGTCTCCAGCGTCTTCCGTAGTTCAATTTGTTCCCCCAATGAATCAAATTCGGCACCCAGAGTCCCGAAATCGATGGGAAGATGTTTGGAGGCGAACGGGGTCTTCAAATCCTGCTAATCAGGTCTCACGAAAATAGAACAGGGGGATCATAGTCCCCTGTTGAAGCCCAGTTCGTGAGCACGTGTCAAAATATATTAGGTTGATTCTTACGACTGACTTGAGCTCAGATTCGAATTCTGCGTTCAGCGGTGCATATGCTCCCCTAATCCCGACATCGCCAAATCAGTGTAGACCTTGATCCCTCTTATTTTGCAGTCGCGCAAGCTGAGGGTCGGAATCAACCGCGACGTGCCCAACTTCTGTAACGAATTCCTTCAATTTTTACATCATAAAAGCAAGACCGATCCAAAAGCTATTCAGCTATTCAATCGGGCGATTTTGTATTGGAAAATACGTAAAAGCCATGTCCAATTTTAAGGGCACCAAATTCACTCCCTTTTGGCAAAACGGTGTTTGTATGTGGATTTGTCGTGCTTGAAACTTTGCTCACCTAAAAATACAGCAAGGAACAACACGCCACTTGAACTGGAATAACCCACTGTGGAACCCCACACTTCAAAACCCCCTTAGTTTCAGCGAAGTTAACTCCAGATTGGTTGAGATAGCCAGCAAACGTGAGTTTATTTTTAAAACCAGCGCCACTGCGACTTTTGTAGCGCGTTCACTGAAAACCTACATAGATGTTCGGGTCTAAAGTCTTATACCGCTGTTTTTTGTTGGGAGCTCAGGAGCACCTCGCCTTTTGCCCCACGTATACACTAGGCCAACTTTTAAGACCTGCAAGGCTATGTGACACATTCGAAATTCGAGTGTCACACCGTCCCCTTGGTGTCTGAGTTGGTATGTCGGAACATAAACTATTGAGGGAGTTTTCTGGAATCGACAAAATATATGTCCTTAAAAGAGGTAAGCTATACAGGCGGTAAATAAATGACTGTCAACAGATGGCCGAACGGAGGGTGTTCACTGTGAGAAAATCAGCAAACGTATCCGCGCCCTATGTTACGGTCTGGATGAATCGTGCATCGATATCGTGAGTCGCGCGCTGTATTCTGATTCGCATTTTTTGTGATGCCAGGCTTCTCATACACTTTTAAAAAGCCATGGTTATCACCATAAAAGCCAAGCCCGCGCTAGGTCCACTGGCAATTATTTCTCGAAATCTCCGGTAAACACCACCATCGGTGGTCAAGGCCGACAAACAGAGGTGCGATATTACGCTTACCACCACTGGCCACGATCTCTAGGGATGGCAACCCGGAATATTTTGTCACAGCATAGGTTGCTTTTCCCGAGACCTGTTGCAGTCGGACGAGACTGGCGTTCACTGAGGTAGGCATATGTACCGGCCAACTGACTGCGTCTGACGCTATTCAATCTCACAACATCCAAAGGATAGCCGAATGTGGTTTATAATTAGCAACCGTGTTGTGCTTACGACAGCATGCGGCATTATCAAAGGATAACGAGATAATCGGACAATAAGAAACGAAGCAAATACATACATTTTTATTTGTGACCGTCTGCCTCAAAACGGTCTCATCTGGTTGACGTTTTCGGTTTCCAGGAGTTCGATCAAGCACTCCTATAAACCACAGCTAAATGGCTTTCTCTATGAAGTTCGTTATGATATTGGAGTGTGTAGTTAGAAATAATCGTTTAGCTGTAACAGTGCCTAGCTGCCATGTCACCGGAAGAAGGAGGGCGGGCTGGGATACTGCCAAGCTACCCAAGCCTGGACAGGGGAAGTCGCGATGCCACGATTCTTCTGATCTGTAAATTCGCGCTCTAACTACCAAGCCATCTCTCCCAGGATGGAGCAATGTTTAACCACAAGCGTAGGCATTAAGTTGGGTAATATGAGAGCAGTCGTTTACATAGTGGAATCCTGTCTCCGTGGAACTGCGCTTGAATTACTCATGCAGTCCAACTATATGTTGAAGCTAGAAAGCGCGTAATACTCATAAGGTTAGAGAAAACGTACAACTGGTTTCGCCCTTGGGTTCATCAGGGGGCGAGATGGCCCAAGTGGTTAGAGCGCGAATTTACTGACCGGAAGGTCCGTGGTTCGAATCCGACCTCCGCCACTCGACTTCCCCTGTCTAGGCTTGGGCAACCCGGCAGTATCCCAGCCCTCGTGCTTCCTTCGGGTGGCATGGCAGCTAGGCATCGGGAGGGTGCTACAGCTGAACGCTTTCTTTCTTTTCATCAGGTAGGCACAACCCACCTGTTGATCTAATATTGGTAGGCTTGGCTAATGCGGAATAAATTTCCAGTTGGTAATCATCAGAGGCTCAACAGTGCAAATACAGAATCTTTGGCGTTTCTTGCACCGATTTTCTCGATCATCCATCAGTCTTCCACTTGTAATGATCTTGGCAAGGTTAGTTTGAATTGTCACAGTCACAGTGTTTCCGAGTACAAACGGAGGTGAATCGTATACGTTTCTGTGTGTTCGCATGAGTGGAAAATGGTTTTCTCGACACAATTGTCTTTCGAACCACCTGTAACTTCCTACTAAGTCTTAAATAACCTTAGCCGTTTCCGCAAGCCGTCTCAGTAGAAGTTATAACTACGGACCGTTCGATTTTCTTTTGGCTCCAAAATATCATCTGTTCCTCGTGGTAGCTTGTTACACGACAGCCACGCATCGCTGTTAAGACTGATATTGCTATCTACGACTAGTGATAATGTGGTATTATTATTGTCAGCCTATAGGAACAAGTAACAACGAACACTTTGTGATCCAATGTCAATTTGGAACAGACGATGTCGAATCTTTGAGTACTTTGAATGCTGCTGTTCCCCAGGTTGATGTTACGAAGGACTTTCTAGTCCGTAGTTTGTAGATTTCTACTTGTTAGAACAGCTCAGGAGAGTACATGGTAATTGCTGAACAGATACCGGAGTCTTCATACCGAGTCAGGTTTCTTCACTTACAAGTTCAGTTGCAGGTTTTCTCCGAATCTTCGAATTATTTTCTCAACACAGCACTATCTCGGTGTGGAAAACAGAGGCTACGGTCCTCTTCAGTCGCCCATTCTAATCGAGGAAGCCCCGATGCCTCCTCCGAAGGTGTTTCTTCGAGAGGTGGAGTACTGCATGATACTTTTGATACGTGCGCTGATGAAATCCCGTGAGACATGTGCGATTCACGTGGAATTGATCTTATCCCTACATTTCGAAAAAGTTGGCTTGTTTCGCAAACACTGTAACGGTGTTATAAAAGCATAGGCATACACGTGCTCAACAGACATGACAGACTAGTGAACGAACCGACTTCTCTGGTGACAACTCGTTGGTCAGACAAATCGTTGTGATTGGTGATACACTTTTGCACACATAGATTTTGCAACCATTAATCATGATAGTGTAGTGGTTAACGGCCCTAAGAATTCTAGTGAACGGAACAAACTTTCCACTTAAGTCAGGTATACTGCCACAAATAGAAGAATCCATTTAAATATTGACTCACAGTTCGCAAAAGCAAATTTCGCAGGTCCCTATTCCTTTGAAACACCACACCAAGAAGAGAAGGTTCTACTTCCTGGTATTCCAGACCCCCGGTGATCGCAATATTAATCTAGCGATGTGAATAGATGGATCCGGTGTTTGTAGCCAAAAATTTTGCTCACATGGCGAATTAGCATCAGCTATTGATATTCAACCGACAGTCGCAAGAACACTCACTCAGCAAAAGTCACAAAATCACGTTGAACCGAAGAATCGGGCAGTTGTGTTCTATTTTCACCAAAACAAACTACATTAACATGACCGATTGGGGGAGAATGATATTGAGCGTGGAAACTGGCAGTTTACAAGTGCTACATTAGTCGAGTTTCCGTTTGAATTATTCTACCAAATTTCACCTCTTCCAGTAATGAATTCCACATTCAGCAGATGGGGGAGTTGACTCAGTGGTTAGAGCGCGAATTTACTGATCAGAAGAATCGTGGTTCGAACCCGACCCCTGCATCGCGACTTCCCCTGTCTAGGTTTCGGTAACCTAGCAGTATCCCAGCCCTCGCGCTTCCTTCTGGTAACATGGCAGCTAGGCACCGAAAGAGTGCTACAGCTGAATGCTTTCCTTTCCTTTCTGCAGGTGCATTCGATAGCTTGTCGTTCACTTTATTAGTGAAATATTTGATATGCAAGTCGCTTTCACTCGCCTTGAATTCGTAGCTATTTTCAAGCCCAATGGCTTGCATAAGGAAAGCACATTCCCAATATGCTATTCCCGTACACTTGGACAAAAATGAGTTTCCTAATTATCCGCGCTGAAATAAACTTAGACAAAATGTTCACCGGTTTCATCCGTCCTCGCAGCAGCCTCGCTGCAACCTCGCGGAACATGCCACTTAACTAACTTCAGTAGCGTTCGTGCGGTCACTCCTACGGACTGTCTAGTTGACGTTTGCGTTGTCGTGCGCTGGGGTAAGGTGTGTAACAGACTTGAGTCGGTCCCGTTAATGAAGCGGTGGTATTCATTTCAATGCTATCCAGAATTAGAGCGTCTTCGTATTGGTTTCCCCCAAAAACATTGGACGTCCTCGCATTAAGCATCCTCTTGTTCCTTCTGTCCTTTGCTGGGACGTTGATTCTTCAGTGTTATAAGCTATTTACACTAACAACATTTAAGTCGTTGTTAGAACCATAAGGTAGTGCACAAATGTCCTCCGATAATGCTCGGATCGATGATTGATTCAAACTGGATAGTATCCGTCGTAATTTTGAAGTAGGCTCAGGATCGAATGAGAATGGTGGAATTCTGGTCTCGGACTATTTTCGGTCTGTTAAACCATCTTTTTAATAGTTCAGAGACCTCCTGTGTGTTGGGTTGCATAAAGGAGTTACTCTGTTCAAACTTCCATCCCACCTATGAAACGTGTTCTATCTTGTTTTCCAATAGATCATTGAACTCTGCCCCTAGTGAACTCAGTGGGGGCGAGCGTGACCTATCTTAGGGAGATTACTGAGACTAGAAGACATGTTTGGCCACACTGTAGTTAGTTCAACTGCGGAAAATGTGCAACACTATAACTTGGTTATTCATATGCGTTCGGGATACCGGATCATCGTCTACAGAGATGAATGTTGTTCTCTATGCCCACCCCCGCAGAATGGCACCAATTGTGAGATGGGTAACATGTGAATTTCTTATTCAGCTGTTTTCTTGATAAGTTTGTTGTTTGGATGCGCTCGTGCTTGTTGGTAATCGCTTGCTAGAAATTGCCACAGACTTATTGTTCAGTTAAACCAATGAAACTAGGTGATTTGGCACTAACTATCCTTTTCTGTCTCCCTTCATTAGCCCGCAATCACCCGTCGAGTAGTCACTGGATTGTATCCTGGGGTGACGACATCCGAACTGGACAACTTGGCCGCTGAAGTATGCGCCTGTATGACAACACGACACCATGCCTACGGGACCCCGGCCGCTCGCCTGGCTGTTTCTAATTTGCATAAAAACACGAAAGCGTCTTTTTCGGAAGTCATGGAGGACCTGTATGGCTACGTTAATGAGCGCACCAAGCTTCACTCACCCATAGTGAGTGAAGAAGTTATCAAGATCATACGGGAGAACGCTGATCGACTGAATTCGGCAATAGACTACCAACGTGATTTTAACTACAATTATTTCGGTTTTAAGGTATGTATTCTGTTTATTGATGCTTATTACCCTTACTTTTAGACCTTAGAGCGCTCTTACCTCTTCAAACTGCACGGCAAGGTTCACGAACGTCCGCAACATATGCTCATGAGGGCTTCCGTAGGAATACATAAGCGTGACATCGATGCCGCCATTGAGGTAAGTAAGCAGGTCTTACTAGTGTGTAATTGAGACCCATCATAATGGGCTAAACCCTACCGTAACTTTATAGACGGGTACTGAATTCAGCTTGTGAGTGGTGAGTCGGCACTTAGTTCGACGTTCATTTCATCGTGCACGGACTAGTATGGGACGGAATCGAAATGTGAGAAAACCCGTATACGCGGTATTCACAGGGATTATCTCTAGACCACTAGTACGGTTGATGTTGGAACCTGGAACTGCTTAATACTTCCAACAAGCGTGGACCCACTCCGTGCTGTCAGCACAGGACTGTATTGCGGAAACTGTCTGTTTTTTGGTTGATTTGTCGAAAGTCTACTATAATTTCATCCTATCAGATAATGAGGACCTGTACGTCCTTAGGTTCGTGACGCCCCAGTCACCTCTTTCAAAGAGCTCACTAACCTTCCATATCCTGTTGATTACTTCAGCAAACTTTTCTGTAAGCTGCGCAGTACAGTTGAGTGGACTAACTGAATTTAAAAAGTCCGACGAGATCGCGTGCTAAGTGTGTATTCGTAGGCCTCATGGCGTTTGAGAAATTTCACCAAAGCGCATATAACCTTAGTAGATCGTTCGGCTGTAACACCCTTTTCGTGCACCAGTTGTGGGATACTGGATTGCACGACCAATGTCATGTTTTTTTAGTGACCAATGTAGGATATGCACTGTTATGTTCAGTATTTAGTACCAGGTTAAGCGCGGAGAAAAGTTTAAGAGTTGTTTTCGCTGAAATGGCGGAGTAAAAAACGCTGAGCATAAAACTACGAGTTGAACAAACGGATTGATTCATTCGTTACGGCTTAGAAATAATCGGTAAGTTTCACTCATTCGTCGGTGTAAACACACGCATAGCTTTCTGCTAGGGAACATGCTCCGATGTCTTCGGAGCATTGCCCGAATCCGGTGGGAACACCGGATCAGTAATTCTGAAGTACGTCGAATGGTATTCGGGAGAAATTACTCACCCTCGATAGATGAACTGATCACACTGCACAGGTTGCGCTGGCTTGGCCACGTGCTGCGTATGCCAGTCGACCGAATTCCTCGAAGGGCTCTTTTCGCCCAACCATGTGAAGGGTGGAAGAGAGCCAGAGGCGGCCAAACAATGACTTAGCAGCGAAGTATGATAGCTATTACCAGCAAACTCAGCTGCGCTGGTCAATGTCGTCTTCCTGGATGGGGACCCCGAGACGGGCCACATCAATGGCTAGAGACATTATCAGACATGG
>NW_008751702.1:173385-185280 GCF_000715545.1 Opisthorchis viverrini | reverse complement strand
CAACCCCCCCCCCCACTTGACAGCCCACTGACAATGCTGGATTTATGCGCCAATTTACCAGCTCGCGCGTGGAATGCGCAGCTACCTACCCCACCAAATCATCGGTGAACGAAACTGCGGCATCTACAACCAGTGTACGACGAGTACGCGGTTCTTACAGCTGACGATGATGATGATGATGATGTTTATAGCTGACTTAGACCTTTTTTCAGTTCGCATGTTGAACACTAATCTATCCACAAGTCTTATGGCACCAACATTACCGATCAGCTCATGCAAGCTGTATTTCTATGGTTTCAGACGTACAATCTAATGTCGGAGAAGTGGTTTACCCATGCTTCACCGACCCTGTTTAATAGTGGTACTACTAGACCGCAAATGTCCAGCTGTTTCCTGATCACAATGAAAGACGACAGTATCGAAGGTATTTATGACACACTCAAAGAATGTGCTATCATCTCCAAGAATGCTGGAGGTATCGGCGTAAATATACACAACATCCGGAGCGCAGGCACTTACATCGCCGGAACCAAGGTGGTTTGGATGGAATTGGNAGCGGTTATGTGCTTTGTCCAATTGATTAATCTTTTGCATGACCTTTATTTGGTAGTCAGTTCGGATCGGGTCAGTGTTACCTGTTGACAGTACATTTATCCTTCTAATCCATAAGTTTAGTTTGACAAATTGGGCAGGCGAAACGCAACAGCTTGAATGACCCATCTGTCTCACAGTCCTGTCTTGCCAACCACCGGGGGGTGTTTGGAAGTCTGATATGACGGAGTTAGAGAAATGAATTATCCCGCTAGCCAAGAGTTAAACGTGCGCTCTTTTTTCAGTGTGTTCACTTACTCACTCCCTTTGTTATCAAAAAAACTTGTAGCACCCGGAATCACCGTAGGTAATTTATATACCCAAATATCATATAAATATCACATATACACTCAAAAGAACTATCGAGCTATGTTATCCTTGTTGGCCACGTGCTTCCGTGGCAACTTTTATCAAGCTCCGACATTTGTTTCGCTGACCTGACGTCAGATTGGTTGTCATGGATAGAGGGTTCACAGCTATGGCTCGACCTTTCCTCTGTGTGGAAGACCTTCAAAGTCTTTGTTTGAGCATCGGTGCTCACTAAACATTGCGCAGGTCCATTTGGAACATCAGATCAGTAATGCTGAGGTGCGCCAGATAGTTTTCAAACCAACTCTCACTCAGGTCGCCTGGTCACACCCCACAGGGTATGTTGGTTGGGCCATGTATTTCATGCACCTGAGGATCGCTTACCTCGCAGGGTCCTTTTCGCACAGTCGTATATCGGACAGAGGGATCCAGGCACGGTCAATCCATGACTTGGCAACGAATTATAAAAGCCCTTACTAGTGAACTCAGTCTCATTGGTGACTCGTCTCGTTGGATGGAGACGAGACAAACCAACTGTTTATGACCGTGATAGATATGACTGTGTCACGCACCCAATGGCGGTCCTCTATCAAAGCCGTTACCTTCACCAAGGAACTCTCACTTCCTGCTACGCTGGATAAGCAAACCAATTGGACGTCAGTTAGCTGACTGGACCATCACCTTCAACGCGGGGTTCTCGTTCACTTATCTTCGTTTAAAGAAGCGGTAAAGCTGGAATCAGCACTTCGATAAATGGTTTGTAGTTGAAAAAAATTGAACCGAATGTTCTGCTTTTTCACTGACCAGTAAATCTCCATACTGTTTTCTTTCCTTGTTTCAGTTCCAATGTTGCGTGTGTTTAATAACACTGCTCGCTACATCGACCAGGGTGGAAATAAACGCCCCGGTGCTTTCGCCGTCTACCTGGAACCGTGGCATCCGGACGTCCTCCAGTTCATTGAAATGCGAAAAAATACTGGCGCCGAAGAAATTCGTGGTCGGGATTTGTTCTATGCCCTCTGGATACCGGATATCTTCATGCGACGAGTGGAGGCCAATGAGGAGTGGACACTCATGGATCCACACGAATGTCCAGGTTTACCTGATAAGTGGGGTGAGGAATTTGAGGCCTTGTATCTGAAATACGAAGCGGAAGGCCGTGGACGACGCACATTGCCTGCCCAAGAAGTCTGGTAGGTCCACATCATACTGTCTTTTCTGTTCCCGATGACCATAAGTTTCTTCGTTTTTTTCCATTTTTTTATTCTAGGTGTGTGTGTGTGTTCTAGTGTGTTCTGCAACTGGGTTTCTGTTGAATGTGGCCCATTAGTTTGGAAGTGCTAGCATCCGAATAGGAAAAATAAGCCTATTTTTCTCTAAAGCTGTAAAGCACGTCATGGTCAGTGACCAGAAGCTCGCCTACTGTAAATAATTTGAACGGAAAACCAAGAAGATGTGTAATTAGTCGCTTTTATCTGAGAAGGTTGTCTTGTATGATGCTTTTCCTCACCCCGACCAAAAGAGCATGAAATAGCTCAGTGGCCATGGCGGACCGGAAGGTCCGTGGTTCGAACCCAACCTCCGCATCTGAACTACTCCTGTGTAGGTCTGGACAATTTGGCAGTATCTCAGCCCTCATGCTTCCCTCGGGTGGCGTGACAACTAGGCACCGAAAGGGTGAACAATCATTAGTATTTATTGCATGCTGTGACAACTGAGTACCATCATCCCAAGAAGGCCAGTGTCCTGACTACCTGTAACTGGTCATCGTGATTTTGATTGTTCTCAGTACGTATCACTCACCAATCACGGCTTTATTACGCACAAAAATATCCGTCAAGTATTGTACATTCAGGTCTGTCACGAATGGCCTTCCATCCTTGGGAAAAGAACCTCATCCCGAAACCGAATGCTCCCAAAGATGAACACTAAATATTTTAATATTTTTGTCTACAGCCAGGTGGGCTTCGCACACTCTGTTGGCGTGAAATTTGTTATAAAGGTGTGTTAATACTAAACCAAAACTTAATGGGAGTCAATGAGTGTCCAAACCAGGATGGGCTATCTTTCAGCTCGAAATTTATGTTCATCAATGTTCTTTTTCTATCATAACTACTTCTGAATGGGGTGGAACAGTTTTGGATCATCAGGAAACGAGAAACAAACTCAGGAATATCATTGGTCTAGGGTATAAATACAAAGTACTGCATGTGCGACAAAATTCCAGAACTACTCTCTGACTCCCCTAGTCAGGGGGGGGGTATGTTCCGCTACCCTGTTAGTTGTAGAGTCATCGG
The DNA here is from genome assembly GCF_000715545.1 of Opisthorchis viverrini. Classification (NCBI taxonomy): domain Eukaryota; kingdom Metazoa; phylum Platyhelminthes; class Trematoda; order Opisthorchiida; family Opisthorchiidae; genus Opisthorchis; species Opisthorchis viverrini. The sequence continues at coordinate 182,083 of NW_008751702.1, read as the reverse complement.
TAGCGTATTTCCACACACTAGTTACGTTAGCATATTCCATGGACTCTTTATGGCGTTTGGTTCAAGACTTCAACTTGGTCGGTCCAGTGCACTCTTTTAAAGTGACCGGAGCCAAGTTTTGATAATTTGAAGTCGGTGTCACTATTCCTTTTGTGAACTTATCGAGACAAGGCATTATTTGCCTCACTGTAAAAGGCTACCGTTGTTAAGAGGATACGCAACTGAAACTCATCCATTCAACACGGTTGGCAGTACTGCAGTCCGTCCGGAGCATTAGTGTGGAATATCCTTTAGTCGTCCATGATAGTATAGGGCCGTCACTGATTCCAGGTGACTGGAAAGTCAGTCCAAGGTTAGAAGCACTAAATTCTTCAAGCACTTGCACGAAACTCACAGAGTCAGAGTGCCAGATTTCAACCAACATTGATTCATTGGTCATAGGCGTAAAACATATCACGAGAATTTGTTCAGCACACTTCACTTCAAAGGCTACATTTTGGAACAGCTATAATCATTATTTGACCATTCTGGTGTGTTTTTGGCTTTTTGGAGCTCTTAAACTGGCTTTGTTTACGTGTATTGTCCTCTCCCGTTTCTAACCTAGGCACTCAATCATTGAGGCTCAGATCGAAACCGGAACTCCGTTCATGCTGTACAAAGACGCTTGCAACAGGAAGTCCAATCACCAGCATCTGGGAACCATTCGGTGTAGTAACCTGTGTACTGAGATTGTTGAGTATAGCTCGCCGGATGAAACTGCAGTTTGCAATCTCGCTTCTATCTCCCTTGGACACTTTGTTGATGCTAAAGAACGTACGTTCGACTTTGATAGACTGCAGTATGTGACTCGAGTCATAACAAGGAACCTGAACCGTGTCATCGATAATTCATTCTATCCGGTTGAAGAGGTAAGTGCTGTTCTGTTTTATGGATTGACTGCTTTGCGATCCATACGCAGTCGTGTCACTAGCGGCTTAGTATTGCATTTTCGATCCCACTAACTTGATATCCTCACTTTTGCCTTACCTTGCATCTTTTGTGTCACGTTTCAATCTTTATCCCTACGTAGGCTCGTCGATCAAACATGCGCCATCGCCCTATTGGTATTGGCGTTCAGGGTCTGGCTGATGCATTCTTGTTGCTACGTTATCCGTTTGATAGCCCGGAGGCTGCAGCGCTCAACAAGCGAATCTTTGAAACAATCTACTTTGCCGCTCTTGACGCCTCTTGCGATCTCGCTAAAGAAGAGGGTCCCTTCGAAACCTATGAAGGATGCCCTGTCAGTAAAGGCATTCTTCAGCCGGACATGTGGGGTGTAGACACGGAAGAATTAAGCAAGATCTCCGGTCTCGACTGGGCAGGTTTACGACAAAGGATTAAAAAGTAAGTGAACACCTACTTCTCCCCGACCTTTCTGTATCGTTTTCTCGAACCTGCAAGTCCAACCTGTTCATATGTGTTCGTTTAGGTACGGTGTCCGAAACAGTCTCCTTCTGGCGCCAATGCCAACTGCATCGACAGCACAAATCCTGGGAAACAACGAGTCTATTGAACCGTTCACTAGCAACGTCTACTCTCGCCGCGTGCTCAGTGGTGAATTCCAAATCGTCAATCCCTATCTGATGGATGACCTCAACAAATTGGGATTATGGTCCGAAGAACTCAAGTCCGCCATTGTGGCAAACCAAGGTTCTGTTCAGGATATTCAAGGCATTCCTGATGAAATAAAGGCTCTCTACAAAACCATCTGGGAACTTTCTCAGCGCAAGATAATTGACATGGCGGCCGACCGAGGGCCTTTTATCGACCAAAGTCAATCACTCAACTTACATGTTGCTCAGCCCAACTACGGGAAAATTACCAGCATGCACTTTTACGCGTGGAAGAAGGTAAGTCTACTTGACGTTGCACTTCTCTTATTCCCTGTAAATTACAGCTGATATTGGTTCTACGGAGTGCATCCTGATTTATTTTGCTACTGGCTGCCACGCTGGGGTTTTGTCCCACAACAAGCTTTCTATTCAGGCAATCCTCTTTAACACGTATCGACCAAGCGACAAACTCGGCTTTCGTTTAACGATCATAAAATTAAAAAAATAACGTCATTGGTCTGTCGCTATTACTTGAAGTGTTCACGTGGTCTTTTTCTTGACATCCGTTTTCCAATCCGCGTATATGTCATATGTCAACGAACCGCACTGGAAGATTGATAAAAACACAGACCGGCTGTACCATTGATTGTGACTATCTTCGCCACGTCCATCACCGCGTGTCCTAGATATCAAAAGCATCTGAGTGTGGTAAAAAACGACTTCGTTTAATCACAACATCACTGTTTTACAGTCTTCACACTTTCATGTTGGGATATCTGGATTAGATTTCAGAGGTGTTTGGTTGTGTAGTTCAAGTCCCCCGAAGGATGTGTGTCCCATTTTGATACACGCAAATTTAGGGGTTGCACACCCTTTGGAAAGCTCTCCTTCCTACCGGATTTAACAGCGGGGTATGTTGCCATGGCATGCTCAAAGGAAACTGTACGGTATAGTTATATGACTGTTGGCGAGTTGTGGAAATTCATACCTCAGTTACTAGCAGATGGGGTAGCAGTTCATGCTGTGGTACCCGGACTACTTCTCAATCCAAGCATTGCTGTGGTGTTCGGTGTTTGACAGACAAGCTTGTTCATTTGATAGTCACTCTCCTCCAGAGGTTGTTTCCTTGTACGTCACCTGCGGAGGCACTGAGTCATTTCGTTTCACACCGCCCCCAGCAAACTCCTGGCCCTTCATCTCATTGTGTATCACTCCTTGAGTGACCGTACCTTGGATTCCTCGGCTTGATTCCTTTCTATTCATTCACGAAATAGCGAGGGTACCGTGTGTCATTTGCAAGTGTAGAGCACCAAACTTCGCTTCACATCTTTTGCACTCCTGGTTGCATCTTTCATATGGTTAGTTTCTGCGGTAAGTGGTTGTCCTTTACAATAGACTTGCCATTCCCTTGGAAATCGACGAATGTGTTGTCGGACATACAGTTCAGCTGTTTTCGCTCGGTGTTTAGTGTTTAGCTGTTTCGCATCCCACTTATCTCACCAGACAACTTCCTTGCCCCGCGTTTAAATTGGTTACTTTGCTCATCCATTTTTTCACTTTTTTCCTTCTCAGGGACTGAAAACCGGCATGTACTATTTGCGTACTCGCCCAGCTGCGGACCCCATAAAATTCACCATTGATAAGACTCGTGTACGTGCTTTGATGGAACGAGGAGTGACAGTAAATGTAGGCAACGAGACAACTGGGAAAGGTGACGTCATTGACGAGCAACAGGAAGCGGAAGAGGAGGAGCGCATAATGAAGGAAATTCAACGTCGGAACATGGAGGCCATCACCTGCAGCCTGAAGAATCCAGAAGGATGTTTGAGTTGCCAGGGCTGAGCATTTCTAACTGAGAGTCGCTATTGCATTTATTCAATGCTGGACATCTACTCGTGTATCATCAGATTTTTATACACTGTCAGATACTGATTTTAATGTATGGTTTTTTGTGGCTTACTTTACGGCCTTTGATTTGGTTTGGGTTGGTTGGGAGGGAGCAATGAAATTGTTTGAGGGCATATGGATCCCTTTTCGTATTCTGGTCTCCTATTTGTTCGTCTCCTTGTACCAGTGATGGTTTCATGGTTCATTATATCCAGTTGGTTGACGAGTTCAATGGTATAAGTTGGTGGACTTTGTTGTTCACTTTTTCAGTTCTCCTTTTTATCATACTCCTTTTGGCATAGCTTTATGTTCCTACTCCGCGAAAGACTGGTGAAAACCCACACCGCAAGGGCACACGATCAAGCATTGTTGATGAAGGTGGGAAATAATACATTGTAATCATTCAGCTGTAACACCCTTTTGGTACCTAGCTGTCATGCCACGCAAAGGATGCACAAAGGCTGAGGCATTGACTGGTTGCCCAAGCCTAGACAGGAGCAGCCGAGATCCATAGGTTAGGTTCGAAGCACAGACCTTCCGGTCAGTAAATTCGCGCTTTAACCACTGAACCATTTCGACCTGCGCTGCGTGGCCACGTGCCAATGTACACAAGCTCAGTTTCTCTTTAAGTAAAGGATGTCCGATATGTAGTGGTGAAAGTGGGGGTATCCCCTAGAAGATCAACGAGCAGACAACGAAGAGAATGATATCCATAAGGGAAGTCGCAGAAACGGTTTCGAAACGTGATGACAACCCAAACTGGTTTACTGGCACTGGCCCTCTCATTTCTAAGAACAAGTGACAAATTTACGATTGATTCCACTGTGCTCTCCAGTGCGGGTGAACAAATTAGGTACGCAGAAGTTCGCACTGCGGTCCGGTACATACGTTCCGTCTCTGGTCATAGGTCTCCAGCAAAAACCCTACACTTTTGGGGCCTATAGACAAGCAAAGAATCCGTGTTAAACCAGTGTACGTTTATTCTAATTGCTAACATGCTTCCTTGTTTTCAGGCAAATAAACACGTATTATGAGTGGGCCATAGTGCAGTCGCACTCGTTTAACTCGTGACAGTTTTGTTCCCTGTCATTGTTCGTTCCAGAGATCTAGCACTGTATCAGTGGCGGAATACCGTAATTTTTTTTAGGATGATGGCTAGAGGAGCAATGTGAGTTTGAGTCCCATGACAGGTTTCTGTTCCGTTGTGTGAAGAATATAGCAATAAGCTATCTACTCCCAAAGTCAGCCTCAAACGTGATAGGACTAGACAGGCTACCTATCTAATACGGTAGTTCAGTGGTTAGGGCGCGAACTTACAGACCGGAAGGTCCTGATTCATACCTGACCTCTGCATTTCAACTGCTACTGTCTACGTTTCGGCAAATTGGCGGTATCTCATCCCTCGCACTTCTTTTGGATGGCATGGCTGATAGACAGCTGAAAGATTATTATTATCAAAACGGTAGGCGTGTACTACTCTGTGACTCTTTCCTGTCTAAGAAGTATCATACATCAAAGCAACTACTCATAAAGACAATAGCAACTGGTCCCTAGAGGAGGCTGTTCTATCTGGAGACAGTTTAATTATTTGTGTAATGCCCGTTTGTGCCATGTTGGTACATAAGGAGGGATCTCCGGTGGTGTTTAGTTCATCGGGAATTATGCTGAGGCTCACCGTCTGTCACCCTGTCTGGTGACTGTTCATCGTGTCCGGCTACGCTGGGTCAAGGAAACCAAATAGAAGTCGGTTTCCAGTCTGGTGCTACTGAAATGCTAATCAGAAGCAAGATTGGGCATAGGATAACAGAATTTTGACGCATAAGATCAATCAAAGTAATTAGAGAATGGATTGAGTTAGTAAATCAGTTAGCACCGCTTTTAGCATTTCCGTGACAGACTAATCGTGGTGTATCTGTTTACGTCGTTGCCGGTTCGATTACGGCTATTCTCTCTTGCATGCCTGGTCGGACAGCACCGTGTCAACTATATGGACATTGAGAGTGTTGAGCGCCGTAAGCAACCCTGGTACATGCGACTAAGATACATCCGCTCAAGTGAAGTGTGCAACGGAAGTCTTCATCTGGAAATCCCACCTTCATGAGGGATGCTATGGAATGTCTGTCTGGCGAAACACTGAAGCGTTCATAAACGGTATATTATGCCACCTGTGTTCCAACTGATTGAGACTTTTTTCGCCAAATAGCTGTCTACGGATACGGTTGACCGAAAATTTGGTTCCGTCATGTTTGACTTAGCACAGGGTGATGGCCAGTTAACAGACAAAAATCCGGGTGCTTATGGAAAGTAAGTCCTGAACAAGTGTACCGATTGGGATCATCATCCATTGTAGACATTGGGAGATTCAACCTTTGTGTCTTTTGGCGCTGATCCAACAATAAGATCTGTGCCCTCAAATAAACTCCTTCAGAGAGGCCAGCTCAAGCCATGATCACTGCACTATGATCCCGTTAGATTTGACTGGCTCACTATGAGGGCTATTCCAACGAGATGGGTATCACTTTTCTTTATCGCTGATCAATGGATGTGGATGTCTCATATCTTAAATCTGGGCAGTTGCAGACGCGCCTTTGGACATCTGGGCGGGTGTAGTTGGATCGCATACATGAGGGTGTTTTTTGTTTGAAAGTTGCGCGAACTCCATGGCAGTCAGCGGATGTAGTGGTACTGATCCAACCCAACAAACGCTTCGGATAGTGAAGGCAAGCAGGCGGACGCGTTGAACCCAACGGTAATACTGGTGAAAGTGAAAGCACAGTCAGATCATACTCTCGTTGTAGCTCGAACAAGTTTGTTCTGTCCTTCGGTCGTTCACTTTGGTGATGATAAAATTGTGAACGATTCAACTAATCTAGTCTTACAAGGATATAATATGACGTCACTATTATCGGTGTTCTACTGAACCGTTACATAAGGGTGAAGCAGGAATATAGATGCCCATTCTGGAACTAGGAACCCCAAAACGATGCCCTATGAGTTATCCACTGCCGTTAGAGGAATAAGCTGCGTGAGGGAATACGCAGTAATTGGAAGCGTAGGTAACTGTATTTTGGACAGCATATCGGAGGTTTAAAGAACTTGTAAAAAAAACTTGCAAGGAAGTGCATGGAACGGTTTCTTAATTAAAATCCATTTTTTAGAATAGATTGTTCATCTGTTGTGTCTGGCCAGTGTCATCCACCATGAACTGACTGCGGTGTTTGATTGCTGGAGACATAAGAGGATAGTGCCAGGAAGTTTGCCATCTTCGCCGAAATCACTCTAGTCTGCCAGTCGATCCCCTGTCCATACATCATTGTTCTGCTTATTCAACCTTGGGGAAAAAATCAGACCCGAGTTGTGCTTATATGGAGGCTCATTAGTAACTTATATCCCCTTTCCCTGATTTATGCGGCGAGGCCGTTAGCCCCATTCAACCTGAGCATGCTACACACACCTGAATGACAACAGCTGAATAGGTAAGGAGGTACATGTTTGGCTAATGTGCATGGTTCGCATAAAGCTTTTGTCATCACCTGTAAATCCCATCTCTGACAGCTCATCTGATCCTAACGTCTCACATGTCGGAAGCCATGTCGCTTGTGTGACCGGGAACCTGATTCATTCTCATGTATGCTGTTGTCAGAAATGACAGTATATCTATAGACCTTTGTAATGTAACAAAAGTTTCAACCTTTTAACAATACATGAAGTTCCTCTCACCCAAATGGGTAGATGACAATATAAGGAACGTCCATGATCAGAAAGTATCTGCAGTAAAAAGCATAAAACGCATAGATATATTGATAACTGGGTTGCTTAATTGGCCGCCCACCTGGTTTTCCAGCTTGGAAAAATCTCAGCAGATGTTTTGTCACCATTCATGGAAACGTTGTCAGTGCTCGGATGGGCGCGGGGACCTACCTCCAGATGAGATGTTTGTGAGCCAAGTTCCAAGTTTGGCGAACAGGCCAACTGGCAATTACTACATACATCCAAACAGAACTCATAGTGAACCCAGATAGCATTTACTCTGCATATCGATAATGAGAATTCGGGAACAGAGAATGTAGCAAATACTTTTGGAGACTGAGTGTCTCAGGGAGAGCGAAGACGAAAGGCTTCCTTTTTGGTATCTTGATTGAGCACTTTTCTGAAGATTATGGTCGTATGGAGATACCACGATAAGACGCAGGTGATAATTTATACCATTTAGCAACAGCGCGTCTGCAGTTTGCCACCACTTTATCCTACGAAGCATAACCCAAATGTTTACGTTGTAAAATGAGCACATGGATTTACATCCAACGCAGATTTACCCTGGCTTCGAAAGTCACATGTCTACGGAAATCCCAAAATATCTGCACAGTAAGATCCTCCAATAATGGACGTTTCCGGATTCCCCATCGGTCCAGTGCCAGAAGGACAAGCAGAAATCTGTGGCTCTAAGGGCGAATGTGTAGGACTGGGCACCGTGGCCGTAATTTCCTCGCAGGGTATTGCAGCGGAATAGTCTTAACAGATTAGGAAAGCACGTGATCAATGAAAAACGTTTGGAACCTACTAATGAGTCATTGTTTTGAAAAAGTTTCGAAAAAAGCCAGTAGCAGGAACCAACAGATACATGAACCGTTATTATACTACTTGTCAATCAACCCCAATGCGGTTAATGCCAGTGGTACCTAAACAATGTACATTCCAGTCAGATCTCAGTGTATGTCCGAGGACGAGTGGAGAAAACCAGGACAAAAACAGACTTCAGAAAAGTGGGAGCCAAATGTGTTTGGTTACGTAGCACGTGTTCTTTGCCGTTCGGTTAAAGAATATCATAAACACGAAATTCAGCTGAGGCTCCCTGTGAGAATTAAGTTTCGTATGTATATCGGTACAACCCGACAAACTAGAAATCCATAATTCAGCGAAGCGTAACAACCAGCACGTATGTATTCGAATTGGCGAATATGTATAGCATGTGTAATAATAAAACAAGAGAATAATGAATAGAATAACGAATAGAGTATCAGTCATGTTCATCACATCCGCCACACCTTGAATGAGAGTGTGGATGTTTATAGTCCAGTGGTGGTCTTGATCGCAACCTTTCGGATCTTCTCGGAATGGAAACTTCAGACTCTTCACAGGTTGTGTGTTCTTCAGATACGTTTTGTCCAGATACCATAAGATCATCTACAAAGGACTCATTAGTATTTGAAACAGCAGGA
>NW_008751702.1:148442-171930 GCF_000715545.1 Opisthorchis viverrini | reverse complement strand
TTACCGTGAATTTGTTAGCAACCTTTCGACACTGTTCTTGTTTAAGCCTGTTTCTTTCTGTAAAATAAGAAAGCAATTAAACAGCAGAATGCTTCATGGATAGGAAGCAGGTAAACACAATGAACTTCGGGCGCCATCACAGTAAACGTCCGAAACAGACGAGCCATCCGGTTGCAAAAGCAACTTTAGAGTTTCTGGTCAGTTACGATCGAAGGGTAAACATTCCTTATGTGGGAATTGAATTTCGTACGTATATCGGTACAACCCGACAAACTAGAAATCCAGAATTCAGCGAAGCGTAACAACCAGCACGTATGTATTCGAATTGGCGAATATGTACAGCATATGGAATATTAAAACAAGAGAATAATGAATAGAATAACGAATAGAGTATCAGTCATGTTCATCACACTCCCGTTAACACTAAATTAATTTGCGCATTGATGCAGTTTACAAGTTGCGTAAAGTTTGGCTTTCAAATACAACACAAGGTTGGAGGAAACACGGCGACTAGGCCTACCTAAGCAATAATAAAGGTAGAGAAACCGGGAGCGGTTCGTCGAATTGTTTTCGGAAGCCATATAAGTGGCGACCTCTCGGTTAGCATGCCAATAAGGATATGTATCAGCACTTGTGCAGCACGTTCAGTCGAGGAGTATCACAAACAAGCCATTCAATTCAGATTTGACCCGTTAGAACCAGCTTCGTCTTCAAGTGAATGTTTTTCACAGACAACAATATCTAATTAGTTTATTTGTAAGGAACTGTGACCGATGGGTCAAGGCAGTTTCAAGGCCTTCGCATATTGTTTTTGACACAGGAAGAGGTCAAATGGCTGTTCTCACTACTGTTTAAGGCACAACCCTAAAACGATTTTATGAGACCCGGTAAATTTGCCACTCATTTTATCGATTCTAACAAGTATTGATCAGGTGAGCGGCGATCGTACTGGTCATGTGCCTGACCATTCCATATCTCAAGCCACTTGGTTTAAACTCAGATTCGGATGGGCACCGGATTGCATAACCCATATAGCTTTCTGAACACTGGGAAGTAAATGACTAGTGTGAACCGGCTGTGTATCATTCTGATTGGTGGGTTATTGCTGAAGTGCAGTTCTGTGACTGAAGTTCATGTAAAGGTGTCGAGATCCAGGTATCAACTTTTAAAGCAAACATCTCTGTTTGACGGCTTGAAACTCAATAAAATCATTTCGTATATCTTCAGGCATCTTCATGTCTGCTAAGCTCGGGTTGGATTTGGTCACTAATCCACAAAGCTCTTGTAGGATGGATCTTCTCCACCTATGAACACTGGTTCGCTTGATGTGTTTCTTACTGAAGACTTTCTTTGCATTGCCATGTATTTGACAGACGTGTCAAATCCGGTTAAACTGTGAAGCCAACCGCAGTCCGAGATAGAAAAAACTGTTGGTTACAACGTATTTACCGTCAATTTTCGGTACCAACCGTAGATATACCCACAGGGGTTATAACGTTCTTTGGTCAGCCTACACAGTAGTGAAGCATCGGCGTTGAAAACTTATGTCATCTGGTCGGTGATGATGACAGATTTTGAACTGCATATTGCATTATGCAGGCACTCCTGGTCATCGGTCACACACACATCATACTGACCCAACATTTCAGTCTGCAGTATTGTGGTAACAGCCTTTTGATTGCAATAAAAAATACACTATTCCTACACAGTAGTGAAGCATCGGCGTTGAAAACTTATGTCATCTGGTCGGTGATGATGACAGATTTTGAACTGCATATTGCATTATGCAGGCACTCCTGGTCATCGGTCACACACACATCATACTGACCCAACATTTCAGTCTGCAGTATTGTGGTAACAGCCTTTTGATTGCAATAAAAAATACACTATTCATCTTGCTTTTTATGTCCGTTAGACAATATTACATGGCCATAGTGTTTCGGCGAGCGGTTATGCCTAGTATCATTTGACCTGACCTGACCCTGGCTATTCTAGTAGGTTGGGCAAGTAGGTTTGGATAACGTTTTCCCTGTGTACACAAGCCGCTATAACTGTCCTTTTATTACTAACACGCTGGTGATTATGGCATTTAGGAAGGTGGATCATTCCCACAAACTATTATTTTCAGTTCTATGCATCGTTTGTCGAGTCAAGATGACAGATTCATGGGAAAAAATTGAATCGGTGTACCTTTACGAACGGCACGAAAAATTTAGTAGGTGGGCAATCAGTTATCTCGTAGACTGGGATCACCAGTCAGATCGTAGAAGTAAGAAAGTACGTTCTACAACAGTTACTACTATAAATACAATGAAGTGGGTTCGGTGGTAGAAAATGAACCAGATATCTCGCATGAATACCTCCATTAGTTTCAACTAAGCCTAAGATAGGCAGACGGAAATGTAAATATATTTTTTCAAAGCAGCCAATTGGCGTGCATCAGTGCGATGACAATTAACACTTTCGCAGCACATTGCTATGCAACAAACATAATTTCTGTGAGATGAAGTGACGCAGCAGTGGCTTTTCGCTTTGTTAGAATAAAGTAAACTAGGAGGTTGACCTTACCTAAGTTTGAGCAATTGATGCTCTCACGCGCCCTCAACGTCAACCTACTCTTAGAACGGCGAGGTTTAACCTTACGTGGAATGTACACCATTCACAAGAAATTGCGCTTAGCCTGTGTAAATACTTATACATACAACAGTGGATAGCATGTTCGAACGAGACTGGAACCGATTGCTTGTCAGTTATTTTACCTGGTGTCTTCAATGATCCCTTGTCACTCCAGTACTCTTAACTTAAGGCACTCTAGATTTTAGGTACTCCATTCAGATTCCTCATTACACAATTTGTTAACGGGTGTGTACAGTTTGTCGGTTTCGATATCTTCCACACGACAGCTGAGCCTTTGCCTAGGACTGCTGCGCTGATGGGCAGCCCGCCAAGTTGGACTTTACCGTACTCCAAGGTCATGCAGGCCAGATTCTAATTTTTCCATCCAAGGGACGTGTCGGAGTGTATCTGTTCATCAAATCCGATCATAACAATCGATCGCATCTTGCATTCGATAGCAGTTACAATGCGGTGAAAAGTCACTCGCTCGGGAAAGAGGAGAAAGCCTAAAACAATCATAACAAAACACAAGCTGGACAATGAAAATCAGGTAAGGGTGATGTTACGTTCCAACTGTATAAGCTCGGTTCAACAATGAAGCCCCTTGGGTTAGAAAGAATTTGGAGGTAAGTGGAAGCATATAAGAAAATAAAAGTCAGTGAGATAGTAAAAGATTCATACCAAGCAAAACTAATGTGCCTAGAAATGATCAGATTAGGAAATGAGTCAGCCTATCAAGCAAACGGACGAAGACAGGTGATCAGATCTGCAGTGGAAGTTTTCATAAAAACGGGCTATTGGACAGTAACTCTGAATAAGGTATGCACCACCCTCCGAAAATGCCTGGGTAGATGTACCGATAGCGAGTACATCGTCCAATAAATCAGGGATTAAACATCTGTTTCTGTGTTCACTTGTAACCTGAGCATGTCTGACCGTGACTCACCTCCTGTGTGTCGTGATATCCATATCCTGCCTGAAACAAGCAGACACCAAGTCGGAAATGACTGAATACATTTATTCTGAAATACCGTGCTTGTACAAGCGAGCAAGAGACTGTAAAATAGTAATGTGGCAGCAGGAAAGAGACGCAAACAAGGTACCAACTATATAAGAGTTTCTGAAAGTTCAGTAACACAATGGACTTAAGGACTTCATGAGGTTGTATTTACCTTGCCGCTTATATTCTTGAGGTTCTTGTCATTAATTGCTTATCTGGTTGCCGGTTCATGTGGTCGCAAGTTAGGACCACATCTTGTTGGCTGGACTGTTAATGTATGCATGAATAAAGGCCTTCTTACCTTCCGATGAAACACGATATGTCAGTTACGTGAAGAAAATCGTTATGCTCCTTGCCCTTGAACCAGAAGTCATGAATAACTCCTCAGGACAACGGCTCAGTTGAGAAGCAGGTGTTCAAGATATTCAGCAACCCAGGCTGAACCGTATTACATGTGATTCACACTGCAACCACCAAGCAAGACCCAAGCTTCACGTCTACCAAATATCTACGAGCCGCGAAAGCAAAATAAACCGAGTAAATGAGGAATTAAGCCCACTGCAAACCTGCTGATTGACTCGCTAGCGTTCATGCGGACATGTGTTCAGCAGCGAAACTTCATGGTCTGAATAGCACTCACATATCTCCGGGCCCCTGACAACCCATACAAATAGTTTACCACTGGTACTAACTCACTATTTACTGAAATTCAGTCTCAGGATCTAGGAACCTCGTTATGCTCTGCCGACACAGAGCTGGCTAAGCTTTTTGGGGAACTATCTTCAGAGAGGTGGCTGAGATTGCCATAATAAATCCATTAGGTCCAACCCAAACTGATTGCTTTCAGACGGAGACTGAGGAACAGCTCTGTAATAATACCTCAAATGTTTCGTTTTACTGGCATCTCGATGATTGCCTTTGTTCATACCTTTGAATTATTGTTTAGCATTTTTAATACTACTCACTTCGAGTCCGCCAATGTTTCACTAACTTGTGAAGAATTTTTCTTTGATCGTGACTCGAATTTTCAATGGGTGCCCGAGGAGATTTGTCAGTCCAAACCGCAGACCAAGCAGCAAACCTGCTTTAGTCATCACTTTCTTTTAGAAACATGTCTTACTGTGTCGACTGTTTAGGACAACCGCATGATGAAAAACACTAGAATTAAACCGAAATCCGCCAGAAGTCACACTGTTTCAGGTTTATAGCCTTACCATAAAATGCCTGGGTTATCCGACCAAAAGAGGGGAATTTCAGATTAAGCTCACTTGTTCCCACTGTCACACATTCCTTTTATAAATTCAGTCGTATTTGTGTGAGTGCTACACAGGGAATGCAGATTGATGTCTTTCCGTTTCGGATAATGTTTCTGGCGAAACATCATTCGGTGTTTCGGTCCATACAGATATATTTAAAGTATGAGTCATATGAGTGTCAAAAAGGTCACCTTGGGTGTTAGAGTTTCTGCTACCCGACCGAAACCAAAACCTTTGGGGTTCTCAAAAAAGATGTTAAGCAAACACAGAAAACAATATTGTGTACACGAGGGGTATTGGTCCAGGCTAGGCGTAGTTGGATTGCTCATTTTGTATCTTTAATAAACTTAGACGTTATTTATTTCTGATCAAATGGGTCCCAGAAGTGTGATTTTCAAGGCAACTAAAAGAGAAGTCTCTCAGCTAAACTGTATCGGAATCAATGGAACGTGATTTATTTTAATCCGGAACTTTCTTCGTTTTTCATCGTAATATTGTTATTGTTCAATCGTGGACAAAGTCATATCAGCGAGATTTTTATTGATCCATCAACGTCGTTTAGTTTATCGATCGGCTGGACCTCGGGTAAATCAACACAAGCGGTCAGGCCCGCAGAAGGAACAAAGTTGTTCAGTTTGCAAACCACGAGCACACTACTTATAAATGGACGTTGAGGTAAATTTTTGGTATACAGTACTTCCCATCTAGGACAAATAACCGCATTTTGGGGTTTTGACCCAATATGAAAGCATATCCCAACATGGCTGGGATAGACCAGCTTCCTTACCAAAATAAAGACACGGGATATGAAAAGAAGTTACGAACATTGGGTATATGAATGCGTTGTCAGTCCGTCTCGTTTGTTCGTGGCTACTTCAGTATTTACTGATTAGCACTCATGCTATCAACAACTTATGGTGGTCTCTCGACGGTGTGGCTAAACAGTCGTTGGTTTCCCTCATCCATGACAGTAGTACAGAATAAGAAAGCTCTCTGGTAAAAAGTCATATCGGCAATGTTTTAGCCGACACGAAAATATCCCTCGATCAGCCTGTAAAAGCAGAGTTCTACTCAGTCCCTAGTGGCCGAGTTGATAGTTAACAACAGGGAGGTTATAGTTGACAATTTCATCAAAGACTTGGGAGAAGCGTGCCATTGATGAATTCCAAAAAGGATGAGCTTCTCGACACAGACTGACTTAGTTTTATCAAATTTCCAAAACCTTTCCATACTGGCTTCCAACTACACTGAAGATGAGGTCATGGCACGCTCGAGACACTAAAATGGCTACACTAAGTTAGAGCTGGGACTTCGAATTGGTCACCTTGATTAAAAATGTTTCGAATGCAGTGGGTTACGCTGTAGATTTCTTGGAAAGTTCTCCTAAATTTTTTCCTCCGGAAATTCAAGAAGCATGACTGATTTAATCTCTTCTTTCTTGTTCTAGATTTTCATAAATTATTATCAGTGATTTTGAAATCAGTATCAAAGATTTAATAGGATCGTAGTCTATGAGAAGCTCCAACTTGTTTGAACAAAAGATGCATGTTACTGGTCATCCGGCTCGTTCTCTGACCTGGGCAATTTGACTGCAAATGTTTCACCGCCAACCCATTGCTACGCACCACTACGCTCCCTAACAGCGTCCTAACGATATCACCTCGATTGGTGATGAAACGATTGAAATCAAACTGTCCAGCTCTTCAGACAAGCCAACGACCGTCAACGCTACCTGACCTACCAACACTTTCCTCTATAGAATGCATACTACCCTCAATCTATCGTCGTTGGAATAGGTGAATTTTTGCTCCGCCATGCTGAGAACGAACTCTTATGAAGATGACTATCTTGTTCCTTCAGTGATTTGTCTAACATAGGCTTATTGATTTCATGGGGAATTTTTTCTTCAGCTAATTTCACTTATCTGTTGACGTAAATTACTCAGTGCATAATCCTGGAGTACTGTTGAGTCACTTAAATTGCCTGGGAAATCACAGATTCAAATACACCACAGAAATTCTGACATTTGTAGCCAATGTGATTGGTGTTCTTACTGAGGGCATGTGTTCCGTAGTGTACTAAGCTTGTCATTACGCCAGACGTGGAATGTATTGCTGGCGGGAGCTTGAATCGTGGCCTTGGGAGTACCAATCGAAGTGAGACGGTCTCCCAAGTGGGTCGTATTTTATTCACTAAGCTCAGAACCGCCCCTCCGAAAAGGGGNTGAACGATCCATTTGAACGATCAAACTGAGCAGAACTAAAGTGCTCTTGGAAATCAACCATCATCAAGCGTTTTACATGACAGCATTTTTGCATATCGCTCATTACTGTTACGGGAAATCATTATATTATCATACTGTTATGCTGTTATATATCGTGTTGTGTATTGTATACATTGTATAATATACACAATATGTAAGTAGCATCCAATATAGGGTTATCTTCTGGGTTCACCTTCTATCATATTGAAGTGTTGGGAATGATCTAAGCGCGACATCGCCTTTTCAATTTACGCAATGATGAATTATGAAGCCTTAGTTTTATCCTGATCACTAATTTAAATGTTTCAACTTAAGTTTTTGAAAATGATCTCACAGTTAGCACTCCCCCGCTCACGCACCTCAACAAGCACCTAACAACGAGATCGAATGAGCCTAGCTCTCTTTAAAATCGGGTACTTTGTAGCCTTTAGACTGAACAGCTGGGCCATGTATGTAGTGACTCAAGGCATTAGTGAAGTCAATTTTGAAGACATGAGTCTGATATCAAGGAATTTTTCATCCCGTTGGCTACCCACTGGAGTAGTCCTCATGGAGGTACTACTTGGCAGAAGTTTTTGAATAGTTTTTATTGTGTAGACGTAAGCGGTAGAAATCTTCTCTCGGTATGAGCAAACCTCTGCTACAATCAGCTTTATTTATGTTCCCGATTGGCAGCCCCCTTGATTAGAAGACAGTGCCAAGTGTGTATTCCAGAATCTTATGTTCTGAACCACCAGATTGGAAATTGCTAAAGAATCATGTATATTCATAAAGCACCACTCATAAGTTGCCTTGAAACACTACAAATGAGAGAGTCAGCTGGGTTCCAGGTGAGTCTCTCGCAAAACGAAGCTTGTTTGCAGATGAGTGTATTTCGCTAATATTTATTGTGGTTTAAAATGGGAAAGTTTTGCACAACTAAGAACAGTGGATTGTGTGATGCTTTGAAATGCATTTTTACGACGTGTTGTGGACTATAATCTCACTGCTTACCCACCCCGGAGTGAAGTCGGATAAAACACACCGAAGCCAGTGAAGTTCCAACGTGGAGATGCAGCTCTGGGAGACGGTAATCACCATAGTGTACTCGTTCCAGATAGTGTTAAAAACATTCCGTTACTAGCCGATGCTTTCTCGGCCGAGCAGAGTCTGTTAATAACTAATTGGAACCTTGAAACGCGATTAATGATACTATGAAAGCCATTTGAGCCTCAATCTATGGATCATCTAGTGTGTTTCTAAAGTTGACGTATTGAAGGCCAAAACTCTCGTTACTGAGAATTTATTCAGTAGCGAAAACATTTGATCAAATACAGTGGCGAGGCAGAGGTGCGGTGAAAGTTCCTCAGAATTTTTGGACTGACGGCACAAAAGAAAAAACAATCCATGTAGGGTAAATTTTAGCAGCAAGTGGGCCATTTAGCTCAAAAGTGCATGTACCAAAAATTACCAGCTATCCCATAAGCGTTCAAAAGGTAGCCCAAATATATAACCATTTTCTGCTTCATCAGAAACCACGTGTGAACCGTTTGAGGCACTCTCGATGATGGAAGCTGTAATAAATTTACCATAGAAGGACCTGGTGGGAAGTGGCTCGCTGTCAATGGAGAATGAACCGTGGAGGGGTAGTGCATGCCACATAACTTCTAACACACGTTTCCAATCTTTGTGAAATAAAAACATGAAATTTAAGATGGAACGTTTTCTATCAACGATGAGCTATTCAGTATGTCTTCAGTAAGTTCGTGGTGACGAACAACTACTGAATGAAATGACCCTAAGTGGGCTTGACCTATCCCATGCTTCTTGACATAAAAGAGCAAAATAAATGTGAAATAAACGGGAAAATAAAATATAACCCTGGGGAGCAGATACTGCAATACCATTTAGGGTTACACAACTAAGTTGTTTGACACACCCGGTAATTCTGTTGCTACCTAAAGATGGTGTGCGTTTCTCAGACACGAAAACTCTTGGAGAATTTTCATGCAATGTGAAATTCGTGCAATACTCCACCGGAATTATATTCCAGTTTCGTGGATGTTGATCCGTCTCGGGAGACTCCCGGCTATCTTGTCGGAAGATTTCGTGGGATTCTTGTACTCTAGCATGGAAGATACACCCTTTGCAAATCCGAGTCACTGTTTGTTCATGATGAGGTGCATTTAACCCGTTTACGATCACGCTGTTGCATTAATACATACTAACCGAACTAGACTATCGCAAATCAGGTGGCTGAGTACCAGTTGCAGTGCGGTACAATTCCATGGTTAACCCACGGTCATCGCTATATAACCAACGGATCATGGAATCACCATAACATTACAGTAAATCCATAACTAGAAGGAACAAATTGTGGTCCGCGGATGCGCTTATCAACACAAAACCGATGATCAATTTAAAATGGTAGTAATTACCAAAGTAATCTCTTGGACTGACCAACCAACCATCGATTTTTCCCGGACTGCCTCACAGTGTTTACAAGCTTCGAAGGCCAAAGTATTTTGTCGTATGCCCGATATATAAAACAGTTATAAATACGATGAACACGATACTTCCCCAAGCAACTGGTGCTAATCTAGTTAGCGATTTTTCTACTCCAATCCTGCTATTATCTTTTCCTCTTCGCCTCAAGCCTTCTGAAACGTGTAGAAGGTAATGGTGTGAGTTATGTGAGGGTCTCTCCAAGTGAAGAGGGAGTGTGCTATGGAACATGCACTGTGGACTCCATGATAATTAGAACTATTATGTGATGTCGAATAATTTTTCTTGACGCGATACTACTTATACGGTCTCTGAATAGTCTACAACAGACCAAAACCGATTTCCTCTTACATAGGGTTTATTAGGTGTATGTGGCCCTCGAGTTTTCATCAAGCTCATTTTCTTCTTAAACATCGAAGTGTACACAAACGATATCATACATGATTCGTTCGCAAACTAACTTGGCATTAACAGGAGGTTCAACAGAATTCTTCGTCTACCGCAGTCGTTAGAAAGACCACCTCAAGTTTCATTCTGGACAGGGAACTTTTTTATCTGAATCAACACCACACATGAAAATATTTTGAAGCCTGACTACCGGTTTCACCATTCTTTAATCTAGCCTAATGAAGTAAGATATACTCTGACCGTACTCAGCTGAGTCATTATGGAAAATGGGTGTAGGAAACTACCATAACCTGCGTTGAGTTTTGTCAGTCCAATAACGTTTTTCGTTCAGCCCCGTTTGTTCCGACTAGCATAAGAAAGAGCAGCTCGGTGGGTGGATACGACTCATAGACTAACAACTAAGACTCCTGAATAAGAGACTGAAAAGAACGTTGAGCGAAAAACAAACCCGTCATTCTCTCAGGAAGGTCAGATTCCCGAAAGTAACTCAGAACGCGACTGAAAAGAACGTTGAGCGAAAAACAAACCCGTCATTCTCTCAGGAAGGTCAGATTCCCGAAAGTAACCTCAGAACGCTCGGAACCTGCTGCTCCACCAAAATCTCAACAGGAAGGCCGGCAAGCATCCAGGTCAGTCAATCATTCAATCCATTCAGCAAAAGTTGATGAGTGTTCATGCATGCCACAGAAGCACGACCGAATGTGATCAGCGTTCAGGCATTTCATAGAGGCACGATCGATGTTGACGGGTGTTCGCTAACGCCTATCAGACAGCCTGGGTCAATGTCAGAAAGTCCCCTTTAAATAGCGTGGGGCCATGATAACTTTTGCTCTGGCACTCGTTTGTTCAGAATATAGCTGTATTTACCTCCTGTGAGTCTTTTTTCCGGCAACTAGGCACTGGAGCAGCAGATACCACAGGTCGGCGAATCAGCAGATATAACATTCTATTTCCGAAGTTTACCCTACGAACATTACAGACGTAAGAGTCACCTGGAAGATAAGAAACATCACTGGAGAAAAGAGGATTCCGTATCTTTCCAGGGTCACCACTCTAAAATTTAAACATTTAAAATCGCTAAGGCTCCCACTTGTTGTGGCAATTAGTTAGCAATGTGATGGGACCTGTGACTTGCAAGAATGCAGAAGATTTAGTGAACTTGACTGAAACTGAAAAATTGCATGTTCGGTACATGTTCCGTAATGTCTCTGATCTGGAATTCAAGTGAATGGCGATCCTCAGCTCATGGGATAATCCGTTCAACGCAGTACTATTGAATAAGGTTCTATACACAGAGAACACGGACGCCAGCTTTTCAGAGCGCTGGGAAGCGGAGGCAGCCGTACGCCCAAGAACACGCTCAGAGAGCTCCTGATAATGGGGCTGAACAAACGACAGCTGGCAGATGTCTCATTTATGTGGTCGCAGCTGAATGTCATGCCGAAAAGTGGGCAGGAGAATGGTCAGTTAATAAGATAGACACGGGCAGGGTTGGAGAGAAAGGATACTGCCTAACTTTGTCACACTGGCAGACAAAAGTGTGATATGGATACAGACAAATGGAGGACAGATACAGACAGTCACGAGCGTACCAGCATGGCACGTGACAGATCAAGCGACAACAATAAAAGGCACCTGAAATATGACGGGTAAACATGTTCAGGCAGGTTAGTGAATGGTGGAAGTATACGAATCAGCTGTAGGTGGTTCACGGATTTGCAACCGGTGACGGCACGTGGCGTTGCCATCCAAGTGAGAGATTGCGCCGATACCTTTCAGGACTTGCGGGTCCTTTTCACTTTCAAACGGGTCACGGTTATCCGAAACCGCACAGGTGTGCACTCACCTGTACGAACACGACCACTCCCCATAGAGACAGCTCATATTTTGTCCACAACCTAGGCCCTCGTGACGCTTTTGAGTTTCTGGAGCGTTCCTGAAATAGCCTATGGTTGTACTGGCGGTAGCTTCATCGGGTTTGGCAAGGAATTCGCAATAAACTCCAGCTGGCAATGCTAGTCAGCTAGACTGTTGTGCTTCACCATGGAATAGTGCCTCAACTCTCCATCTTCCAGTTACAGGCCAACGTACTGCTGTCCTGTTGTTAAAGTTCTGGGAATACATTATCCTGATGGGGAAGTGCTTTCCTAATACGGCTGCAAGACCTATATTTGTTGGGGATTTATCATATTCGTAGAGGTAGCTGTTTTTTTCTTTTGGTCGGTGCACGTGTTGGATCGTAAGTGCAGACCGGTGCAAGAGATTTTTCACTTAGAAAAAACTGAACGCACCTAGCCGCATAGTGTACACAGTCTTTTGGGCTATTGGTAGAAATTTTGCCTCGAAAAAAACTGTCGGTGCGAATAGATGAAGTGAAGTCCAGTTTAAGAGACGAAGCCAGCAAGACTGACGCAAATCGTCCTCTTGCGCGGGGAAAGTGCATTAAGTTAAGCCACCTGTCTGTTTATAGTGCTGTTTTCCTTCAACTATACAGGATTTACAAAAGCACGAGTTGCGAATGAGGTAGGATCAGATGGTCCGAAATGATAAGGTGATACAACGGACTACTGGATTGTGTCAAGGCAGTCACGCACCCATCATTGTCGCATTGAGAATTAGCTTGAAGTAAATATGGGTGAAAATCTACCAGCACATGCTTGTAATGTCTTCAGGTCAACAATTCTATCCTAACTGGTGTTTTTAGGAGAACGTGGTTTTAGACAGTTCTATTACGAAAAACAGTTCATTCAAAAGCATGAGTTTCAAGAATGCATACCGAGTTTGGCGTACACGGACGTGTTAAATTATTCCTGTGAATTACTAGTCAACAAGTTGCACAAAGCATCGTTCGATGGCTGCGGTAAGCCAGCCGACGATAGCTGCTCAGTAAAGAAAGAATGCTTAATTTGTGGCCATTTCGAACAACGGAGGGGGGGGGGAGCACATCACGTTAATGCTGCGTCATACGTCAAATGCGAAATGACTTTGTTCTGCCGAAATTCGCTTCGCGATCAACATACATAAACTGAGTGTGCGTTCGCTTTTGAGCGTAAGCTTTCGGTTTAAGGCTCCTTATGTTGACATTTCTAAACTAGAAATAAGTCCTCACCCACAACCAGCTTGGCTTTCTGAATAAGTAGACGGAGGGAAACTTGTATTATGTACACCTAAAGCAAACCCGTAAAGCGTTGTTCATGTAGTTTCCGAAGTTTTGTGGTAGTACCGACGGTCTAAGTATGTCCTATGTGGGGTGGTGACTTATGGTGAGATCACAATCACAATCACTAAAAGTACTACTTCAATCGGAATCAGCCTGACTCATTTTACAGCCGATATTTGTCGCATATCGTTCTTAGGAACCGATGAGAGATGAAAAGTTAGATCAAAGAATAACACTAGTTAGACAAATCGGACCAAAAGCCAACGTCGCGATGAAATCATGTCAGCACTGACAGTTTTTCTGAGGTGTTCTCGCCATTACACTAAGGAAACACAAACCAATTTGGTATACTCAGTGTCATTCCTCCATTTCCACCTCATAGGATTCAACATTTCGCTTGGGGAAACAAGCATTTGAACAGTAGCCAACTCAAAGTACTTATTACAATGTGGAAACTTGTAGTCTCTACTGATAAACTTGTGGCGCACATTACGGCCAATTTTCAAATTTATTTCATTTATTAAGGATTTTCTACAGGTATTCTGTGCCGCAACAATCTAGATAATCAAATTTACGACACAACCCGGCCATTGATTAACCTAGGCCACG
This sequence comes from Opisthorchis viverrini, assembly GCF_000715545.1. Lineage (NCBI taxonomy): Eukaryota > Metazoa > Platyhelminthes > Trematoda > Opisthorchiida > Opisthorchiidae > Opisthorchis > Opisthorchis viverrini. Next base: position 158,134 of record NW_008751702.1, on the reverse strand, counting down.
ATTGCGTGCAATCCACCCAAGTGGAACCCATATTTAGTATCTAATGGGGCACTGACCGGGATAAGTTTAGTGTTGCTGTCCTGAATTCCACATTTTCGGTAGCTAATGTGGCAGATACAGAGGTTATTAGCGATTCTATGGAAAACCAAGTGATGTGAACAATGGAGCATGCTTAGGAACGTTATTTCATACACAATTGGGATCTTTCCGACTGCGCATATAGAAGTTGCGTGGATGGTCTTTGTTCCCTTACTAACAAGCTATAATATAATACAAAGCTCATCACGCTAAAAAAACGGACTCCAAGAAGTCCACCGTTAAAACAGACGATAGCAATACGCGTCTGTCGAATACCCAGACGACCAGAGAGTGGGTGGCAAATAAATGCAGCATATTACCATGAACTTTCAAGTCAACGATTGGTAGCGCTCAAAAAGGGCCGACTCCCAGTCGCGTGACCTTCCGTCACTTAGTGTTTGAAATGCACTGCCTCACGTGCAAAGCGCTTTCCACATGACATGCCCTATCATTTGAAGAGATAAAAACCAACCGAACACGAATTCGCTCATTCTTGTAAATCGAGTAGAAAAAAGAATGGATAAAACCGGTCAGCCTAGACCTTTGTAACATGCGAAGGGTAGCAGGTGATTTTAAACCACCCTAACATTGTGCCGAACATATTTCCCATGTTTCAGAAACACTTGTCCAGGAACCATCCGCATCACGTGTTTAAAACCCAAGCTGTCCTGGCAACGATAAATGTACTGTCAAGTAATTCAGAACGCCTATTGAAAGGCAGCGTTGACCAGCTAGCGATGTTAACGTAGATTTCATGCATAAAGGATGACTTGTGCTGGTTGACGAGATCGTCTAAGGCACTGGATCATTCAAGCACGAGGACAATTCAATGTAACTGTTTGCATAGATTAGTTAAAGATTATGGGTAAGAAAAGGAACCACGCTAACGCAAAGCCCCCTGGTCAGATNCCCCACTGGTCAGATGAATGCATGCTTCAGCAGGAAGAGATAAAGAATGATTGGAGTGACGACTGCAGGTAACACAGGTCAAGGACATCTACGGTAACTTTGTGCGCGAAGCGGGTTTGAGGAGGTTTATTCACAACGTCTTTACAAAAGGAAATAAATCGTCCGCGTAGTCGAGTAAAAACTGAAAGAACTGAAGCTCGCTCGCGGGTTCATTTCCATAGTTTCTTGATTGATACGTTCTTGTCTGAATCCTTTTGCATAACCTGACAGAGGAGAAAAAAATAACGACAAGATTATGTCTAGGTAGCACAGACGAGCCAAAATGGATTGCGATATATTGTGATAAGCAAGCAAAACCACTGCGGACAATGACGAAGAAAGTTCGAGGTAGGACACGTGGCACTTTTTGTTGTTCATAGAAGTAGTTTAGAGGAAGATCCCCCCAGTGAACCGGTTAAAAGCACGAAACGATCAGTGGGGCATGAAGAAATTACCCCATTGGGCAAAAAGGATGTTAATCCTAGTCTTGAAAATGTAGATATGACCAGATGTTGGAAAAACAACCTGGAGAGAATGAAGTCACAACTTCATTCAGGGGAAGATGAAAATAGTTGTCCCGCGATGGGGAACTGAAACTTGAACCGATGAAGCCAATTCGGTAGTACCCTCGGCAAAATAGCCTTGAAGGCCACCACTGGCTGTATGACATATTTGTCTGTCGAGGTCACTAACACTTCGTTCGTCTCGTCTAGGAGTCTCCGATTAGGGATACGACAGTTACCAACGCGACTAAGTTGGCTGTTCACTGTGATCCAATCTAGCAAAACGCGTTCAGCTCTGGGGCTGAGTGTAATACCCACGCCATATATTCCACCAGTTACCGCTTCTGGGTCACCGAACAAACGGAGGGAGAAATGTGGAAGAACTGAGCTCATCCTTCAGATACCAAGAAGCAAAACCACGCTCGGGTCTTGTATGCGTGTTTCGGAGACACAGCATACAAAAATTTTAGGGGGGTGTAAGGTTTCGGCATGCATCGCCTGTTTACCAATTTGACGAAGTACGGACGTCAAAAGCCCATACATAAAAAGTATCTCGTGGATTTAGAAGGGTGTTATTTTGTTTATTGTTGGTGAGCAGCGAGGAGTCTAAGGCCCTTCGGTCAAACAATTGACAATCTAATGGCCCAGCGACGTTTGTTTATGTGGTGGGAAGGGGTTGCGGGGGACTTCGGTGGACACCGAACTGCGCGGGCAAATGATACTTCCCGGTCGCCCAGGCCGAGGAAGATGAATAGGTTGAGGTACCCCACCTTGAGCCTTTGACACAAAAGTCTGACCAACGACACAAGGGGAGAATGTAGAGGTTTTTTCGGGGACCCTTCCAGGAGCCGATGACTCAACAGTCTGACCTGCTCGGTTGCAGGGGGTTGGCCTAACCCGACGGCGCAAGGAATAAGGCATTAATGTCTCATTCGTGATGTGGCCGCGCACAGCAGGTGCCTTCTGAGCAGCACCAGGCTCCTTGGTTCTAAAAGTATCTCGACCATACTGAATAATGCGCCGGCGGTTACAGTCAATCGTCGGGCGATTGGAGTGCGGTTTTTGGGGTCGACGTTTTCTAGCCGTCCTTTCTCGATGGAAGGCAGCATCGCTGCTTCCATAAATATGAACATGCTAGTCGCCTGGGGGAAACATCTTACTGTCTTTGCACTCCTGTCGCAGAGAACAGTACAGCTTTACCTGCAGACCGCGTCGTAGGACGATTACTCGTGGTACGGGGTCTCGCTGCTCCCCTTTGGCCATCCTGGCATGGTTTGTACCTTGTGGAAAGATGTTCCAGTCAGTGTAGCCCGCGGGATCAATGCAGCACTCAAGCCCGACCAACACGTCACGTGGCAGCTTTAGGTCGGGACCTGCAGTTGTCCAGTAGTTGAATTTATCTGGGTAGAAAACATCGTACCAACCAAGGAGAGTCGACAGTGCGACCCACTTCCAAAAAAGGGTACGCAGAACGACGGCATGCGTACAGGCGCCCTACAAACTTGACGTCAATTTGGTTTTATTCTGTCGATTGGTCAATTTTTTTCAAGACGCTTGTGCAACAAGGTATGCACCAGAAGTTCGCGAATGTCACGCGCTGTCTGTATTCGCGTACTTCTAGTAGGGTGAGCGTATGGAGAGCTCTTCAAAATGTGATCTACAGACAGTGGTGGTCGAAAAGGGCATCTAGTGTATCCATTTTCGTCTAATTTCATAGTTTCTGAGGTAATGAGACCCTACCGGAATGAAATATGAAGATGATTTGTGAAAAGAAGCAAAACGACACTAGCAAAAATGACCGAAGGCATCCGGTCCTTCCGCAGGTGCTTCACGCCCATAAAGCTCACATATGCCACAGGAAATACAATTTTTGGACATGCCTTTATGAAATCAAGGAGTGATACTTGATGTTGTGAGACGCTATACCCATTTCGGAAGTTGCATTAGTTCTGATGGTACCGCAACAAACGAAATCAATGTACGAATCTCAAAAGCCAGAATCATTTTAGACAATTTGCACCACTTGCTGCATTAAAAAAGGCATATCTCTGAATCTCAAAGGGTGCGTGTATTTGTACGGGCTGTGTTGTTGTGTGGCAGAGGATGAAACACTGCTAATGATAATAATAACAACAATAATAATCGTCCAGTTGTAGTAACCTTTCGGTTTCCATACTATCCAAAAAAGCACGAGGGTTGGGATACAGTCAGGTTACACAAGACTACAAAGGAGCAGTCGAAATGCTGAGAGTGGATTCAAACCACGAACCTTCCGGACCACCAGTATCTCAGAACTATAACTGGAACTTAGCTATTCCTTCACCCACATACTTGAGTGTTTAGGTCATAGTCACGAGAATAGTCTTTTTTCTACACTCACAAACCACGTCACACAAAGGCGGCTCATCTGACACCGACTGTCTGTACCGTCTAGTAAGCGTAGCAATAACTCGTGCTGACACTCCCACGTACACGCAAATACACGTACATACAAGAATATCGAACACAGTCAACATACAGACTAGAGCGCGCAGGGAGCAGAAAGTCAACCACTCTTCACAAGTCCAAGAACAAGTACGGAACACGTGTAGCAGCTATACTCCGGAGAAAACACGTTTCAGCCGTCCGGATTTTCACCAAGGAACCCTCAAAAACAACAAGTTCCTCTTTTGGCCTGCTCCACATTCCATATTGGATTTATTTTTATACGTGTTGTAACTCACCACTGTCTATCATAGTGGAAACTTTTATTAGTGCATATAACTTCTGAATTATATTATGGCTACCATACACTGTACACCAATAGAACCAGCAGATTCTTGATGGAGTGATAAGAAAACAGGACATGGTGAAAAGACATGTACTTGAATTGGAGATGGTAGGAGGAAGTGAAGTATCACGAAAATTTTGGGTGCCGTTTGTGATAATTGCCTTCCACAATGGGTCCACTCGAGCCGCTTTGCGCTTGGTTGGACACAACAATATTACAGCTGACGGATACCCGTGGTGTAAACTGTGTCAGTTTTTATCCACAATGCCTTACGGCGTATTCCAGGTGTGTTGGCACCTCAGATATTTGTGGTAGGCTGGCCTAAGTTCCTCCCCGGTAACACTGCTTTCGACTTAAAGGTACCATAAAAATAAAAAATCGTTCAGCTGTAACACCTTTTCAGTGCCTAGCTGCCATGCCACCCGAAGGAAGCATGAGGGCTGGGGTACTGCCAGGTTGCCCAAGCCTAGACAGAGGAAGTCGAGCGGCAGAGGTCGGAGGTTCAAACCACGAATCTTCCGGTCAGTAAATTCGCGCTCTAACCACTGAGCTATCCCGCCCCCTAGAAACAAAGTGAAATGGTTGTATAGCACTAGAGCAACAATGTTCTCCAGTATTGCTGCCAATGGCGAAAAGAATGATGAACCACCGGTTAAGAAGTTTGAAGACAACTTGCTCTTACTTCTGGAGTATCTGTGTGGAATCCACGCGGTTGTCCGTTGCTAACTCCTACTGAACTCTTCAGCTCGGCGCGAAAAAATACCTAGGTGCTGATAGTCCACGAAATCAAACAAATGTACCAGAATTAGCTCATCTAGAGCACGCGTGCTACCCAGATGTAGGGTATTAAGGATCATCAGAACGGCATATCCGAAGCTGTATGTGATGCCCGAATTTCCACTTGCGGCACAACCCAGTCGATCCCTTCCGAGAAATGGATCCCTGACAAGACTGTACCATTACTGGGGACGCAGCGACCGATTCCCTCCGGTCTCAACCAACACGATGCATCAAACGACACCTGGTAATATTGAGTGTCTGCACAGACCGGGGAGCTTGGGAGATCCACAAAGCCGAGGAAAATAGAGAGGATACTTGAAACACCTGCATGTAGTTCCATCTGATTCATTCTTGGAAGCCTCTTTGTCAGTGAAAATACGATAGACTACAGTAGCTAACAGATATCCAATGAAGCGACGTCTGAACCACTAGGCAGAATACCTCGACGATCGATCAGTTCTTCACACTCCGTCAAAGGTTAGAGTGACGCTCAATGCACAGATGATCCACCACTGGCCTCGAGGGTGTTTTTGACTCTATCGATCGATCGGTGCTTCCAAACAGGATTGCTTAACAGATGTCCCAGATCTTGAAAATAATCCCACCCTTATATTCATATAGTTCCTGGCATGTATTCGATGTATTCACCATCGACGACAGCATATCAGTAATACATACTGGCACTTAACTGTCATACACCAACGAGAGCCTTAGTAAAGAACAACAAAACAAGGGTAGATATTTAGTACGAAGAAGCCCTCTGTCCATAAGGAAACCGATCAACAACAAGATGCCTGAACCTTCAGACACAAGTAAAATAAACATACCTAAGCATCACGTGGAATAAGGCATTACCAGCAGGATTGGCACAGCATCCTTTGCGAACCTCACCCGACGTAAGACCACTGCACAACGAAAGGCGAACTTTAGCTAGGCAGTTCTGTTAGGAATTAAAAGCAGGTGCTTCATGTCCAGCTAGCAGGATGTCGTCGCACTCGGTCTGTTTGCGGCCACTTTCATCTCACGCTGGGATGTCGTAGTCAGTTTGCCGTGAGCCTTTCCCCGACAATCGCTTGCTAAACTATTCTTATTCAGCTCAAACCCTTTGGGTGCATATTTGCCACGCTAACCGAAATATGCATTAGGACTGGGGTGCTGCCAGGTTGCCCGGTGGAGTAGCTGAGATACAAAGACTGTGTTCGAACCACAAATATTTCAGTCAGTAAGTCTGGGCCTTAACCACTGAGGTATCTCAAGCAAAACACGACTTTTCAGATTTAGTGAAGTCCGTCCCTGACGCCACAAACGACGCAAGCTGACGAACATCGCCCAAGCATTTTATTCCACACATTAAGTTCATCCACCATAGCACACTCACCGCCCATGTAGCTGCTGGTGTAAGTCGATAAACAAACTCAAGCTGTTTATCCTGAAGTCTCAGAGAAGCACAAGCCCGAAGGAAGATTTTACACATAACTTCTGTGTATGGGATCTTTCTAACATCTCGGCAAGGACGCTCACGTTCTCTGATTTTCTTCGTAATCGATGGGATGGTGAGGCAAACGATGAAGATCCCCAAAGTCCCGGTGTTCATATCGTCTTTTGTTATCAAGCTGGAGTACGCAGACAATAGCGCCCTAATCTTTGAAGACGAAAACGAAGCACAAGCGATGATGAGTAAACTGACCACCGTCATACCACCTTTCGACATGTGCCTTGTATATGCCAAGAACATTCATGCTTTAAAAAGTAGATTCTATGAATAAGCCCATCGTGACTCAAGCAGTGAGGGTGCAGGGTTGCACGTAAGTCGGTAATTGTATTAGCTCTGACGAAAACCTTTAGAGTCAGCGAACGAACCTCGAATGCCTGAATCAGGTCCACTATCATTCGTCAAATTATGGTGTCAAAGTGGTGCACCATTGCGTTTCCAGGCCTATGAGTGACAGATTAGAGTACGAGATTGTGTGGTTGCGAAGTACAGCCTCTGTCGACGAATGAACTGAGGTGCATTCAGCTTTTGACCATCAATAGTTGTTAGCAAATGGCGTCTTCGGACTACTGGATAAGTAGAAAGAAGAAACAAAGCGTTCAGCTGTAGCACCCTTTCGGTGCCTAGCTGCCATACCGCCCGAAGGAAGCATGAGGGCTGGGATACTGCCAAGTTGCCCAAGCCTATACAGGGGAAGTCGAGAAGCGGAGGTCGGATTCGAACCACGGACCTTCCGGTCAGTAAATTCGTGCTCTAATCACTTGGGCCATCTCGCCCGAACTAGAAAACGACTGTTTATTTGCGCAAGTCACTTCAGTCGCGGAAAATACCTTGCACCATCGGCTGCGTAGACAGGACCATGTGCGATCCATGCCAACTGATCGTTTTGGTTCCGTTTGGCAACTTTGTAAACCACGCACCAAGGATACGTCGATTTCAGCTGCTAGTCTGTGACCAGAAAATGAGAAAGAGGAGATACAGCAGTGTATCGGAGCCGACGGCACGATGAGCTAATTAAAGGAGCGGAAATATAAATCAAATAAATTGTGCAGATGTAACACCTTCCGTGCCTAGCCGTCATGCTACTCAAGCGGAGTTCGAGGACTGAGATACTGTCAGGTTACCCAAGTCTAGACAGAAACAGTCGGGATGAAGGGCTTGATTTCGAACCATGGGTCTTTCGCAGCAAATTGGTACCTGAGCTATGTCGATCTCGAAAGAAAACTGGGTAGCTGCGCATTGAAGCCCAAAGCTTTGACGCAGGAGTTCTGACTACATGATTGGGCCGTATCCGCCAGTGTTATTAACCATTGACGAGTAGTGTCCCAGAATCCCCAGGCTATAGACTAGGGACCACTCGGTCGCTCCCGTTCTAGACATGGCTGCGTGAAGAGGTCTGCGAGACAGTCCTCCGACGCCTGAAGCACATGTCCTGACCAGCGTAGCCTACGAAGCGTGAGGGGTTTTTATTCCTAGACCCACCTGGCATAACTCAGCATTCATGATTCCAGGTTTTCATTGAGCCAGACACAGAAGTTTCAAGCAGAACGATATTAATAAAAGTGACGAGAAATGGTGACAGCAATCAGTCTTGTCTTACGCCACTGAACTGGTGGTGAACTAAGGCGAAAGCTTTATGTTTGCCTGTACGCACCCACATGAGTTCGCATAGTGCTCCCATTAAGGAAGTGAATTTCGAAACAACACGTTTGATCGCCTTAGAGCGTTTTCTGATGATCGATTAAATTAAGTACAGCTTTCTGGTCACGAAAAATTACCATCGTTTGGAAGTTCAAGAAGATGTCCCAAGGTAAAGATATGGTTGATGAACCCTCGGGCAGGCAAAACCCAGCTTGGTTACCATCAGCTAGTGTCCCGGCAATCGTCCAACTTGTGCTTCATAACGCCAGAGAACAGCTTGGACGGCCCGGCTACCAGGATGATGACGCAATGACTTTTGCGTGAAATTCAATTGCCCCGTATTTAAAAACAGGGATCATGATGTCCCACTTCGCCAGTGTTTTTCCGTTCCAACACTTGTGCACTATGGTTCTTGGACTGTTCACCATGGTTTTATCAGCTTTGAAAAGTTAGGGAGCTGATAATTCGGGATTGACTGATATTTCATGCTGGATTTCGGCTGTTGACGGTGGGCTGTCATGTTCCTTTCAGGCTCGTTGGAATTATCGTCCTTCATAATTACTCATCATCATCATCAACAGCATGACATCAGTGTTCAACACCGATGCTTCAATGCCGTACACCCATTTATTTGAAAGCCACATTGTAAAGAAAAGAATAGAGGTGGAAGGGGAAGGGACTTAGTGCTACCTTACCACAATCATTCCGAGGTGCCTACACCTCCAGACATTCACTCAGGAAATCTGGACAGAAACTGACAACAAGAACGCCACTGATATCGTTTGGCAGCCATATCTTGTAGTGTCTCCAACCAGGCACAGTGAGGATCACGCGGTCCCCATCCTGGAAGGCGAGTAGCACCGACAGCACCCAGGCGTTTCGTGATCTCCTTCATACTCCTCTGCCAGGTCATGGGTTGGCCACCTCTCTGTTTACGCCACTCTGAATTGGGCATGGAAAACAGTACTCTCTTCGGCAAACGATGGTTCGGCATGCGTAAAACATGTCCCAACCAACGCAGCTTCTGGTGCTGGACACATTCTTCAATGGAAGTGCCCGTTACACAACCGAAAACACCCTTTCTAACTGACTCGTTACGGATTCGCTGACACCAACCCACACGAGCTATGGTTCTGAGACAACGATTGTCGAACACCTGAAGACGTCTCAGGTCCGCTGCTCGAATAGGCCAAGTCTCACAGCCATACAACAAAACAGCCCGTACTGTAGCTTGATACACACGTCCCTTCAGATTCAGAGATAAACCATTCTGACGCCATAGGTGTCGCAAGTTAGCAAACGCGGCCCGAGCCTTGCAGATTCGAGCATTCACCTCATCCGTCACACTACAATCAGAACTAATACAGCTCCCAAGATACGTAAAACGCTCCACAACTTCCAGTACCTCTCCCTGGATTGTAAGGGGCGTGTTCAGTGACTGCACGTCCACAAGCATGACCTTACACTTTGTAGGTGCAAA
>NW_008751702.1:135384-148172 GCF_000715545.1 Opisthorchis viverrini | reverse complement strand
CTTATACGTATGGCGTTGTTCTAGCACCTGACGCAGTGTGAAGATTTGGTCAACACAACCCCTACCAGGCCGGAATCCCGCTTGCTGCTCTCGAGCCACCGTAAGGCGACGAAACACAATTGACGCCAACAGTCTCGTTACAACCGGGGTCAAGCTGATCCCCCTGTGGTTACCACACTCACTACGCACCCCTTTTTAGAAAACGGGCACTATCACCGATTCTCCCCAGTTGTCTGGGACAGACTCCCTTTCGCAAACGCAAGCAAACAGATCGGACAAGCGCTGACTGAGGACTTCATCCCCGTCTTTGAACAGTGCGGGTGGAAGGTCATCCAGACCAAGTGTTCGGTGGCGCCTGAGAGAATGCAGGCAGCTGTGAACCTCCGAGGCCGTAGGTGATTCTACGCTCACCGTTCAGGGTTCTACTTGACCTGTGGGCTGTAGATGAGATCTGGTGGCGTTCGGTGGCGCCTGAGAGAACATATGCAGCTGTGAACCTCCGAGGCCGTAGGTGATTCTACGCTCACCGTTCAGGGTTCTACTTGACCTGTGGGCTGTAGATGAGTGCCATCTGGTGGCCACGACAGTTGTTGTTCGAAGCATTCAGCCCACCGGTCGAGGCGTTCTTCCTTATTCGAGATGGTCGTTCCATTCTGATGTTTGGTGGTTTCCGGGGACCGGTCGCACCGATCAACTGAAATAATATCCGGACAGCTTTCTGGACCTCTTCCATTTCTTTGGCTTTCTGTGTCCACCATCCTTCACGGTCGGATCGCAAGCTAACTTTCACTTGACGTCTGATTAGTCTTCGCACGGGGTTATGTAGGAAGGAAGGACGTGAATAAGCACTCTAAGTATAACATAAGATGAGTAAAGAAAAGCTATGAGACTCGACTGGTTTGTAGGACGGAATAAACTCACTTTAGCCACAGCTAGCTCAAAATCCTCCTGTGTGACATGCACTCGCCGTTCTCGAAGAGCGTACATTCCAGCTTCTGTACAAACGCCTTTGACCTCTGCTCCACTTGCACCGGGCATTGACTCGGCAAGTTTTCGCAAGTCAATATCACGAGTAAGATTCATTTTTCGGGAGTGGATTTTTAAAATATCTAGACGAGCTTCTTCATTCGGAGCAGGAAACTCTATCTTGCGATCAATTCGTCCGGGTCGCAGTAGAGCAGAATCCAGAATGTCTATTCGATTGGTCGCCATAATAACCTACAGAATGAATTGTCGCGAGTCAGCTCTTACCTTGATATTTTGTTTTGGTTCGAAGCCGTCTAGCTGGTTTAATAGCTCTAACATTGTACGCTGGACCTCACTGTCCCCTCCAGAGCTGCTCTCCACACGCGTAGACCCAATTGAGTCAACTTCATCCATGAATATTATTGAGGGTGCATGCTCGCGGGCCATAACAAATAATTCACGAACCATTCGGGCTCCCTCTCCAATGAATTTCTGGACCAGTTCGGACCCACTAAGGAGATCAAACAAATACCTACGACTCACCTGACTCTGATGAACGTGCATTCAGTGTGATGTGCAACGGCCCTAGCAAGTAGAGTCTTGCCGGTACCTGGGGGTCCATAAAGTAACACCCCCTTGGGCTGAGCAATGCCTAGGGCTTCGAACAGTTCTGGATGTTTCACCGGGAGCTCAATAACTTCCTTGATCTCCTTGATTTGCTTATCTAGCCCACCAATCATTTCGTAGGTGGAGTCAGGGACTTTTTCAACCATCATAAGTGAAACCAAGGGATCGATTTTGCTGGGAAGGATCTTGTGCAATGTATAGCTTTCGTTTCTTAAAGCAACACGACAATTGGGCGAAATCTGAGAGATATCAATGTTTTTGTCGATATCCACGACGAATTTTCCCTCGGGCTGAACTTTGACCAACACTTTCTTTTTGTCCATTGCTTTAACAACCTCCCCAACATATGAACCAAGCTCCTGCAGAAGCTGAAGTTCTTCTCTAAGCATTCGGACTGAGGACATTAGACTACAAGGGAAACAAACCTTTCGCATTCAACTCATTTCTTTGAGCTTCGAGTCGCCGTAAGTTTTGGAGTTTTTCAGTAACAATGAACTGGTGTTCATCAATCTTATTCATATAGTAATTTTTTATCCCATCTGTAGTTGCCGCGGGTAACTCCGCAACTTCTTTCTCGAGCTCCCTCTTGTATTTCCGGGACGGGTCACCAGCTTTATACTTTGGCGAGCGTGTAGGCAGAGTTTCCACATCCTGACGAGGAAAGCGGACAATTTATTGAAAAATATGCGAAGGTGATCGAAAGCTACAATAAACATGACAAACCTTGAAAAGAAAAAATGCTTAGTCATAACTCACGATAGCAGCCATTGGGTAGGGAAATAATTTGGATGGCGCGCTCTTCGTTCGTAAGCAATAGATCGAAGTTCAAAATTAGGCCAACCTCCAGCAAGAGCCTAGGGGTTCGATGGGTTCAGCATTCATATACCCTAGTAGGAAGTCGTGGGGCCCACAGATCGAAACGTTTTTTCGAATCCCTATTCACATTCGTGGTGAGTAGCTGTACGTACGGGGAAAACTGCCCCATTGTTTCCGATGTTTAGTGAAAAATGGGATTAAATGTTCATTGGCATACTGAATCCCGGATTCAGGTAGTCCGGGGTTGATACACAGAATCAAGGTTTTTGCCCGAGTTTGCCGAGTCAGTTTTGTCCTTGTCATTCAGTGGTTCCGGTTTACCTGAAAGGCACAGATGAAAAGAGGGTGTCGCACTGTTCTTAATTTCTCAGTGCCGGCAATATGCTCGTCGGTCCGGGGACGCGCATAAATAAGTGGCTAATAGTGCTTTGAACTGGGTTCTAGAAGGAGCGTGGACAAACATCGGAGGAAAGTCATTCCACGCGGCTACTACCCGAAATGAGAAAAATTTGCTTTTTGAATGTGTGTGCTCTGAGCAGGAAAATCTTCTTACAATGTCCCCGCTGGGTTTGGTTGGTTAAAGGTGAAAAATGTTGACCAAGCTTTACTCAAACAAGGATAAGTGTGAAGTATGCCCCTTCGGAGGGAACGATACTTCAGGGCAAAGAGGTCAAGCACCGTGAGACGCGTTTCGTAGTCCACGGATTGGAGGCCGGCAACCATTTTCGTAGCGGCTCGCTGGACACGCCCAACGAGGGTGATGTCTTTCGTGCGTCATGCATGGACAACTCGGTTGGCGTAGTGAAGCAGCGGTGTGTGGAAATCCCTGCGAGCGGCACGGAAGAAGGTAAACAGAATCATCCATAAAGCGGAGAATGCCTTTTTGGCCGAGAGAAGGACATGTTTGAGGAGATCTAAATAGCTTTATAAATTTTGGCGTCTATCCTCATGATGTCTTCTGGTCTTTTTTCACGATGCATGACAGAGACATTTCCCGAGTTTCCTCCAAACAGCGTGTGGGCGCACATTCGTCATTCACAGGAAGGCGCCAGTCCAACGACCACTGCTTTGCAACGTCTGTATCCATTTGGAGGGCACTGACATTGGAAATTCAGCATTTCAAGTTGTCCGCAAAAAGTAGGCACGGATGTTGACGTATATTAGAAACAGCAGTGGCCTCAGGACGGAGTCATGAGAAACGCCAATGGGGACCAGCGCTGGTGAACAGTAGGTCAAGTGCATTTTCTTTTTGAGCGATCTATCTGATTCATCGTGGGATATTCCCTTGATTCCCATAGGACTCGGTTTTGTGGAACAGCCGGGCCCGGGGGACCCGACCGAATGCAGTGGGGAAGTCAAAATTATGGCATCCAATATGGGTTCATCGCCCTTGACTTGGTTTAAGCTGTCCATAAACACGAGTGTGTTTCGTCACGCAAGAACGGTTTGGGAAATATCCGCGTTGAGCTGGAGAGATGGAGCTGTTAGAAATAAGATGACTTAGGGTGGCTTGCTTCGGTATGCGCTCCATCACCTTGAATTGCACGCTAGTAAGCCTTTTAGGCCTGTGGCTGCTAGGCAATAGTCGGTCATCAGCTTTTCAGATTGGCGTGACAATCGCTTCCTCCCAAGTAAGGGGAAGACGGCCTTCGTCAAGTGAATGACAAAAACAGACATAAATGATTTGCCAGTGTAGACGACGTTTCCTTCAGGATCCTTGGATGGACTTCGTCCGGCATCAACGCGCAGAATGTTTTTATCCTATACTGAATATATGCCTGCATAGTGTTCTGTGGTAACTCAGATAGTAGTACTGGGTCATTCGTGAGTTCACCGTTCCCGTTCTTCAGGAAAAACGCGGGTGGTTTTTTTCCGCGGTGGTATCTCATGTATATGAGGGTCACGTTTCTGTTTTTCCAGGCGATGTGCAGGATGGTGATTTGTTTGAGCATGTTCCGTTTACGGATTTCTGATTTACAGCGCTTTTGCATTTTGCGAAATGCCGTTTCATCCTCTACATCTCCTGTAGCAAACTTTTGTAAAAAATGGTTGAGACTACTTTTCCAGAAGACGCCGGATAGTTTCAGGTGGCCTGTGGCTCATCTGACTGCGTGTTTCTTCGGGAGGAACATCGCGGCAGCTTCGGGAACTTTCTTGAAAATGCTCCACTGAAGCTGGTTCCCGTTCAAATTGGTCAACAAAGAAGGGCATCCCTGAAAAGCCTGCACGGCAGAAGTTTTGAGTCCAAGTTTGAGGTTCGGGATTTCTGGCTCAGTAGCAGATGAAACCAAAGGTCAACACACAGTGGTCGCTTTGTCCCAAATGACCGTTAATTATCACCTCATCATCGAAGTGTCTTCCTTTAGTGAAGACCAAATCCAGGGGGCATGAGAGTTGCCTGCGTGCTATCTGGTGGGTGACACTACATGTGGAGTCCAAGCACTCTTTTGAAGGTCTTCACCCAGCGCTACTGCAAAAAGCCTATTTGATTTGACGCGCTAGAGCAAGATCCACGAGGCTTTAGGGGAGTCTAAGTCACCAACCAGCAGAAGATGAGTGGAGTGGTACTTAGAGGAGAGTTGAGCAAGAGTTCGTATGGGGATCTGGTCATCTTCAGGGGGACTCGAGGGGTTACTGTAGACCACAACGAGAAGGGGAGAATCGCACATGCGCAGCGGGATTAGGATCCAAAGTGCATTAGAAAAAAGTGCAGATATGGTGTAGGAGGTAAAATCAGGATGGACAGGACCACAGTTAAGTACACAGCAATCCAACCAGCTGTCTCCCGTTTTGCGTCGGCTCGAAAAACAGAGTAGCCGACCACTGAGATCTCCGCGTCAGAGACATCTGGTGTAGGCCATGTCTCAGTGTGTGCGATTATGGACGGCTGTTCAAAGCAAACTTTTTGTTTAATATCGCTAGGTTTGTTGCCAAGGTTGGGGCAGTTCGTGGAAAAGCATTTCAACACTGTCTTTACTGCCTCCGAGGGTTAGGACCCGAGAGCTGTGTGACCGGAGCGGTTAGCACATTTATTAGTTGTTCGTAGGGTTTTAGTCCAAAGCCCAAATGGGACCCCTGGGGCATAAACGTCTGTCTCCTGTTTTGGGGTTTTGAGGAGAATGGTTTTTTATTTGTAGGGTTTTTCGTCCGCCTGGATCCTGGTTGGCGTGGGCCCCTCACCGTTGGGCGACGAAGTTTTTCCTATTAGTTGTTCGTCGGGTTTTAGTCCAAAGCCCAAATGGGACCCCTGGGGCATAAACGTCTGTCTCCTGTTTTGGTGGTTTTGAGGAATGCTTTTTTATTTGCAGGGTTTTTCGTCCGCCTGGATCCTGGTTCGCGTGGGCCCCTCACCGTTGGGCGACGAAGTTTTTCCCGTTGGAAAAAATCTTAACTTCGGTATTTTAACTCTTTCAGTACCGCCTTCTGGACGACCAGACTTGCTGATGATCAAAGAGTGGGGGCAAAACTTTGTCCGTTTTGCTTCTTGGGCGTTTTGACGCGGTATGATCAGAAAGGTCTCTATACGTGGCCCTGGGCGCTGGGTGGTGGCACTAAGAAATAATTAATTTGGTGGTGCATCCATCAGGCTCATTTTCACAGAGGACCGCACTTTGGAGCCAGCAAGCAGTTTTCTTATTTAGTAAACCTCATGTTGACCTTTTCGACCGCGGTCGCCTTTCTTTCGTGTTTGTGTGGGCACCCTATCCACCGGCGATCAGCGTTACCAACCAGATTTACGAGGGACTTTCCGGTTCGCTGTGGTCACCTTTGTGGCTTTGGCTGTCTGAATCCTCGGCGTTGCTTGTGTCCACAATCAAAGAGGCTGGAGATGGACAGTTTCACATTCTCATGCTCAGTACGGTTGCCGCAGCATGGTTCAATGTCCAGGTAAACTCATTTAGTTGGTTTGTCGGCGGGCTTCGCTGCTTGTCCCTGCACATCTGACTCAGTCCAGTTCAAAAGCTGTGACTTTGGTGAGGAGTGCGCCGCTACACGTTTGTCGTCTTTTACTGAAAGAAGCACTGATAGCTCTACCTACTTTGAGTGCTGCTTCCGCGTGGGGCATGCCTTCTCCAAATCATTTCTACCTTTGGTAGTAGAGGGGTCTGCGTTGGTTGAGTAGAAACTGCTCTTCAGAGACGCGGTCTGTTGCGCCGGCACGCTTTGGGGAACACAAGGGGCCATGACTACAACCAGTGTGGCCATAGGTTCAGAGTCGCCTGAAATAGCGTCAGCATGAGCCCTGTTTCGCGTCTCTCCCCTAGAACAGCGGTGGCCCAGTTTTCGTGCCTCTAGAGGGCGATCCTCTGATAAAAGCCTGATCGTTGGGTAGGCATTCTGTTGCGCCGGCACGCTTTGGGGAACACAAGGGGCCATGACTACAACCAGTGTGGCCATAGGTTTAGAGTCGCCTGAAATAGCGTCAAGCGTGAGCCTGTTTCGCGTCTCTCCCCTAGAACAGCGGTGGCCCAGTTTTCGTGCCTCTAGAGGGCGATCCTCAGATAAAAGCCTGATCGTTGGGTAGGCATTTTGAATTTTGACAGCCCGATCCAAGATCTTTCGTAAAGCAGAAGAGTAGGAAATGGTGACTAGAAGCCCAAGTGTTCACGTGCCCTCCTTCTGGAATAACTGCTCTGCGTGAAGCGATGCATGGCCAGGCTTTGTGAGGATACTACCGAATAGCGACTCTGTAAGCTTGGTTGCTGTAATTTCTATGGCGAATAGCCCCCAGTTGATTAGTCTGCCCCCCTTAAGCTACCATTCATAGAGACGCTGTGGTCATTTTAATGCCGCGTCAGAGAGCTGGAGGAGGATATTGGGCATCAACACCACCGTGGACACTGATCCACCGATCGAGATCGCCTTCGAGGCTATTTTCTTCCGCGACACTGGTTAAATCTTTCTGAGAAACTAGTACACCCATCCCCAGCCGGATGATAGCCTGGGGTGAATATATGGAATCACGAAACCTTTTGTTCCACGTTTCTCCACGTACCAACTTCTTGAAACGTGTTGGCTGTCCCCAGAAGCAGACAACTCAAATTTCCTAATGAACTGTGGTTTACCCTACGCATCCTCAGACGCGTTCGGCTGCGATTTAGACTCACCTATTGTTCACAATCCGCATAGAATGGATACAAAACTCCCTCCACTCAGTACTTGACGTGATTCGCTAGAACCCTCACGGCGCTACTAGTTTGAGACACAGAGCACTGAACGATACCTCGTTATATTAACACAACTTCGTTTCCCCCATGGTCTCACGCCGGAAAACATTCTAGGGAGTACATATTAGTTATGATTGACCTTTATTTAGATGAGGGGCAAATAAAGGTCAGACGCCAGGTGGAAACCTTGATCTTAAAAACGCGTAAACTCTGCGTGTTTGTAGAACAATGTAATGAATTTCCTCCTTGGATAACCACAATTTCCGGCTCTTTTTCCATGCACCGTAGACTGTGTGGCCAAAGCGCTTGCCACAGTTGGATACATGGGCGCGGTTTACAGAGCAAGCGCATAAACTGAGTTCGTATAAGTCACAAGCGACCAGGGTTTAGCACCATTTTGGGCAGTAGGTGCCGGGCGATCCGGACCCTGGCTTTGTTTGCCTGTCTTATAACCAGAGTTGACGGCAAATTTCACTGCTGCATTACAGAATATATAGTGAGGTTGACAGCGCCGAAAAGTGCCCCCACTTCCATCCGGTCATCCTTACACAGCATTATGAAATGCTCTCCATAAAAACCTGGGTTATTTTGCCGAATGGCCGTTTCCCCGAAAGACAGAATTTAGGTTAATAGTCTCAGAAATCCTCCGCCTATCACAAAGAATCTCTCGCTCATTAGACTACTTGAGTTATGCATAAGCAGAAAAATGAATATTCGAAACTAATGGTTTGCCACTGTTTAAAGTTTGGACCCTCGACGTTGAAGACATCGCATTGTGGCATGCACTAAAAAGTGAAGTTGGCTAAATCTTATCCGCATGCTAGCCTGCGAAAAGTGTGGAACCCGTCTTTTCTTCATCGTTCACCAGGACAATATCTTTTTCACCATTTCGTAAGTGATACTACTGAAAATCGACGCCCCGATAAGAGATGCTGCAGGAATAACCGCGGATGCTACAGATGAGGCATGTGAATAGTATGTTTTCTCGTAAATCCGATCGTGCCTATTGAAATGTGAGATTGGTTACGGAATTTGTGGAGTTGCCTTGTAGCGATTGTTTGCATTTGATGAATGTCCAGGGAAGTTTAGAAAGGCGGATACTCAGTTTTATAAACCAGATGCACACAATAGTTTTGATTCCCTGCCCAGTAGTCTGTAACTGTTCAGATAACTTTTTCTAATAAACAATTCCTCAGGGAAGGCCTCCTTATTCTCACGGATATCCGAGTGTCTATTTGATTGGTGTATGAGCGATCTGCGAAGAGGCTTTTTTCACTGTATTCCTTAGCAAAGGTTATGATATTGCCGTACTAAACCTCAAACGAACTATTTAAGCGAGAGTTTGCTTGAGAGAATCTTTGGCTTTTCCAATTTCCCCAAGCATCTTAGAGCATGAATAAATCACTTGAAGTTTTTAGCAACTAGTTGGGTCAGCCAAACGACTAATTTCAACCCCAGGTATTACTCGTGACTCACTCTGAGCCACTTACCTACGTCCGACTCCAGAATCGCCCCAAATCCTCGTGAAAATAGACATTATCGCAGCAGGAAAGTAGTGAAACAGCTGTATCATTCTTGTGTAGTGACTACCGTTCAGTGTACCTCACTCACCAACCCACAGAATTCCGTGTTATTAGGCAGCGCCTCCCCATTTGTTTGGAGGATTACGAAAACCAACTAATGGCCCTCGCCAAAGTCCATTTCTTTCGTAGATGTCGTGAGACTTACGGTTTGGTCTAAAGGGTCGCAAGATATCCGCTCTAAGTAGTACACCCGATTGCTTGAACCTAACCAAATAGAACAGTCCGGTTTTTTTCGGTTCGCCGTTTAACTTACTACTAAAAATGTGCAGCTAGAGACCAAATGACTTGCCTCAGAGAATCGAACCCAAAAATTAACAGTCGTCCGCCCAATTACCACCAAGTATCTTCAGAACCTTCCACAACGAGGAATTTCCCTCCGTCTTGAAAAATCCTGTCGATTATCTCAGTCTCATCCATGTACTTTCGTGTCGGGCAGGTAACCCGGAAGTAAACCCCGCGAGATCTCACGCCTCGGTAACTATAATGTTGATATTCTCAACCTGTGGGTGGCCCACCGTTAGGCATGATCCTGAAGCATGACTGGCGGGGACTGTGGGCACAGTAGGGGTCAGGAAAACGGAGACCGTCATGGAGAGCAGGCATTTTTTGATGCCGGTGGGATTACCAATAAAGTGGCATGGGTAAGTAGCGCACTAACTGAGTTTTCGGAGAGAATATCGTGCAAGATCGGATCGGTAGGATTTGAAGACAGATAAAAAAACAACGACGGAAAGTGCCTTATCTGCTGATTCGCCGGCCTGTGGTATCTGCTGCTGACCCGCTCCAGTGTCTAGTGTCGGAGGGAAAAAGGCTCACGGAAGGGAACACAATAGCTATATTCCAACAAAGTGGTTGCGAGAGCGCGAGTGCGCGCGAGTGCGAAAAGTACAACGGCCTCAAGCTTTTTATTGGAAGGACACTGTCTGAAATTGTTTACCAAACCCCTCTGAAACGATGACTTCCCAATCGGTCCCAAACATTTTCCAATTGATTGAAGAGATTTCCTGTTTAACGCATGTCATGTTGTTGCGGTAAAAATTGACGAACCGTAATATAGTTCCCGATGGCGTCATCCAACCGGTCAAATTGAAATAAAACCTAAGGCCATCGCCGAGGACTATTGGCCTTGTACCATCGGACTCATGACTAGGGTCATAAAAAGCGTCAGTTTGGATAATGAAGTGAAGGGATTAGCAAAGCGGATAGGTGGTAACAGGAATCTCAGAAACATGTTGTAAAGTGAAACTGTAAAGACTCAGTTTTGTCATTGTTGTGTAGTCGGTTAAATTACTCCACCGGCAGGGTGGCTGATATCAACACCTGCCGGAACACGAACTGCATATAAAGTTATTGAATTTCGCGGGAAGCACACGCACAGAGAAATGATTAAAATAGAACGAAAGGTTTAGCAGTTTGGAATAAACATATCATGGGGGCAGTTGTGTTCAAGTAGGAAGATTCGTAATTCTTGGGGATCTTCAAACAGGTCGTCCGAACCGGCTATTGCCGAAGTTCAAAGCCTGCGAAGATGAGGGGATGGGGTGAGATTAGTAAGGCATGATGAGTTTGAGGAAACATCAAGTGGGTTCATGTGCAATAATATACATAGAAAGAAAAAAACGGACGTCTACTGCAATTGTGGCGATGACGACAGATGATTACTGGGATAGGATAGGGATGATTATCTCAGTCTTATCCATGTACTTTCGTGTCGGGCAGGTAACCCGGAAGTAAACCCCGCGAGATCTCACGCCTCGGTAACTATAATGTTGATATTCTGAACCTGTGGGTGGCCCACCGTTAGGCATGATCCTGAAGCATGACTGGCGGGGACTGTGGGCACAGTAGGGGTCAGGAAAACGGAGACCGTCATGGAGAGCAGGCATTTTTTGATGCCGGTGGGATTACCAATAAAGTGGCATGGGTAAGCAGCGCACTGACTGAGTTTTCGGAGAGAATATCGTGCAAGATCGGATCGGTAGGATTTGAAGACAGATATAAAAAAACAACGACGGAAAGTGCCTTATCTGCTGATTCGCCGGCCTGTGGTATCTGCTGCTGACCCGCTCCAGTGTCTAGTGTCGGAGGGAAAAAGGCTCACGGAAGGGAACACAATAGCTATATTCCAACAAAGTGGTTGCGAGAGCGCGAGTGCGCGCGAGTGCGAAAAGTACAACGGCCTCAAGCTTTTTATTGGAAGGACACTGTCTGAAATTGTTTACCAAACCCCTCTGAAACGATGACTTCCCAATCGGTCCCAAACATTTTCCAATTGATTGAAGAGATTTCCTGTTTAACGCATGTCATGTTGTTGCGGTAAAAATTGACGAACCGTAATATAGTTCCCGATGGCGTCATCCAACCGGTCAAATTGAAATAAAACCTAAGGCCATCGCCGAGGACTATTGGCCTTGTACCATCGGACTCATGACTAGGGTCATAAAAAGCGTCAGTTGGGATAATGAAGTGGAGGGATTAGCAAAGCGGATAGGTGGTAACAGGAATCTCAGAAACATGTTGTAAAGTGAAACTGTAAAGACTCAGTTTTGTCATTGTTGTGTAGTCGGTTAAATTACTCCATCGGCAGGGTGGCTGATATCAACACCTGCCGGAACACGAACTGCATATAAAGTTATTGAATTTCGCGGGAAGCACACGCACAGAGAAATGATTAAAATAGAACGAAAGGTTTAGCAGTTTGGAATAAACATATCATGGGGGCAGTTGTGTTCAAGTAGGAAGATTCGTAATTCTTGGGGATCTTCAAACAGGTCGTCCGAACCGGCTATTGCCGAAGTTCAAAGCCTGCGAAGATGAGGGGATGGGGTGAGATTAGTAAGGCATGATGAGTTTGAGGAAACATCAAGTGGGTTCATGTGCAATAATATACATAGAAAGAAAAAAACGGACGTCTACTGCAATTGTGGCGATGACGACAGATGATTATTGGGATAGGATAGGGATGAATTTGTACTTAGTAGACTAGCGACCAAGGGTTGGGATTGCTGACATACGATGTTAAAGTACAAGGCATCAAGTAAAAGCCCACACGGGCTTGCAGGTTTGTGGTTAGGTTAGGGGATTCAAATATATGAGAGCTGATAGAAGGGACTTCGGAGATAATGGCCCAGTTAATCTGGCATCTACTGAGTGAGTTGGACAGTATAAGGAGCGGAAGTAAGTGTTAGAGTCGCCGGTTCCCGAAGAACTGCTATCAGACTCCAGTTTACAAGTGGTGCATGGCGAATAAAAAGCCTTTGGGCACTGGTCTCGCATGCTGGTGGCGGAGGGCTAGGATCCTCTGTATACATATATTTCTCATTGTATACGTTCACTTCCCGGAGCAGTAGGTAGGCACGTATGTTTTGTTGGGTTGATTAAGTGGGCTTTGTTGCGGCACAACCCCAATTATGACAAAGAGAGCTAGAGCTTCGCACGTCGGTGAAAGCCTTGGGCATCACAGCCTTCAGGCCATTCCGTCTGCACTTCTTACGAATTTCTTTTTTTCACGCCGTCCGTAGCTTACAGCTTTGTCAGTTAAATGACACAATAAGGACAACTCCAACCCAGCAGCAACAAACGGAAAATAACGGCACACTTTTATTGATTTCCTGAACAAAAGGCCATG
>NW_008751702.1:132088-134980 GCF_000715545.1 Opisthorchis viverrini | reverse complement strand
AACCGGTCAAATTGAAATAAAACCTAAGGCCATCGCCGAGGACTATTGGCCTTGTATCATCGGACTCATGACTAGGGTCATAAAAAGCGTCAGTTTGGATAATGAAGTGAAGGGATTAGCAAAGCGGATAGGTGGTAACAGGAATCTCAGAAACATGTTGTAAAGTGAAACTGTAAAGACTCAGTTTTGTCATTGTTGTGTAGTCGGTTAAATTACTCCACCGGCAGGGTGGCTGATATCAACACCTGCCGGAACACGAACTGCATATAAAGTTATTGAATTTCGCGGGAAGCACACGCACAGAGAAATGATTAAAATAGAACGAAAGGTTTAGCAGTTTGGAATAAACATATCATGGGGGCAGTTGTGTTCAAGTAGGAAGATTCGTAATTCTTGGGGATCTTCAAACAGGTCGTCCGAACCGGCTATTGCCGAAGTTCAAAGCCTGCGAAGATGAGGGGATGGGGTGAGATTAGTAAGGCATGATGAGTTTGAGGAAACATCAAGTGGGTTCATGTGCAATAATATACATAGAAAGAAAAAAACGGACGTCTACTGCAATTGTGGCGATGACGACAGATGATTATTGGGATAGGATAGGGATGAATTTGTACTTAGTAGACTAGCGACCAAGGGTTGGGATTGCTGACATACGATGTTAAAGTACAAGGCATCAAGTAAAAGCCCACACGGGCTTGCAGGTTTGTGGTTAGGTTAGGGGATTCAAATATATGAGAGCTGATAGAAGGGACTTCGGAGATAATGGCCCAGTTAATCTGGCATCTACTGAGTGAGTTGGACAGTATAAGGAGCGGAAGTAAGTGTTAGAGTCGCCGTTTTCCCGAAGAACTGCTATCAGACTCCAGTTTACAAGTGGTGCATGGCGAATAAAAAGCCTTTGGGCACTGGTCTCGCATGCTGGTGGCGGAGGGCTAGGATCCTCTGTATACATATATTTCTCATTGTATACGTTCACTTCCCGGAGCAGTAGGTAGGCACGTATGTTTTGTTGGGTTGATTAAGTGGGCTTTGTTGCGGCACAACCCCAATTATGACAAAGAGAGCTAGAGCTTCGCACGTCGGTGAAAGCCTTGGGCATCACAGCCTTCAGGCCATTCCGTCTGCACTTCTTACGAATTTCTTTTTTTCACGCCGTCCGTAGCTTACAGCTTTGTCAGTTAAATGACACAATAAGGACAACTCCAACCCAGCAGCAACAAACGGAAAACAACAGTACACTTTTATTGATTTCCTGAACAAAAGGCCATGCTCAGAAGAACCGGCGATGGGTGTAGCACCCTTGCTACTGGGGGGTATACAAACACATTGTGGCGCAACGCAACTTGGCAGCCCTGTCTACAGGGCTTGCGAGGTTTTCATCTCTCGTGCATGCTACCAGATCTGCAAGGTGGTATGCTATTAAGCAGTCATAATTGAGGTTGTGCACCATTAATGAACTCAAGCTACCAGATTTTTTACCTGGTCGGAAAAAGCAAAGCCAGTAAAACGGCTCAGTTATTTCGAACAAGCAAACGACAAAAAGCCGCTGGAAATGGCGGGTCGCGGAGGAAAATGAGGCGGCATCTACTATTGGGACAATAGAGACAAAGCCGGGGTGACCAGAGCGTATGAACCATGGTTAAATGATAACTGAGCGTGAGCTATCGAGCCAAACAGTGGCAATGTTGTGTTCGTGTGCTCAATGGGTTGCGAGGCGCATAGTACGTTCTCATTTATGAGTGAATCTGACTTCTGCTTGTTTTTATGTTGGTTAGGATTAGGCAAGACGATGTGCCACATATTGGTCAGTGCGGACATAGTAGTCTGGGGCAGAGACCTAGCCGCCAGGAGCATGGTATAGTTTACCTTAAGAAAGTCAGAGTGATAGCATGGTGCAGGAAGTCGTTCATTTTTTAATCATTGTTCTCATCATTTTTCGTCCAGCAACCATACCTTCGCCGAACTACGAGGTGGTCTGGACCTCTTTCATAAAGGAGAGGGGGTAGCTGGGTAATAAGTGGGGTGGCTTAGGCCTCACAATTAGGGAAGTTATTTACAGGCCATGAAAACCTATGTTGATGTGTGGTATTGCGCAACTGATCGCGAAGACTGTTCCAGATGCGAGTGTAGTAAACCAGGGAAATTTTGTACGCGCTTGAGAGCACACTAAAAGATTGCCGGATTTACGGAATTTATAGCGTGTATATAAATGCATATCTAGCCTAGCCTCTACCATAGAAGCAGTTCCGTGAAATGGACGGTGTAACAGAGTTAAACTTAGCTTTAACCGTATGAGCGATAGTGGCTCAAGGCCTACGATTATACAGCGGGAGCGATAGGAGGGAGGAATCGTCGCCGCAGGCCATTGACACGCCGAAATTGAGCTCGCCGAAACTATAAGGATTTCGAAGTTACAATTTTTATTTGAAGTTAGTCTAATCAATTTGCACCTTCCCGTGCCATGTTGCACGTAGCATTTTGTTTAAGTGAGCTAAATGTCAAGGTCATTGACCATCGCCGATTTGGAATTTTTGCCGGTTTACGCGACAATGCAGGAAATCGCACTTTAGCATATTTTGGCGTTCCGCGGTGTTCCTGAAGGATAAAAATAAAATCTCAAGAGTATTTCATACAAATGCCACCCTATAGGATCAGTCGCAGGCATTTGTTTGCTTTAGACACGTCAGATTTAACCAATAAGATATTTTTGTTTGGTGACCCTGATCACAGGAAATTTTCCTCATGGATCTCGTGTTCCATAAGTGCAATAAAGTTAGATAACAGCACAAACTTGCGGTGGCAGTGCGAGGGACACCTGTGGGTGATCCTCTTTCCCAGATATGCATAGCTAGCTTGTAGATAATACAGTGCTGCCAGAATGCTGTGCGCGTC
>NW_008751702.1:122284-131377 GCF_000715545.1 Opisthorchis viverrini | reverse complement strand
GTCTTTCATACTGTACGCGAGGCCGCTTATCTTCGCTACCTACTGTAAACATCACTCCAATATATATACCAACCAGTATAAACAGGGACTCAACTATGAGTGATAGCATAATCTGACAGCCTGTTATACTCACAACTGTACTCGAAGTCACCTAACTTGGCTATTCATCGTCATGCGCATACTCGATGCCGTTTATGTTTGCTACCTTTAGTAAACATCGCAACTGAATTTGACGTAACCTAAGTGACTACCCATAGTAACTGCCAGGCCCGCACACATGCTCGTATGTAACCATAATGCCCCGACAACACATAATAGACTAACCCAACGATCAGCGGTGGTCATCGCCTGTCAAAATGCAATCACCACCCATTTTGATAGCGCGCTCCCACATCCTGCTCTTGATTGTATCCCCTCAACCACCACCTCCATTACCCGAAACAATGAGCTGTCGTGCACTTCGGCTACTTAGCGTAATTGTTATTCGCGACGCAGATAATGGGACCTCACCTATGCACGGCAACGTAATACAATCTCCAACGACGGCGATCCATACTCATAACTCCACGCGTTGATGATGCGACCGCCATGAATTTACGAAAACACCATTGGCGAATTGCATTTTATTCATTGGCATCACTGATACAAGCTTAATTGGTAGTCGCTCCATTTTTCATGTTCTTAAGATCCACTTCACGGGACAAGGATTCTGAAACGGAAAATGGGCAAGCAATTAACCTTCTGGAACAGCACTTAAGCATCTGGATGTAATGGAATTTTATTTGTTTGCTTACCTAGTGGTTCATAATTCCCATTACCGTGATGAGGGATAAATGTATAGTCGTTGCGGATTGCCATGGGTTCATTGAATCGGCATTTGAGGCCTTCGAGTTACAATCACACGAATTCCTCGTCATCACGGGATTCGAAAGCGAGGTCTGCAAAGCGTATGCTAAAAAATTAGGCCTCAAATTACCGGTCTCCATCAACTCCGAAATTGGACAAAACAGTTTGATTGCGACTGTCTTACGGGGCACACTCGGCTTGTCCTCCATGGACCGATCAAGATCAACATCAAAGCAAGCTCTTTTAGCTGAACGGTAGGTAGACTGACCGGCAACTAATGGGAATAGCTTAATTTATACATGTGCACTCACTTGGTGGACGCGCCTGAAGATTTTCTCCACACAGCGGGCAGGGCTCATTGCCGCAGCAATAACGGTGATATGGAAGTCGATCACGTTGACACCACCAATCAGCAGGGTCAGTTGGCTGGCCACAGAGACCACAGGGAACAGCGTCGTTTGACGTCGAACGCCACCGTGGTTGTTTGCGGTTGCCATCTAACACCAGAGGCTGGTTGTCCTGTGCACTAATTGCATTTTGACGCAACATCAGCTGGCTTTGGACAATCAGACGCTTCATGCACCCAGCAGCCTTACGCGGATCCAGCAGCTTCAGTTTGCCAACCAACCGATCAAGCTGCTTGTGCAAATGCTCTATTGGTGATGGATCTGGCTTTGGAACCAGAGATAAAGGTACTCCTTCCTCCGGTAGGTTATATTCGGCAAGCCACCTTTGATGGATTGGAAATTGACCTAGACACTGCATGTTCGATCAATCAACTTACCGCATGGGAACGAGTGGCCTCTGAATACTGAAAATAGGTGTACACAAGGCAGCCACATTGATTGGTAAAATATGCACGTGCAGGTTCCGGCCGAGGTGTTTACTGTCTGAGAACATTTGGGGGTTTGTACCACAAACTGACTGTTACTAACAACGGGCTTCTCACCTTGAAGCGATCTGTCTGCTTGTATAGCAGATTTGGCGTGCATATTCCAATGTGCCTGAGAACCTGATTAGCGGCGTATGTCGTCATCCGGGAAACCACACGTAGAACGTAGATATCTCCCTCCCGAATTTCTCGACGGTCACAACAATAAGTGGTGTGCATTTCATATTCCCGCATTAGCCATTCGCTGTGATGAGCGACCTTCAGAACGGCATGCTCTAGGCTATCTGAGTGATGCACGCGCCTCTTCAAACGCCCGTTGGCGTTCTCCAGGCGGTTGTTGGTCACATTCCCAAAATGTACCAACCCACGTTGTGCATGAATGGCCCACTTTCGAGTGATGTGGAGCCAGTGGGCAGTCAAATAAGAGACAAAACTGGGATCTGTTCGCCTCAAGATTTGCAAATCGTGGCGAAATCTACGGGATTAGTGTTTGGTGCACAGTCACTTACTCAGCTGCATTATCAAAGCGAGCCATGCGGTGGAATATGTGTCGACTGTGGTTGGAAATTGTCTGCAAAAGTTACACCAAAGCTATGAAACATACGTGCTTCCGGATGGCTTGCCGTGCGTGAAAATAGCACAGCATTACGTCGCAGCCAAATACAGCTTTGGCAGCCCGCATCTGTGAAGTCATTTTGTCCATGACGAACGTTTTGACTGCATATTGTCCACCCATCATATCCTTGAACAAGCTGAACAGCTTGCGCAATGGCGCAAAATGCTCGCTTTCGACAAAGGCATACATTACGGGTCGACCGATCACCATGCCATCTGTCACAAGGAATGTATAAAGCTTGTAACTTAACAGCGAACGTCAGTGGCCCGAAATTTATTTACCCAAGACGGTTAGTACCGTGTGTAGCATCAACGTTTACAACGTCCGAGAAACGTCTAAAGAGTGCTATCTGCTGCGTTCGAGAAAAGCACAGGTGACTATATCTGCCACCCTCCGATTCCAATAGCAGCACGCGACCGCACTGTCGAAACTTGGCTATGATGGACGACATGCCATCTAAGAGACCCACTAAAAGGTAACCAACGACCTACTTAACAATGGGGGTCGACATTCGACGCGATAGTTACGCACATCCTTGATAGTGAGTACCTTTCCAAAGTGGTCGGCGACGTACTGCCGAATCTCCGATGACGGAGCACCGTACTTCAAAAGGGTAGAACACTCCTTTAATTCATCAGTTGTCAGTCGCCGGCTGATGGGGAGCCTGTCAAAAATAAACTTGCTGCGTGGATGGTTGTGCTCCAGGTAGTAAGAAGTAACCCTCAAGCAGTCATGGTACCGGCGAACGTGGAACCTTGCCGGACAATCAGTACGACGTGTGCTACAACGTATACACAGTCAACCATGAACTTACTAGGTGCGACGAATTCCACGGCTTCTGCTTCGTCTGCAGGGATGTCTGCTGCAACGGTAGGAGGCTATTTCATACAAAAGTGGCGAATTGCTGCTCGTCCTGGAGTCGATACGGACGAAAACAACGAAATGTTTCGTCTGGTATTCTTTCAAAGCGAGTTGAAATGCATTGAACGAGGAAAAACTTTGATGAGCTAAATTCTCCACAAAATCATCCTCCGAATTCACGTGCTCAGCCATAGCAGCCATTTAAAATATGGATATCCTGGGTTTTGAATATCGTGTGGATTCAGTAGATTTAAACAACTTTCAACTAATACGCCCGAAAAATTA
This sequence comes from Opisthorchis viverrini, assembly GCF_000715545.1. Lineage (NCBI taxonomy): Eukaryota > Metazoa > Platyhelminthes > Trematoda > Opisthorchiida > Opisthorchiidae > Opisthorchis > Opisthorchis viverrini. The sequence goes on along the minus strand of NW_008751702.1, from coordinate 127,877 downwards.
CCATCAAATGTTAAAACTTTATGTTGAAGTTTTCCTCCTTCGAAGCACGGTTTCAGAGAAATTTTCGGCGTGCGTCTAGCCCACGGCGGAATTGCCTGTGCGAATAACTTTTGGGTGAATTGGTTGGATGTTAACGGGTGCCGGACTGCAATTTCGGGTATAAGGGATAGAGAAACCCGGACGGAATTATACAATTTTTTGCGCCCAGAGCTTGTAAATTGTGACCGTTGTGCATCGAATATGGAACGAGCGTAATAACAGAAAGCAGAGTTTACGTGCTCGCGCAACCTGGAACTGGGCCTGGTGAGAAAAACTAGAGGTGCATGAGGATCTGAGACCAGGCCTTTGAGCTCAGTGGAATGGGTAACGGGGTTCCCATTAATTGTGAACGTATCAACTGAGACGGAGCAGCGACAGGTAGCTGTGTGGGACTTGAAAGAAGATAAGTCGAGGCTACGGGCACTTTCCCGGAGAGCCAGACCGTCTAAGTCTTGCTGGATCCTGCGTAATTCAAGAATTTTATCAGAAGGAGGAAATGCGTGAGCAATTTTTATATCGTCTCCAAAAAGGAAGTGTTTGAAGTGGTATACGGCGTCAAAGACGTCTTTGATGTACAGTAGGAAGATTATGGGGCCTGGCATGATCCATCGAATGACTCTACAGGTAAACGGTAGTGGGGATGACAGCATTTTAATGTTATATGTGACCTATCAGATAGATAAAAATAAACCACTGAAGTAAGGATCCATTGGTGTTAAGATATTTGAGTTTCTTCAGCAGGGGTGAACGGGGAACCTGGTCCAAGACTTATGTATATCGAGATAGAGTGTAACAACGGTGTCCGGCATCACTGGCTACAGTGACGGTGTCAGCGGAGTAAATCTGGCAGCCAGACGGATCTCTGAGAGAGGAATTTGTACCGTTGGGCACCTTTGGAATTTTCAGACAGGAGGAACCTGATTAACGGGTTTTTGAACAGAGGTTCGAAGGTTTGCAATAAAAGAGTGGTATCATGAGTCCTTGGAGGGTGAACAAAGGAGGGCGAACAACAGATCGTTTCCACTGGGAGGGGACGATTCCAGAATTGCCTGAGTGAATAAAAAGATTTCAGACCGCCATGCCTCAGAGCACGTGGTGGTGTGCCGTCGCCCTCCCCGGCGCGGCGGAGCCCTTAGATGGTTGAAGAAGGACTGATGCATCAGCTAGGGAGTTGGTCACATTGCTAAGAGACGGAAGTTACTCTGTTGTGAATATATGAAATGTGCGGCAGGGACTGTGGGATTGAACTTAGCAGGAAGATGTAAATAGAAGCTAGCCAAGTACGCGTTCTGGTTGTCGGTTACACTGAGAACATTAGTAGTAAACAACCATCGGTGGGACGCAGGCAGATAACCGAGTGTTTTCTCTGGATACAGCTTCCACGAAGTAGGCGGCCGAATAAATAACAGCTGCGTAGTGAAGATAATGATGGATAATCCAGTTAGAAGTGGGAGAGGGGACAGATGTTAGATAGAACCAACCTAACAGTACGGGTCTTTTGGTCTGCCCAGTGGAGATCCAGATGACCCCTTGAATCTCTTTTGGTCTGGAAATCTCAATGGGTAGTGCACAAAGTTTCGGGTTGGAATACACGGCACATCCCCGACCCCTCGAGTTCCTCCTGTTAGAGCGGTGGATATTGTAACCGGGGGTTGAGACAGCCTAGCCTGAAATTTCACCTGGGAGCCACGTTTCAGTCACACAAATCAGACTTAGATTGCGACAATGACACCGAGAGTACGGACTTTTGGCAGCAGTGAGCGAGCGTTGAACGGCATCACTCATAAGCCCATTTGTGAGCGGGGCAGAAGGTGCGGACATATTGCAGTGGCCTGGTGACTATCCATTATCCTGGTGCGCATACAGGGTGAGATGTGGGCTCATGTGAATGCATGCTTATGTCTCAGTAAAAAGGCACGCAAACCAAAACGTGTAGCTCTGGGATTGACAGCGCTGGGTTTCTGGCGAAAGCAATTAAATTTTGAGCCATCGTCGTGTGACGTCATCCCATCATAAGATGATTAACATATCCTAGGAGCCAGATTTATTTTTGGTTAATTTTGATGGCCACTGTATTGTGGACAAAAGCTTGACTTTGAATTAGTCTTTATTTCGCACAAGAAGTAACGTGTTCATTTACGGCGCACCTAGCCCCCACGAAATATAGGTGGCTCCCCGGACGCTTTTGCGTGCTGCTGCTTCGAAAACTAAATCGGCGGGTTGGTTAGACCAGAATATGCTGTGATGTCAAATTTGAAGCTCACGCAAGCATCAGCCGAAAACGTGTCACTGAAAGGAAGTAGAAGGCAAGACAAAGCACATTCACTCTCCCACATCACCCCCTACAAAGCAGCTTTTCTACTACAGCTCACCTCTAATGAAAGTGAGGTCTTTTTATTATGGCTATAAAATTAAAATGGCTCTCCAGATTCTAAGAAGGCCACTAAAGCCCCGTTCGATGTCTACATATCGGAGCCTCTCCAGGGTGTCGAGACCAAATATCCACATTGGCATGCACTCTGAAACCTGAATGATCTGGAATCAATCGTGTTTCCTCCAGGTGAAATGGCCCGGCTACGCTTTATGGCTCATAAACTTCCTTGGGTTCCCCATCCGTAAATGCTCGTAAAAAGGCCGAAGTGCCATGCTGACAAATTCTACTTTGTTCCCAGATCTGGAATCATCGCGTCTTCCTCGGCTTTGCGATTATTCACACTACTTACAATTGTGATTATCACCACAAAAGATTCCAGACAACTCGTCATCCCGGGGATTCGGCGGGTCGCCTTTTTAGCTTGGGTTTTGGCGTACATGTAGGAAATAGGCAAACTAAGGAACGCCAAAAGGCAGTACAAGTTAAACGTGTTGTGCAGAAACACAAGAATATAAGGTATGCTCATCACGTGACAAACAATAATGTACGGTGAAAAGCAAAATGGCTAGAACAACGAGATATGTGTTACGAATACTCAAATGATGAACCCAGTTGGCTTGAAAAGAAACGAAAAAACCGTTGACGGCCGTGACTGACTCAGAGCGGCTGAGTGAATGACCAGGGTAACAAAAGCATGAGAGAGCATGAAGATGAAAAGGTAGATAAATTCGAAGTTGACAAATGACAAATATGTTTCACACCAAAATGCTTACCTCAGCGGTGTTGCTGTTGGAGGAAAGTTAGGCAGAAAAATATTTGCGGGGGATTGGTAGTGCTATTGCACGTGTCCGAATGAGCAACATAAATAAAATCGTTCAACTTGTGATAGGGGCAAATCGGAGTTTTGGCGGAAAACCGGAATGGTTAACGCTGAACTAAGGTTCCAGTGAGTTAGAACGACCTCTTCCCAGAGGGGGTTGGGGCCAAATTAACATTCTGTTTGTGGTTGCACCTAAAATCCTGAGCGGGCCAGAGGGGCAGTCGAGGATAGAAAAAAGTAGTTGAAAGGAATGACGCTGCGTCCAACAAGAATAGGTGGACGGAACCAAAGCTTACATGTCAGCCCGTGAGTCCTTGAGTATAGCACTACTTCGAGTTCCACAATCCCAGACTGGCGATGGAGAGTAGTCAAAACTGATCGTTTTGCGCTTCTGCTGACGTGACTCCTACACCTCCGGCATGCGTTACTGAAGGGCTTTTATTTTGCTGCATTGATGAAAAATCATGAAAGCGTTGTGTGTTATCCAACGCGGAATCCACTAGCGTCTTACCCAAAAACGTGAGATGCTATCATTCTGTGGTTCGGTACATCGTTGGCGGTGGGGCACAAGTCATACTGACTTGGCCGCATCCACAATATGGAGAGCTACAGTTTAGAAAATGTGCAAAAGAGGGATGAAAAATGGGGGCGCAACGTATGGTGATAAAACTGGTCGATTCAGAGAACGGCATCGATGTTCGTTACCGGCTAACGTGGTGGCAGAACTCAGAGTGCAGTATAATAAACACTTGAAGAGGTGCTGGCGTCGCAAATGGACATTACTACTGAACAAGTACCTCGCGATAACATATCGGGCCCTCTTACTGCGAAGAAAGTAATACAACTCTCTGACGCGTCTTTAGAGGCCAGTCGCCTACGGAAAAGCATATTGATAATATGGGGGTCATTCTCCGGAAAAATCACGCCAGCGAAGCTGGCACAATCGATCCTTAGGAATATCCTCACCAAGCCTGACGAATCGCTCCACGTAGAATGGTTAGGCCAGAAGCGAAGCAAACGAACTCTTGGACTTCTCGTCAGTCTTTCTTCTCCATCCGACGTACAGAAGAACTTGAAGCAGGCTGGCAGCATTCATAAGGCCAACACAATGATCAGGCGTCTATCTGAGGATTGCCCTCTAGACACGCGAAAGCTCGGGCGCAACAGATCAGAAGTGGATGCACGGGACTGAATTCCGCTGGGCACCAATTCAGCCGACCACAAACTCATGACCAAACCGATTGTCGTCGTATCCCGTTGTGCTCCCGAAAGCAGGCCGAGGAAATCAGCTGCGTCCCCGGACAGCAGTTTCTATTCGACCACCACTGGTCTCTCGCCCATCAAAGGCATTGATGCCATGGAGAAGGCAAACCTCACATGCAAGCAGCGCCCGAAGTATGTGGAGCTATCAACCCTTATCTCGGTAACATACAACACAACAGCAGCCATGCACACCTCAGAAAAGCCACAGCCTCTGAACTGTACCGATTCAGGTGTGCGGGGACAAGCAGCGAAGCCAACCTCCGGCTCCACTACGTCAAAAGCTGCCTCTCTGCTTGTGGACACAACCGTCGCCCAGGACCCCGACAGCCAAAGGCATAAGCATGACTACAGCCATCAGGAATATTCTTCGTACATCCAGTTGGCCACGCTGATCGCCGGCGGATCGGGTGTCCACACAAACGCGAAAGAAGAGCGACTGCAGCTCAACATCTCCTGCTGGTAGGTGATTTCAACGCTCTGAAAACCTCCTGGATGGAAATCCAGCGCGTCGAATCAGGCGGACTTTTTGCAGCAGCGCTGTTTGAAGTCGTTCACCAGAGCGCTTGGACCCAACATATCGTTTCACCCGCCAGATACCGAGCAGGCCAAATATCCACCCTCCTGGATTTGGCCATCACCAACGAAAGACACTTCGTTGATCAGGTAACGCTCCACTGGGACATGGCGACCACTGTGTGCTGACCTTTGATTTCATCTGCTACTGGGCCAGAAATCCCGAACCTCAAACGTGGTTTCGAGACTTCTGCCGTTGGTTTCGAGACTTCTGTCGTGCGGACTTCTCGGGAATGCGCATCTTCCTTGAACAAGTCACACTGGGACCAGCCCTGGTGGAAGAACTATATATGACAATTGTCCAGACAGTTCACGAGGCTGACGCAACGTTGGACCCCCAAAATCCGGCACACACTCGGATGAACCGCAGGTTGCCAAAACGGATTCAGCGACTTCTGGAAAGAAGATCTAAACTCTTTTTCAAAAAGTTGACCACAGGGACAGAAGATGAGGTGGCATTTCGTAAAATGCGGAACCACTGTAAATCGGAAATCCGCCACTGGAACATACGAAAACAAGACACC
>NW_008751702.1:117744-120409 GCF_000715545.1 Opisthorchis viverrini | reverse complement strand
CATGCTCCTTCTCGAACCCAATTTAAAGCACTATTAGACATTTATTTATGCGAATCCTCGCGCTGGCGAGCATGCTGCCCCGCGCTGAGAACATAAAGAGCAGTGCTACACCCTTTTTCACTGGTGCTTTTCAGGTGAACGACAGCCACTGACCGACAAGAACAAAACCGACCCGGGAAACTTGGGCAAAAGCCTCGATCCTGTGTATCAATCCGTGAATCCGTGAAACCGTGATACTCTGGTTATCTGGTTATCCTCTATCTATATAACAGCATTTTTACCTTTGGATTGTTGGATACAAGATATCCATGCGTTCCTCGTGTCATGCAAAGCTTTAAGCCAATACTGTACATCCGTGAATCCGTGAAACCGTGATACTCTGGTTATCTGGTTATCTCTCCTCTATATAACAGCATTTTTACCTTTGGATTGTTGGATACAAGATATCCATGCGTTCCTCGTGTCATGCAAAGCTTTAAGCCAGGCAATACTGTACCAGCTCGAGACCAGCATGCTGAAATAAGGGATTATTCCTCCTGAACTAACCTCCGAAAGTCATGAATGTGAGTTGCGGCGTATTTCAACTCCAAGGTCATGGAAAGTCAGGACGTCCATACTATGTAGGGCTCATGCATCTGGGACTAATGCGCACGCTGCTTCATATAGACTGGTTTGCGGGGATGTCAAGGGCAACCTGAAGTCAATATTCTCAAGGGTGGCTAAGGTTACTAAGGCAGCAGGGTCGTTCGACGTAGGTTTTGACGTCTGAAATCAAGTACCCCGAACTAATTCTTTTTAGATGATGTTTTGCGTGGGTGACTTCTTCGGAGAAAATACAAGTGAAATCGAGGCTGCTATTGACGGGGATCTAAAAAGTATGTGGTTTCATTTCAGTGAAAAAGTGTATCCAATTTATTCTCAGTACCTTTACCGACTTACATCGTCTCCCCTGTCCAGAATGTCGCCAAAAAGTATGTCGACGAGAAAGGTTGCACGCTTTGTGAAAATCTTGTGTTTTTGGGTATGTGTATTCAACTTTCCTCATCGCCATCATAAGGCTCTCAGGGTATATACACAACTGTTTCGGGCTTGCGAGTTGTCTACATCTCCGACATTGGTCATGACTCAGATGGAGAAGCACATTTATCTTCTTCTTTGCTTTCAAGCGTGACGGCTGCGGAGGATATCGGATTCATTGGTGTAGATCTTCTGCTCACACCGAACTGGCCCAGCGGTATAGGGAATCGCACTAGCACTCCTCTGCCCGATGAGTGCATCGTGCTTAGCAAGACTGGTTCAAAAGCCATTTCAAAACTGGCATATTTTCTGCGCCCTCGATATCACTTCTCTAGCGGAATGGGCTGCTACTATGAGAGGGCTCCATACAGGTAAGGTTTCTGCAGCTCTAACTTGTCTCTGGAATCCGGATGCACTTATATGAACGGTACTTCGTTTATGTAGAAGCCCCACTGCGCACGTTTGAACATGGCTTTTAGTCCTAGAACATTTGTCTACACTTTGACCCGCTAGGATTTTAGCTGACCCACTTTAACACCACTGTTCTTCAATCAAGTTTTGACAATGAGTTAAAGTGACGTTACAACAAGATCAATCTTCCCAAAGCCGTGCATTTTGCCAGAGCAAATACCTCACTTCCGTACCACTTGTGTTGACAGACGTGCCAGCACTACTTGTTCAATATTTCCTCAACCGTTTACAGCTTGTTTATGGTATTTATTCAGGACCCGAGGAAACTGCATCGTTTCTGAGAGCTCATTAATGCACCACGGCCGTGGCTAGCCTCGTGTCGTTGTGTGCGTACTTTCTAACGATAGCTAGATTTTGGTCTCAGACATTAGTTCGTTTCACACCGATTTTCTCCTCGAGATGGCTCCGTGGTCCGTGGTTCGAAAACAGCCTGTGAATTCCGATTACCCATGTCAATTTTTGCTCAGCCTGACAGTATCCAATCCTTCGTGTCTCTTTCGGATGAGATGGAAACCAAGCGCCGAAAGGGTGTTACGACTGAGTGATTTCTTTCTATTCCCTTTATTTCATTTAGTCAGCATACATTAGACACTTTAATTCGTCTTACATCGGGAGATCATAGTCTTAAAGCTGAATAAAGATCGTACTAAAGAAGAGATGGTCTGCGACCATCCAGCAGGTGATGTGAACCTAGCCAGTCAACGTGTGTGATGACAGGATTGAAAATGGTATTTGGGTCGAGTTTTTCTACTTCACTAGGTTTACCCAAAAACAGGCTCCAATCCTCACCCTCGACAGCATGACACAGCATCAGTGATCAGACATTCCCACCACGCTCCGGTGATGCTGCTAACGGACCGATGGTCAGACACCAAACGTTTTTAATGTCAACCCTCTGCGGTCATGTTTCCTAACCATGTATTAACAGCCCGGAGATTATTTCAGTTAATCCGTGCGACCGGTCCCCGGAAACCACCTGTGAGTGAAAGCATCAAGCATCAGAATGGAACGACCATCTCCGATAAGGAGGAACGCCTTGACCGGTGGGCTGAATACTTTGAACAACAAATGTCTTGGCCACCAGCCGGCACTCATCTACAGCCCACAGGTGAAGTAGAACCCTGGACGGTGAACGTGGAACCACCTACGGCCTCGGAGGTTCACGGCTGCATACGTC
>NW_008751702.1:103963-116404 GCF_000715545.1 Opisthorchis viverrini | reverse complement strand
TGCCTGGTTGGAGACACTACAAGATATGGCTGCCAAACGATATCAGTGGCGTTCTTGTTGTCAGTTTCTGTCCAGATTTCCTGAGTGAATGTCTGGAGGTGTAGGCACCTCGGAATGATTGTGTTAAGCTAGCAATAAGTCCCTCCCCCACCCACCTTTATTCTTTTCTTTACAATGTGGCTTTCAAATAAGTCATGGCTGTACGGCAGTGAAGCATTGGTGTTGAGCACTGATGTCATGCTGTCGATGGTGATGATGATGATGATGATGACCATGTATTAACAAGGAGTGAACCTCAGCGTCATCAATTAACTCTAAACAGATAGGCTGATGTGACATCCACTGTAGCCTTCCCAGTCCGAATAGATTTATCTTTGGGTAGACCTCTGGGACTGATGAAGCTACCTAGGTAAGCGAAATTGTCTGCTACCTCATTTGGCTCACCCACAAACACGAATTTCGGGTTTAATCCCACTCAGTGTTGCAGCAGCACACTACAGTTTGCAGATGTGAAGAGCATGCCGAATCCCGGGACAGAATTACCCAGATTTTTTATTGTCTATATTATGATGGCGTCAGATCCAAACCGCCGTACTGTTTGCACAGTCGATATCTCAGACGAGCGCCATGGGAGCATTTCGTTTGCGCAGTCATTAGAGCCTATGAGTGGATCTTCCATGAACGTACTGATGACGAAGTTGAAGATGAAAGGGTAAACGTGACTGTTTTCTGACATCGCTTGATGTAATGAACTTAAGCGATAACCAACAGTGTCCATGAGAGTTGGCCTACAGCGCTTTAAGAATCTGGCAGCGCAAAGAATCAAGGGCAGCTTTCATGGTAAGAAAGAACACTACTGCTGCAAGCAGTTTCGCTGTTCCATAGTCTGTCGGAGTGTGAAAATATGATCGATTCATCCTCTTTCAGGACCGAATCCAGCTCGGTTTTCACGGATCTGTCTTTCCCTGTGTCCGGTCAATCTTTGAATGATAAGACAAGAGGGCTCCTTTCATGCCACAGCTAACAGGCTGCTGCTATGATGGTTTTCACACAGATGGGGATGACTGTCGATGTGCCCCATTTTGCGGGCGTTTTATCACCACTCCATATATCAGCAATAAGTTTCGTCAGTTGGGTAAACAGATTCTTCGTCTATTTTGAAGAGAGTTGGATACAAACCGTTTGGTCTTGGTGCCTTCCCAGGTTTTAGCAGGGCTACATCTTATTTTATTTCTTCTGACGGGCGACTAGGCTTTACATTCCATTCATCTGCATGCACTGTGTCCAGAGGTTGTGTTGCAGGGAGCTAGCTAGACTGTTGTTCACAGTGTTCGGTCGATCTTTCTAGTCTGTGTTTCTGTGAATGAATTGGTGAGCCGTCCTTTTCACTTATGGTCTCACTGACAGTTGCTTCCCCTTGGTCAGCTGATCGTATTAAGTGGTATCAGACACAGCTGTTTCCGGCGGCAAGTCTTCTTTATCTCCTGAACCCTCAGAGCTCTCGGTCCTTCCTTAGACTCTTCACTATTTGGTGTTTGGGAAATTCGCATGCGCTTTCGTACTTGTTGCGTGGGGTTATGGATTTCTTGGCGTCAACCAGGACCAGGGATCTCAACGATGCTTGGTGGTAATTAAATCGTATCAAAGTTGTCGGGCAACTCAATTCAGTTCAACTTATCAGCGATAAACCATGTACCATAGGCACATTGGTTCCAGCTGCTACAGTTCGGATCACCGTAGAATGGGAGTATGGGATTTACAGCCAAGCTTAGGAGGCGAAGGCTTGCTCAGTTTGTCCAGAAATTAGCGAGCTGATAGCTTTGATGCACACTTGCCACTGACTGCGCGATCGGGCCAATACAAGTGTCATTAACCATTAGTGATTTGAGTCCAGGTGTCCGCATCCAGGGAGACGGCAGTTGCCGGCCCGACTAAGTTTACTGGTTAGTGTTTTTGTACTTCGTTGCCAGGTCATACATTGTCCACCTCTCTGTCACATCCACGCAGCACAGGACTAGGTGGAAAGAGCTTTGCGAGACAGACGGTCTTCTGGGATGCGGAGTACATGCCCTAATCAGCGTAACCTATGAAGTGTAAGTAATTCATCTATCGTGGGAAAGTTTATTCTTCCTATGACTATCTGGCGTACCTCAGCATTGTTAATCCGATGTTCCCACAAGACGTGGCCAATGCTTCGAAGACACCGACCGTCAAAAACTGACATCTTCCACATGTCCTCTCGGCGTGAGGGCCACGTCTCTGATCCATAAAGCAATATTAATCGCACCACCACAGTGTAAACTCTCCCCTTGCTAGATAAACTGACGTCACGTTGGCGCCATAGGTGTCGGAGGCTAGCAAAAGCTGCCCCAGCCTTTCCGATTCGAGAAATAATCTCATCTCCAGCCAGTAAACCGAAACTTATGCAGTTGCTCAATTGGTTCGCCTGCAGGCATGAGGTTTGGGTTTGATCGCACCCAGTCTTGTAGCAGCGCTTTACACCTTGAAGATAAGAAGCGCATGTCAAACCGTGCGGTAGAGTTATTTAGGTTACATAAAATCGTTTGCACTAGGAAAGGATCTGAGCCATGGAGAGCAATATCGTCCGCATACTCAATGTCTGTGGGCAAACGGCCTGGCAGCATCCTGACTCCCGAAGTTTCAGAGGCAGGCAGAGAAATTCCCAACGGCATATCAATAACAAAGTTGAACAGGAAGGACAAGACAGGACAGCGTTGTCTTATACCACTGGACGCGGTGAACACAGGCAAGAGCTTCCCGTATACTCGTATGCGCACACAGTACCCTCAAGAGAGGTAGATATTTGGAAGGGACACCTATGATTGCCAGACACTGTCAAAGTTGTTGATGATCGACAGAATCAAAAGCAGCTTTCAAATCAAGAAAAATGACCAAAATGGGATGGCTGAAGGAGTGGCACTGTTCAAGAACTTGTTTCAAGGTAAAGATATGGTCGGTGCATCTTCAACCGGGACGAAACCCAGCTTAGTTCTCACGAATCTCTCTCTCGATAATTCATCAACCTGCGCAAAATAATACCAGAGAGAACCATAGATGCGACGGATACCGGGATAATAACACGATGGCTTTCACTTGACGTTCTTGATCCCCTTTTGAAAACCGGAACGACGGTTGAGGAGCTCTATTCGGATGGTCTTCTGTTTTCGCTGCACACCTGCAGTATGGTCGTCAGACGGTCACCAGGACCTCGCCAACTTTTTTGAACAGTGTGGGGTGTAGACCATCGACACCAGGTGCCTCGTCGTGCTTCAGAATTGAAATCACACGCTGCATTTCGGGTGCTAATGGGGAGTTGGTATCAGTGTTCCATTTGGGGTAGCTTGGTTCCTCGAGTGGTTGTGTTGAAGGAGACTGGGTGAATTGTTCGTGGAAGTGCTCAGTCCACCGCTCAATACGGCGATTGTGGGAGTGAATTGCTTTTCCGTCTTTTTCACATACTGTTCCACTGACGCCTGCCTTCTTTTGACCTGTTGATCGTATCACTTGAAACAGGGCGCGACTGTTGCCTGCAGCAGAAGCCTTCCCCACCTCCTGGGCCTTCGAAATCCATAAACGTTTTCTGTCATTCTTTAAGCTTCTGATTATCCGGTGTTTGAAGTATCTGCGTGCGCCATCATAGTCAATAGTTGCTGGTAAAGCCTTTCTGACAGCAGTAAGGTTTGCTGATCTCATAGGTATCTAGTGTTCAGTAAGTCGGGTCAGATGGGCTTGACAAACAGTTCTGAAAACTGAGAGCATTGCTTCTTTAACTCGCCTCCATTCGATCTCCAAGTAATCTTGTTCGTCCACATGACTGTGCGTTTCCACTAGCTGTCTAGCCAGATTAACTCGATACTCTTCAGCTACTGAAGCTTGTCGAAGTTGAATGGTGCTGCTCTCTTTCGGCACGCGCAGTGCTGGCGGAAAGCGAAGTGCTCGATGGTGTGATCAGAGTCAAGTTGGGTACCCCAGAAGGAACAACAATCCTTAACTGTGGCTCTCCATCGGTAACTGATAGCCTATGATCCAATTGAGTCCACCACTGTTTTGTTGTAGGTGGCCTCCAAGTAACTGGGTGTGGGCATTTGTGTTGGAATTTCGTACTGGCCAGGAACAGACGATGATCTGCACACAACTGAAGAAGCCGCTCTCCATTATACATACGTCCAGCATCGACTACAAATCTACCACCCAACTTTGTTTCCCTCGGACTTAGTAGTCCAAACTGAGCATTAATGTCACCCATCAGGATTATCTGTCGTTCTGGCTGACCGCAGCAGTCGTGACAGATCTTGATAGAACTAGTCCTTTTCAGTCCCAGAACTGCTATCTGTTGGGACGTATGCTGATACGACAAACAAACATCGTTGGTCGTATCGACCTGCGTTAATCTTGATTGAGCCCGACAGCTGCACAGCACAAAGGCGACTATTTTCTGGGATCCAATCCACTGCAACTCCCACACCGTAGATACCACGAGCCATTGCGTCAGGATCACCAGATACCTGAGGAGTGAAATATGAAACATCTTAGCTCTTTCTAAATGACATGAGGGGGTGGGGTTTCGAATGCGTGTTTCGTAGACACAACATATCGATAGAGATGGAAATCAAGGTTTCAGCAAGGGATGCCTGTCGACCAATTTGACATAGACTACGGACATTAAAGATCTTATGTATTTAGTAAATGATTATTTTGGTTCATTTTTCTGGGCGAAGGTTTAAAGACGGAATAATGGCTATTGCACTGCATTGTACAATGGATTGGGCGTGATTGTGGGAGAAGGCCGGTGAGCGAAGAGCTGCAAGGGCAACTAATACTTCTCAGTTGCCCAGGTTTAGTTAAGGTACCCCACCTCTAGCCTTTGACTCAAAAGTCTGACCCACAAGGCAGTGAGAGGATGTAAGCTTTTGGTCGGGGACTGACTTAAGAGTCGGAACCGCGAAACAGCGGTTGTTAGGGTTTTCTTGGGGACCCTTTCCGAATCCGATGACTCAATGGTCTGACCCACTTGATTGTTGGGGACCGGCCTGGCCCGAAGGAGCAGGATGTAGGGCATTACTGTTTCACTGTTAGCGCAGCTGTGCACAGCACGTGCCTTTTGAGCAGCACCGGACTCTTGTTTTAAAAGTAATTCGACCGTATTGAATAATACACCGGCGATCACGGTCAACCGTTGAGCGATCGGAGTCTGCGGTTTCTGGGGCCGACGTTTTCTAACCCATTCTTCCTCGTGCGAAGGCAGTATCTCTGCTTACATAAGCATGGATATGCTGGTCGCCTGGGGGAAACGCCTTAATGCCTTCACACTCCTACCGCAGAGGACAGTACGACTTTACCTCCAGACTGCCTCGTAATATGATTACCCTCATTACGGGGACTCGCTGTTCTTCGTCAGGCTGCTCCTCATTGACCTTCCTGGCATGACTGAACCTTTAGGAGCTGAGTTCGAGCAAGTATAACCCGCAGGACCATTGCAGCACTGAAGCCCGACCACCACGACAAGGTGACAGCTTCGGGCCGAGAGTTGTCGGACAATGGTGCTACCATAGCTCCTTTCCATGTTGCTGTGCTCCCTCCATGTGCTCGTTACGCAACAGTAATAATAATAATTATTATCGTTATTAGTTCCGTTGTGGGATTTGCTGTATATGTGTTGCTCATATCACAGTCGTTTGAACAGTCGTCCTTCTGTTCTGGCGCAATTCTGGTGAGTCCTTACCAAAGGGGGAAGCACTGGATTCGAGTTTCACTCTTATTAGAGCTCATCAGCAGTGCATGTCCAATGGCCTTACCGGGTTTTGAACTCCGGATATCTGACATGTGAGGCAAGCGCGTTACCACCACTCCACTAACGTACGTTGGATGCATCTGAATTTTCACGTCTGACCAGGCGAACGTGCTCACGCTCGAGCGAGTTATTACTATAATTATTGTCATTATTATTATTGATAAATAATAATACTTCATCTGTAACACCCTTTTGGTGCCTAACTGCCTGCCATCCGAAAGGTTGCACGAGGGCTGCGATACTGCTAGGTTGCCCAAGCTTAGACAAGGGAAGTCGAGAGACAGAGGTTGGGTTCGAACCACGGACCTTCCAGTCATTAAATTCACGCTGTAACCACTTAAGCCATCTCTCCCCAATTATTATTACTATTATTATTATTATTATATAACAATCGTTCAGCTGTGACTCTTTAGGTGCCAGAAGAAGCACTAGAGTTGATATACTGCTAGGTTTCCTAGGCCTAAATAAGAGCAGTCGACGTGCAGAGGTTGGGTTCGAATCTTCTGGTCAGTATGTTCGCGCCTCAACTACTGAGGTATCCCGTGCTCTTTATCAGTATTGATTTGGTGAGTAGTTGACTTCAAATCAGTACTACTGGACTATAGGTTGGAGGGGACCCAAGAGCGGTCAGCCCGAAGCATGGAGCATGAAGACCCTCACCAGTCAACTCAACCGTGTTAGTAAATGGATGGGTATTACAAACTACTACCAGTAGTCACTGACCCTGGCAGATATGACAGTGTCACGTAGCCAATTGTCGTCTTGTTCCCAAGTCACCCCCTTCACTGTGTAGCTATCAATTCTTGCCACACGGGACCGACAGACCTATCTGTTGTCAGTGCACAGGTTGGACCATAACCTTCAAAACATAGCTCTCATTTCTTTATTCTTCTTATCCTCGGTAAGTGAAGCTGTAGCAGCTGGGACCGCGGTACTTCGGTGCACGGTTTGTGAGCTAAAAAACTGACTGACTTCTGGTCTGTGGGGGTTCTCTGCCGATGGTGAATTGGTATCTTTCATGATGACTTGCGAGAACACGAAGGAAATCGTCATCCTTATCGGCACTGACAACAACACTGAATGTCAAGGAAGGAAAGGAGTGTTAGATGTGCTCCATTGTTGCGTCATTATGTGACCCAGAACTAACGACAGTCTTGAACTGAGGCCCTCCACTGGTGGTTAACAGCCAGGCGATCCATTTAGGCCCATGGTTGACTGCACCGAATGGCCACCGTGCTGCACAATGCCAGCGTTTATTCTTGACATCCGTGCTAGCCGGAAACGGTTGATTGTCAGCACACAATAGGAGGAGTCGCTGTCCATTGTCTGCTTCACGAGCATCGACTCCGAATCGACCATCCAAACGTAACTCCAAAGATGTCAGGTGACCGACTTGTGTATTAACACCGCCTGCAAGGTTCGAAGTGTCAGTGTTTCCTGCTTGAATGAATCAAATGAGTCTCGATGGAAAATATCTCCGGCGTCAGAACAACAATCCTTTGGAACACACGCTAACTACAAACAGTTTCTGATTTTCATGTGGAGTGACGCTGAACTTGATTGAGCTGGACAACCAGACAGCGCAAACACGACCGGTCGTTGAAATCCAATCTAGCGAAGCGCGTTCAGCTCCGGGATTGAGTGCAGCTCCTACGCCATACATTCCGTCAGTCATCGCTTCTGAGTCACCAAACACAGGACGAAGCGGGTTCGCCCTGGGCGTTTTAAGATTCATGAGCACACTTGACATGGAATGCAGACGTTCAAAGCTTTTATGTGGAAAGGGTATCGTGGGTTTAGTAAAGTCGTATGTGGTTTATTGTTGGAAGCGGGATGGATAAGGCACATCCATCAGATGACTGGCGGTTTCAGCCACGTAGTAGCTCCCGAAATCCTCTTTAAGCGAAGAAACCAATACATGGACAACTGTCTTTTCGCTTTTCGTTCGAATAACCCACCCAAAACATAACTCTGGACAGACCGTCTGGAGACTATGGTTACGCGTGCAGCGCAAGAATGCGTTTTGTAAACATCGCTGGATTGCCGATCCTAACGAACGGTGTCTTCCTCTTTAAACAGCCCTTTTAAAGTTGAGGCTTGCAGCCACTTCGTATTCACTTGTGTTCCATCGACCATTGGTCGTTCATATACTGAATCTATCTGGCCATATGCGCTGAAAGCAAGGTTGGACAAATTGATTACAATTCTAGAATGGATTATATCTTGTTTCATCTTTGATGTTCGGTGTTCCGATTTAGCTCACCCTGTTTGTTGAATTTTCTTCGAAATCACTTAGTAAGATGCAGATTTAACCTTTCATCTCTGTACAACCGACAATCTCATGTTCGCTTTGATATGTTAGGTCCGTGAAAGTAGTAGTTACAATGGGATGCTGTCGTGAAGCACCATACTGAGTTTGGTTTGTGAATTTGTTACTGTTACTTATTAAGCCATCGAACATGATCGAACCTACAGTTTCTGTATTTTGTGTCCTAGGAACCACCGCGTGCTCCAAGAAAAAGCCAGTCATGTCACCCGCTTTATTGCCCTTGCTGATGTGAAAAATCCTCTGAACCGGAAGGTAACTCTTCTAGATCTCCACACTTAAAAGTGCTAAATCAGTATCTTTATGCCTTGAAGTTGGTGCCGATAGACAAAATGTCTCGACAAGATCTAACGCAACAACCTCCGGATGTAACTGAAAACCCCTACTTGGGACTGGTCGATGAACCTGATAATTCGCAGGGCAAAGAGACGGTAAGTAGTATGGTACTTGGTAGTCCGAGCATGTATTGTTTTTTTGATTTCTCAGCCTTATGCTTTACTTTAAAGTAAGTTGGCCGGAAACACTGAATTTCCATACCCCCATTGGTTTCCCCCACTACCGACTATACGGCCAATCGGTTTTAGCACAACGAAAACCCTCTTTAAGGGGAGAGCCCAGATATCCTCAAATGTTGGGTATCCTTTCAAATACTAGAGACTATTTATTATAAGTTTACTTCACAGGATCGGAGACAAACATACGATTGGCGCTTCAATAATTTCCTGGATAATTGACCATAAGTATCTTATGAAAAATTTGTACTGCTGATACCTAAACTACTTCACACGTCCATTTGGTTCTATATCCATTCTGTATCGGCATGCACTGAGTATACAGTGGCCTTCTCAATAGAAGTCACCCACAGGAGATTGTTAGAGTAAACCCTTCTGAACAAGGTTGCAAAAGTCTACCAAATTCGTAGTCGCGCATGCCGGTGGACTGATAAATAGTGATTCAGCTCTGACACCCCTTCGCTGCATAGCTGCCGGGCAACTTGATGGGACCGCGAGATACTGAGATACTGTCCGGTTTCTAAGACCCAGACAGGAGCGATCGAAAAGCCATAGTTGTATTCAAATCGCGTGCCTTCCGGTGAGTAGCTTCGCGCCTTCATCGCCGAGCTGTTCGGACGTCTACACTATCAGGATTTCAAACTGAACAAATTCTGCATTTTCTTCTCCTTGGTATTTCTGATTAGCTATGTTATCAGAGTAGTCGAGTCGTAAATCGGTCCCTGACTGCCATGCCACCAGAAGGAAGCACGAGGGCTGAGATACTGCCAGGTTGTCCAAGCCTAGACAGGAGAAGTCGAGAGACAGGTTGGTTTCGGATCACGGACCTTCCGGTCAGTAAGCTTGTGCTCTCACCACTGAGTCATCTCGAGTTGTGCCCATCATTTGGATGGAACTTACTTGTTTATTTGGAACACAGTCACTGGCTGTTGATCCACTGTCTTGCACGACTTGCAGCCACTCCGAGCAGAACTATCACCCCTGCATCTATTGATGCGATTTCAGGGTGCATTCGAAGTATGCATATCATTGTGCGGTTAGATGATGTATAGTTACCGGAATGCTGTTACCATCGTTTCAGTTTTTCCCGCCAACTAAGTTTCCCTTATGGAGAAGCTGGCACTGGGATGATTTCCTGAGGCAATGCTCTAGGTTGCCAGGAATTGACTAGTGGAGACAGCCTTACATCCTTTTTGTATGTTCACCCCAGGGGCCTGGGCCAAGTACGTCTGAATTACTAGCCACTCAGGCGATAAATTTAGCTCAACAACTCTTTAACGAGTTCCTGACGCTAACTAGGAAAACCAGACTAACCACCATTGTCCTCATACCAGATTTTATAACTCACCACAATACCATCTCACAGCGCAACGCCTAAAATTTAATTTGCCGTGCCGAGCAGTGTTCCTGTCTCCGATTTATAAAGCACATTTTGAGGACTGGCGTGACCGAAATTGTGTAAATTTAGTCCTTTTCGGGGATGAGGGTGTTCCTTTCGTATTTTACCCCCCAGTGCAACAGCAGGGTTCACCGGACCGGGATGAGGTATTCTTTTCGGGGAGCAGCAAGCTCTTGTCCGTAAGAAACAAATTAGGAGGGCTCTCCAGTTGCATACGTGGGTCACTTAATTAACTATTGAAGGTGGCGTCTCATCCTCCACCCGGGATCGTCGGTGTTGACTTTTTGGCTATCTCTGCACCACGTACGGTCCTCCATAATGCACAATCGCAAATACTACCCGCCGTAGGAACGTCGTCGACTTCCGAAGATCCCCATGTACATGTGCCCAGTATTTTGGCTTGACGGCATTAGAAATGAACTTGTTTTGTCCATATTCTTCCCATCATAATATGTAACCCCCCTTTTTAAACAGGCTTTTCCAGATCACTCCCCGAAGGATGCAATTTAGTGTGTGATCTCATCGAAAAAATCCCCTAGGAACTTCATCACGCCATCCTAAATATATTTACAACATAACCACATGCATGGGCCGCTGTTGATTTTCCAAAAGGACTATAAATTCGCAAGTGAACTATTCGACATATTACCGATGATCTGTTTCTACATTTCGGCCATTCTAGCATTAGCTCCAGTGATCTCGAAATATAGACACCAGATCCTGCGTTAGAAATATTCGAGAAATAGTATTTGACGGGTTTACCGCTCGATAAACTCGCCAATAAAGTGCCGGCATAGAAAAATTGTGTACAAAGTCACAATACCCCGCCAAACATCTGGACGATCCAACTACGCGACGTGAGAACCATATAACCGTCTGTTTTGTCGGATGCAGCGGATAAGACGTTCATCATCGTCAACAGCATAACATCAGTGTTCAACATTGATGCTTTGCTGCAGTACAACTGTGATTTATTTGGAAGTCTTATTTTAAGAGAAGAATAAAGGTAGATAGTGAAGGGAGTTAGTGCAAGCTTACGATAATCATTCTGAATTGCCTATGTCTCCAGACACTCATTCAGTCAGCCTGGATAGAAACGGACAAGAACGCCATTGACATTGATTAACAGCCATATCTTGCAGTGTCTCCAACCAGACGCATTGGGGATCACGCGGTCCCCATCCTGAAAGGTAAGCACTACCGACAGCACCCAAACGTTTCGTAGTCCCTTTTGTGCCCCTCCGCTTCTGTCACACCGAATTGGTCACGGAAAACAGCGCTCTTTGGCAAATGATGGTTCAGCATACGCAATACAACGCAGCTTCTGGTGCTGAACACATTGTTCGTTGAAAATCCCCGTTGCACAACCGAAAACTCGAAAATATAGAATTTTATAACTTCAGCTCCTGGAGATCACCGTGACACAGAACCTCAACAAAAACTATTTTCCACTGACAGCATGCCATGCACATCAGTGTCATCAGCTGTCAAACGCCCAAAATAACTTGTAGACTTAACGCAGCCTTAGACAGCCTCGATACTAGACTTGTCTTTTACGTGGGCACAGAGTCTACAGACGAGCGATGATATTT
This sequence comes from Opisthorchis viverrini, assembly GCF_000715545.1. Taxonomy (NCBI): domain Eukaryota; kingdom Metazoa; phylum Platyhelminthes; class Trematoda; order Opisthorchiida; family Opisthorchiidae; genus Opisthorchis; species Opisthorchis viverrini. The sequence continues at coordinate 104,763 of NW_008751702.1, read as the reverse complement.
CCAGTGAGTTCGCGCACGACTTTGAAACGTATCATGCTTCCAGTTAAAGCTTATAAGATGGTAACTTCCTGACGGAGTTGGACTAGTGTCGATCATGGTAACAGCGTCTATGGGCGATAAAGATTGTTTTTATGGGTGTGTGTATTTTTTATATCCTAGCTGTTATAAATATCAGCTACAATATTAATGCACTGGCTTCTGTGCTGTTATTGGTGGAATTTGAGGTACATGCAATCATACTCCGCAGAGTACGTTTCCCTCTTAAGAGAGATCGCCCTCAACTAATATCAACTGAACTGTTCCCCCTGAATGGCCTCTGTTCCTGAATCCCTTCTGCTGAGAATTTTTTCTCAAACGAGAGATAAGCTGGCGAGGCCGACCATAGGTTTTCTCCTCAGAGCGATTTACGCAGACCAGCTAGTCTCTGTATGATATCGGTTGAGATTCCGTCAGTCTATCACAGCACATTTTCGTCGATTTTCCACACCCATACAGTTTGTTTACTCTTGATTCGTTGTGGACAATCCCCCCAGCCGGCTTCTTCTCCATGAATTTCTTCAATCCCAGTTAGGTCTTTTGCTATCCGGTTGAAGCAGTCGTCCGAGTATACAGCGAGGAAACCACCTAATTGGATGGTCATTGGTCACGAAGAGACTGGACCTTACCGTGGTGTGACGGTTTGCGCACCTCAGCGATCCATTGAGCTATACTAGAGGGTGTCCCGCGACACTCACAGAGTCTCTCATACCAGATGGGTCAATGGTTAGAGGTCTGACGAACACAGTCTCCTGGCCCTCCAG
>NW_008751702.1:93134-100583 GCF_000715545.1 Opisthorchis viverrini | reverse complement strand
GTTAAGCTAGCAATAAGTCCCTCCCCCACCCACCTTTTTTCTTTTCTTTACAATGTGGCTTTCAAATAAGTCATGGCTGTACGGCAGTGAAGCATTGGTGTTGAGCACTGATGTCATGCTGTCTGATGATGTGATGATGATGATGGTGATTGGAGGGGTACTTTAATGTCGATTGAGGTCCTCGGACACGGAATGCGTACTCGTACTGCGCTGATAAGATCCTTTTATTGGGTGAGTACTCTCTCCCTCGACAAAACTACCGCCATCCATGCCTTTCACCAGAAATCTACCCTTAGTGGGTGGAATTAGGTGTTGATAGGTTGATTGGTTTCTTAAGAAGGGAATTTGCACCCATACTTCCTGGAGGGACTTGCATGGACGGTGGATACTCGATGTGGCGGAATTATGATATCACCATATGGTATCGTTACTGACAATCGCCACGTGACAGTGCTGCTCCGCATGAGGACATAAATGGCATCACGTACTAAAGAAGAACTGATAACTTTGAGATATGGATAAAAAGGTTTCATGTTACCAGACCTGAGTGGACAAAGTTGTGCAACAGTTGATTGACTCCAAAAATTGTACCGAATTGTTATACAGTGAGTTGGAAAACAACTGGTGTACACAGGTAGTACATTTTCTCTCATTGTTCTTAATAGCATTCCTTGCGTCCGCTCTTTCAGTCGAACGAGCGTAGTGAATCGTGTAAAAGTACACCAAATGCTTTAGTAACGTTTGCTAACCAGTCGATAGAATCACATTAATTTTCTCATGCGCATTTCCGCTACGGTGAAGTTTACAGCGCTTTTTCCATCCCAGTTATGAGAGGGTCATACTTGGACCTTCAAGCTGCTTTTTCCTTGGTGTGTGATGTTAACAAGCCTAGCCATTTACTGTCGTGGTAACCTTGTGCTATCCAACAGCGTGTCTATGTGGAAGCGTCTCAATAGCTCTCAACCGTACAGAAATGTGTTCTCTTGTTCTATCCAGAAGCCATTAACTGCATCCCGTCTAAAGTCGACCATACGTCTGGTTCGTGCTCCTAGTGATTACCTCTTAAACCATTCAATTACTGGGTTGGAACCGTGTACCATCTGCTCTGCTCCTTAGTTAATTTCGCTTCATTCTTTCGGGTGAATGAGCGGGCCTTACGAATGCCACAGTGGCAAATCTTCGTGAAGTTTCCTGATCATCTGGCAGCAGCACAAATCCAAGCACCGAGGTACAGCAATTTGGAAAGCGGGTGACTTCTTGCCCATCAAGTATATCCGGCGCACCTTTTATCCGAAAGTCCTCCGATGTGTTCCAATGACAATCTAGGCGCCGTAACGATGTGCCCATTGTGGTTGAACCGGTGCTGAATCCATATAGTTTATACGCCGCACGCTTGTCATTTCAAGCCAGTGTTTAGCAAAACACCAATAGTCTATAAGTGTGTCATAGTGTCGAACATCCGCTGTTCTCGTTCCAACACGACTTTCAAGGCTGTTGACCTAAGCCGTGTGACTAGAACGTTTTTCGAAGTCTGTCGGTGAGGAGATGGCCTAGAAATAAAAACATCTCGTTATAGTACCACCTACTTCTTTGAATCGTCGAATTCCTATTTCCTGGTTGTTTCCTATGCTGTTTTGAAGGAAGTGCAAACAGATCAATATTTCTACGATATGTCTGCCCGGGAAAGTGAACCAAACAGCACGCGTAAAAGGCCAAACAAGAGGGATGGTGAGGAGAAAGACGGGAGCATACAATGGAAGAGTATGAAACTCTCCCCCAGTGGCCAAAACCTGGACCGCCAGCGCCGTGCGGAAAAGTTGGAAGAGAAATTGGAAAGTATGTTTGAGTTACTCGTTTTTGAAAAGGTCCTATTTTACACGTTTTTGCCGCCCCACAAGATACCGTTTCCAACTCTTTCAGGACCAAGAGAACAAGCTGCTTGTTGGTTCTGTCTCGGTAACCCCCAAGTGAAGAAACACTTGATCGTGAGTGTGAACACCCAGGCTTACTTAGCTCTTCCTCGTGGTCCCCTGGTCTCAGATCACATACTCATCCTTACGGTTGGACATCACCGAAGCTGGACTACGTGTCCGGACTACGTGCGACAAGAAATTGAGGATTATAAGACTCGTCTGAAACGAATGTTCACCAATGAAGGGAAGGCCGTGGTGGCGTTTGAACGGAACCTGAAAACACAGCACTATCAATTGCAGGTAGTAAATTTCCTTGTTCGCTCAACCCTACTAACTTCGTTCTTTTGTCTAATCTGTTCATTCAACGCGCTCCTAATGACAGATTTAATTGGTTAGGTACCTCCATGGCTTTAGGGTGTGCCATCGTAATGTCATCACTCGTTATGGCGGTACTCTCTTCTTTCGCCGTTTACAGTCTTTCTACCTATATCTCATTGTGCTGCTATTCCTTCAATGTGCGAAATCCGTAATCCAAATCAGAATTATTCCGTCACGTGGACTACATAGTTTTGTACGCCTTCTTGTGATGACAGATTTGTGGTGTTCCCACATTTTGGGGCTTCAGGTCTGTCGGTGCAGAGGAATTTACTAGGGGGAGTGTGTACCTCATACTAAAGAAAGGCACAGACCAATGACAGAATATTGCAATAAAATAATAGTTTGATACTGAAGAAACGTGAAATAACGACTGTGCAGTTTTCTTGTAAGTTTGGAATTTTCTCCTTGAAGCTTGAACTCGCCATAATGTCACTTTTCTGGAAGACCGGTTGGTGCTATAACAGGGGTGGTCTGTATAATATATTTTCCATTGTTTCCTGTTCTTTGGTCTCCGGTACACGGTACGTAGTTTTCCGATGATCATGGTAAGAGTGACCGAAGGTATTAGAATGCCGAGTGAACGAACAGGAATAGGCTATAAACTAAAATGAAGGTAACACGTAACAAGGCCTCTGTGCTTTTTCGAACATTTATGATTTCGACTTATGTATTGTATGAGAAATTTCGTGAGGCCGTTTGTTCATACATGGTTCCATGTTATTTCCTTCTCCGTATGCCTCTAGCAAGTGGCAGGTCTGTGAAGCAAGGTAGTTTAAAAGTGACATCCATTATTTTTGTCATTTGCTTTTAAAGAGCATGGTCACAAAAATAAAAAATGAATGCAAGCGATGAATGAGAAAGGGTAACAGGAGAATATGAGATAAAAGAGAGGAACGTCTCATTCCAGTTCATGCCATCAAGAGTTCCAGTCAGGTGAGATGAATCCCAACGTATTTAAAAATTTTGGTATGGAAACACGCGTCCAAAGACCAACAACGGAAGAAAGGACAAACAATGTTGGTAAGCGATAGCACAGTTATGACTCGCACATCAGGCACAAAGTGTCCGTCATACTGGGTTTGGTGTGAGATTAAGTGGCAAAAATGTACACTCAACGCCATGTGCCACGCATAAAAGTGTCATAAGTACGCAGAGAGCCCACGGTGGCAAGCAAACACAAGTCGCTGACCGTGACCTCAGGAAGTCCCAATCCAATAACAGCCTTGGCAGATTGAGGAGAGCAGATCCTTCGATAGGAGATTATCATCGGTTAGTGGACCAAAAAGTCGACATCACAACCGATTGCACTTAGGATTTACCGCATATTGGGAGGCCAATTATTACTTACTTAGCAGCGAGCCACTATGTTATCAGATTGTCAAGGACTATGAGAGCTTCAGGGAAGGTTTTTAGGGTGAAGGAAAAGTCAGGAACTTGAAGCGTCGTTGTTCTAGAACCAATGTTACGCTTTCAGGTGATATTGTTGCAAAATGGATGGAATAAAAATCATCAATAAATATTGTGTAGTCAACTCGAAGGAACTGATCAAACATCCATCAAACATCAAAACAGAATACAAACTTTTCGCAACACTTCATTAAACCTAGCGGTAAGGAAAGTCGATATCCAGCTAGACTTGCTGTGTCCATCGGACCACATCAGCTAACTTAAAATATTGAGAATAGTTGTTTTTACGCTGATCACTAGCTTTATGACGCTTCCTGCTTGAATTCTTCTTCAGGTCATCCCAGTTCCCTTTGCCGTAGCAGGTGAAGTCAAGCAGGCGTTTCTTGACCTGTCTGCTCGATGTGAAACCAGTCCATGTGCTCTTGAACCGATCCCAAGAAACACAGAGCTGAATGATGTGAGTCTGTTCGAGTGAACTATAACTAGTCTCAGTTTATACACTCTTAGCAACAAGATTTTCGATTTCACTCCGTTTGTTTGACCTTTGAGAGTATTTCACGGTCCCGAAACATCAGACTCAATAGTCTGCAGATGCCGTCCTAAGTCTGGCGTCATCTTGCAAGTCGAATTTTCGTAATGTCCTGTTCCACTCCCTGGTTTTGAGTTGCTCGCGTTATTTATTTGGACGCTGTTGGTGCATTGCTTACAGTACGTAACAAGCCAGTCGAGGCTCATCCACAAGTGGCTAGTTCTTTTGCACAGCAATCATTTTAGGACGTAATTCTGCGAAAAGTGACCACTGACTTGGAAAGTCCTTCAACCTCGTTAGCCGTCAGTCACGAGTGCCATCCTCCAAGGAGAGGCGACCGCCCCACGGAAGACCAAACATTCCGTTACCGTATGAAATCTGTCCCGCAGAATTGCTGATTTCATTGCTAAACCGTTTTGTCGATTTTCCCGTTCCATTTTTGGAAAACTTGCGGCTTGTGGATTGTTGCGACCATGGATCGTGTTGCATAGCAATGCACAATGGGTACTTCTGTCAATACCACAAGAATTAGTATCGGTTCGGTCCAACCGTTTTATCATCCCTACTGTCGGATTACACTGCGTGATTGAAAATTTGCGTGTAGGTTTGATTAATTGAATCAGTAAAACCGTCACACTTCAGGACTAGCTCTTTGCAAGCCAACCCGTTCGGGGATTTTGTTGAAAAAAACTACCACAGTTTCACGGTTAACACTTGTGGATGTTACTTTGCTCAGTATAACTATGGCCGATAAACTAGCTTATCTAAACATTTTATCACGCAGCTGGTGTTCACTAGGAAATTCCAATTATTTGTTACAGCCTGCTGTTTATAAGTGACTAGTTCCGATAAGAATAAGATGTGTTTTGCATTGCCGGTTTCATACAGCTTTGGAATGCCGTACCGCTATAAATAAACTCCATTGTGGTCAAATAAACCTGTCGTTGGACATTTTGTCAACCATCGCATGAATGGAATGGGGTTAGGTGCACCTCACTGCACCGCCACAACATTGCAAGGTTTCCTGTTTGGAAAGCGGATGGTGATAGTTTGATGTTCATTGTAGGTGTGTTTTGAATCTTGCATTGCGGCTTCACAAATGAGAGTACAGCTTTAGGTTGCTCAACTAGACACTGCTACTATTCGGAATGAGATGATTTCCTCAAGATAGCAAACGTAGATTTGATTGATTTCTAAACCAGAAAGTCCATGGTTCGGACGCAACCGTAGCATGCCCACTAATCCTGTCTAGGCCTGGGCAATCCGGCAGTATCCCAGCCCATATAATTCCTTCGAGGTGCGGTTCTTACGATTTCGATCGATTTATCTTGAACGTTTCCTGTCTCTTGCTTTTGCTACTTTGACGTTATTTTATTTCTTCAAGATATGTGCACCAGGGATCCCCTATTTTTATGTTGAACTACCCACCGGTGAACGCTTGTTTGGACAAATAAAAAAGGACCGCATCGCCACGAGTGATATCCAGTTTGGCCGGTAAGTATGGTTATCCAAGCCATTCCCTTCCACGTTATATTTGAGAGAGGGCTGATTGATTCATGGTATCATTCATGTTGATGGGTTGCAGTTTGCCGCATTCTTCTGTAGACTCACATTACATTTCACGGTTTTTCAAGACAGTCTGTGGTCTGGTTTGCTCCCTGCGAGTTCGATGTCAATGCCCCCAATTTTGAACTTTTGTCTGACGTGAGGTGAATATGTTTTGGTTCCACGTTAAACTCACCATACATGGAACCTGATATCTCATTTGACGGCAAACCATTGGAATTTTTAGAGCGAAAGTTGGCTGTATGTAGCTGATAGGAAGACCACAGAAGAATATCTGGCATCTAATCAGTCCTAGTAGCTTGCTTGTTTGGTGGTGTCCGCTTCCTCTCAGTGTGTGCCTTCCCCGTTTCGTGAAGAACGGCAGCTCGTACGAAAACTAAAATACGGGGGGAGCTTTTGATGCCATCCATGTCTTACCGAGATCGCAATACAGCTTCAAAACGAATCTGCTATCCGCAACAGCACACTTAACCGTGAGCTCCAAGTAGGTGCTATTTTTTTTTATCTCTGTAAAGGTTTGTGTGTAACCGGGTGTTCGATTTTTACACAACTATTTAATTTTACCATTGGCAAGATAATGGGATGCACTATGGAGATTTTCAGAAATCCCCATATTCAGATCTCAGAAAGCCAGAGTCTGGTCAACCTGGAACGTACATACGACATTTATCTTTTTTGAAGGGGAAGAAGCGCCAAGGTCATCTCCTCCCGCATGTGCTTCGTACCCATACCGCGAAGCACATGGTCTTTGATGCTCTCTTGAATATTCATGTAGAAGAACTGGATGCTCTTAATGTATATAAGTTTCTTGCGAGTTTTATTGGATCTCAGGGGTCAAGATTGCGTTTGACAATGCGCGACTTTCTTGGCATCAAAATGGTGCATCACTTGGTTCGACAAGACGTGTATATTGTGCAGGATCTGAGACATCTCTGGGTATCTGACCGTCGATATGTCGGAAACATTACCGGACTTGGAGTCAACCGAAGAATTTGAGATGACGCGATCAGGATGTTTTGCTAGGGTAGCAATAGTGGTAGTAAATACAATAATAACAATCGTCCAGCCCTAACAATCGGTGCCGGGCAGCCATGTTACCCGAAGTAGGCACGACGGCTGGGATGCTCCCAGTTTGCCGAAGGCTAGATAGTAGTCGATTTGCCGGGATTGGACTCGAGGTGCGAACTTTCCAGTCAGTTAGTTTGAGCCCGAACCTCTTAGCTTTCTTGAGTTGTCTCCTCTCTGCTGAGAAGGGCAACATTTTCTGCGCTAAATTCGGAGTGGCAATAACGGGAAATGACGAGGCAGAATTAGGTGGAGGATTTTACGAGAAGTATGGATGCTGTTGGTGTTGCTCCTCTTCCAGATACAGACCCACGTTACCCTCCCTGTGCTTGTCACATCAGTTGGCCCTTTCCTATCTACCCAATCACAAGTTGTATGTTCTTGTTTCATCCGTTTTCTATGAATTTTCATCATCTTTGTCGCTACCAAAGACTACCAATTACCAACACCTTAGACATGCATTCGGTTTATGGTCTAAAAACAGAACAAGGAGCAGGAAATATGCACCATTGAGTTGAGCTTTGGCATCCTTTCCTTACACACTGTCCCATGGTTCGTAGAATGCGTGAGGAGCACAACTTTGATAATTCA
>NW_008751702.1:44704-91999 GCF_000715545.1 Opisthorchis viverrini | reverse complement strand
GGAGTCAACCGAAGAATTTGAGATGACGCGATCAGGATGTTTTGCTAGGGTAGCAATAGTGGTAGTAAATACAATAATAACAATCGTTCAGCCCTAACAATCGGTGAATTTGAGATGACGCGATCAGGATGTTTTGCTAGGGTAGCAATAGTGGTAGTAAATACAATAATAACAATCGTCCAGCCCTAACAATCGGTGCCGGGCAGCCATGTTACCCGAAGTAGGCACGACGGCTGGGATGCTCCCAGTTTGCCGAAGGCTAGATAGTAGTCGATTTGCCGGGATTGGACTCGAGGTGCGAACTTTCCAGTCAGTTAGTTTGAGCCCGAACCTCTTAGCTTTCTTGAGTTGTCTCCTCTCTGCTGAGAAGGGCAACATTTTCTGCGCTGAATTCCGAGTGGCAATAACGGGAAATGACGAGGCAGAATTAGGTGGAGGATTTTACGAGAAGTATCGGTGCTGTTGGTGCTGTTCCTCTTCCAGATACAGACCCACGTTACCCTACCTGTGCTTGTGAAATCAGTTGGCCCTTTCTTATCTACCCAATCACAAGTTGTATGTTCTCGTTTCATCCATTTTCTGTGAATTTTCACCATCTTTGTCGCTACCAAAGACTACCGATCCCCAACACCTTAGACATGCATTCGGTTTATGGTCTAAAAACAGAACAAGGAGCCGGAAATATGCACCAGTGAGTTGAGCTTTGGTATCCTTTCCTTACACACTGCCCCACGGTTCGTAGAATGCGTGAGGAGCACAACTTTGATAATTCACCCAAGCCTGAGTGAGGACTTCAGAACTAGACCTTGAACGTTCATGTCCTAACTCAGGAATGTCTTAATTATTGCCTAGAGTATTTCCAGCCAGTACTTTCAGGTTATATTCCACCACATATGGTATTTGGTGAGTGTTTCACCTGCACTGAAACTTTTCTCCACTCTTCTAATCCTGGTTACTTCATGGTAATAAGAACTTATATAAGCCTTTGAGGTGACTTACAACGGATGTTCCCAATATTCACACAATTGTAGGTATTCCTACACTAGGCTGGTGGAATTGATTGGGTGGTGCTTCAGAGATGAAAGTATGGAAATATTCTGTATAACCTTATAGTTGTACGGCAGTGAGGCATCAGTGCGAACAATATTGCTGTCACTGATGATTATGATGCCAATTTTTATGCTGAATCAAGATTGCTTTCATAACCCCATTTGATCACTTCACTTGACCTTGGCTCCTTTGTCTTTAATTATTTTTCAGATTCGTCCTCAGTGATTCCCGCATCCTCGATTGCCCGGATAGAGCTGATTGGCGCAACTGTACGGACGAGATTGACAAAGAGACCGAACTCACCCTGGCCATGCGTGAAAAGTTCGCACCGTACGACGTTGAGTGACCAGCGCCTGGTTGCCATTTTTGTACATAGCCATATTCTGTACATGCCATTTTGCATTTTGCCGAAGAGCCACTCTGTTTTTACGCTCTGATGCCTTGTTTCGTCCCTTTCCCGTCCTGCATAAACTACGCAGAAAATTATGCCTTTACGACCCTCTGGGGCTTTTTGTACTCGACCACATCTTTATCGGAGCTTGAGGTAGCTCAGTGGTTAAGGCGCGAACTAACTGATTAGAATGTCCGCCGTTCGAACCCAAACTCTGGATCTCACTTGCCTTTGTCTATTATTGAGCAACCTGGCAGTGTATCAGCCTTCGTGTTTCCTTCGGGTGGCGTAGCAGCGCCGAGGCTACGTATGAGTGATTGATTGAAATCAGTTGACATTTTCGTCGCTGTTAGACGGGAGGTTACAACCGTCCAGGGGCAATGTGTCTGTTGGCCTAACAAACAGAGTAGAATAGCACGGCTGTTTTGTTGCTGGCTGTGGTCCCAACAAGTCTCGCATGGATTGTAAAGGTCTACTCGACTTGACAAGTTGTAATTACAACGGGACCTAGTCTATCTTTCAAAATAGCGCTTGACTGTGTGTGAGTTAGGCGTGATTTTGTTCTTTCGCTCAAAAGGATGGGGAACTATCTCATCACTTACCTCCTGTGGGTACCTTCGGTCAACAAGGTGAACCAGTGGGTGGGCATGTGAGCTGAACGTAACTCTTGCTTTATTTAGTGGAAGACAGACTCACCAGGTGGTGCCTACGTTAAGTTAGGCTGGTCCACATTATCAGCTAGCTGGCTGTTTTCGAGGCATGCCGCTTCAGTTGGGATCTGTGACTTCTGCCTAGCTCTGTCCAGTCACTATCGCCTATTTGCTGCACAAAAATGTCGAACTGGAGATTCATCGATACTCGGACGAGTGTTTCATAGCTGAAGACTCTAATATGCGATGTGAAAGCCCTTTACTGGTTCAGTTGTTCTTATATTTTGCTCTGGGTATCAGTTTTTGTCGAGAAATGAGACGAGTCTCCTGACCGCCACTCACTGAGTGGGACTGCCCAGCCGTTGTTGTCATATGTGAGACGATTTGTTTCTCCATAACTTTTTGTTGAACGCATAGGGATGTCTAGGTGATCGGTAAAACAAACTGAATGGGATTCTTCGGGAAGGTAAGATAGTTTCAGTTGGTTGATCGTCATCCTTGAGCAGCAGCAGCTTATCCTGTATCGCGTTTTATATTGTATTGTGCCGATTTCGTTGTTAGTAGTCAAGTTCATGGAGCGATCTACGTTACTCTCTCGCCGTTATTATTTTGTGCATTTGCACGACTGAATCGGGAAAACAATTCTACTCCTTGTACTGCAGCAAGACATGCTTTTCAGTAGTGCTCGTTTCATGACTTATGCGCAATTGACCTGTTCGGGATGAGTTTAACCGATAAATCGAACGGATGGAGACTTTCGTTTAGAATGTGCGCTAGATATCCATGATATGTGACTGAACAGCTCCAGCAGCGTTTGTCTCTGGAAGTCGGATTTCCTGGTATCAGCCCACAGCAGTCTGATCTAGGTTCTTGTTGATGGATGAAGATACAAAAAATAACAAATAGCAGTCCGGCGTCGCGTTGTCGTTTGGTTAAAGAGAATCACCAATGAGATCGGCTCGTGTCTCGATCAGATGGGACAGCTTTTGGTTAGGCTGACAACGTATTTCAATAGTGATGCCTCTTGAGAGAGGGAGATTGCTCTGGTGCGCGTCTTCAGGACAGTTCGTATTGACTTTTTAACGATTCGAAATGGCTGCGACATCCGTGTTTCGCTGATAATTTTCAGCTAGTGCACCAGCTTCTGCCCTGTTTCAGTGTGCTAAAGACCATATAGTTTCTCTGTCATGGACTTGCCATTTTGGTGTTTATTCATCGAAGTGGAGGATTCGTAATTGAGTGGATCAATGGATAATTTACGCTGGTTTAGCTGTTTTTTTTTTACTTCACTTAATGTATTGGGGGCCGTGTCGTGGAAATTGTCTTTTCCATATAGTGCTTCATATTTCCAAGACTGTAGATAGTGTTTACTTTGGTGCTTGCTATCAGCTTGGTAACTAAAGAAATGGCAATTCGTCTGAACATTTCAGCCTCCGGTGGGTTGATAGGCCGCTGCTCAACGATTGATCACAACCACACTAAAACTGCCTGGATTCGGAAGTGTTTGATTTCCTTTAGCGAAAGTGGTATCCCCTGTCGAAAACCGTTTCACCTCAGCCGGGTATACCCTCACCAAAATTCCAAGGTTTTGCGAGAGAACCATTCGAAGAAAGCCCCGAAGAATACGCTCCACATCTTGCTACAGTTGATCATATATTCCACACACGGATGATCCCGAAGCCACCAACCTCAAATCCAAAGTTGGAGAATATTGCGGTGGTTCATTACCTAAGATTCCGCAGAAACCGCTGACCAATATGATTTTCTCTTATAATGTCGAAAATCTCAGAAACAAAATGTCGTTGGAATTGACTTTGTTGTTTGCACACCGCGAACTTTCCCATTACAGGCACCGCAAATCACTGCATGAACCACGCAATATTTCCCTGTCGGTTTGGGGTTGTCGGTGTAATAGGTTTCCCACACTGTCGTACAGGCACCGGGTTTTGAAGTAAGGTGGAACACGAAACCGAAGAGAGGTTAGAGTAGTCTTATTGGGTTACAACCAACCTGAAGTCGGTCCAGCAGTCGATTGGTAGATAATGGTTGGACTTTGAGTTCCAGGTCTCCCACATCTGACAATGCACAGCATTTCTTCACTCCGGCTACCTATAATTGCCGGGGTTATCTCTTCGTGAGTATTCCAGTAAAAATATACTCAACGATTCAGTCGACTCGGAAAAAGGAATCGCAGCTGGGGCTGTGGCTACTCGGTCGCTAACGTGATGTAGCAAAGTCAATCTATTTTTCCGGCCATACTAGTAAAGATATGGAGCTTAACTTTGCGTTTCATTTTCCCTCAGTTTGATAGTGTTTTGGTACTTTTTGGCCGCTCAAAATCGTACCTTCCGGTACGGGCATATCTACCCAAAGATTGCCGTCTATTGGTTTCGCTGTTACCCGGAACCCACCTTGAGACTTCCTACGTGTAAGCATTTTTAAATGTGTACCAGTTGATGTCCCTCAATCAATGACTTCATTTTTTTGAGGTCTTGACCACAGAACTTCGAGAAACCCGATCCTGTGTGTAAGCTTGGTCCAGAGTAACTTGTAGTACTGTAAAGATATTTGATCACGTCACTCAGATCCACGGCTAAATATTCACTGACCACCCCGGGGGCGTATGAACGATGGATTGACAACTGTGAAGGAATTTCGCGTGGAAGACACCTCCGTTACACCACAGTTGTGGAAGATAACCAATCACACGCCCCCCGAGACTGTGCGAGAGGCTAACCTGAACATTTTTAGCACGCCATAATCCAAATCGAATTTCTTGGCTTTGTCACAATAAGCGAGACCGCGAATGCATATACTAGTCACCTCGCCAGAAGTGCGAACGAAGTTTATGCCAGCAGATGCATTTTTAAAGTTTTCAATAGAATACCGTTGAGTTACGGTTTATAAATGCACAATGACGCGGTTTAAGGCGGTTTATTTGCTCCAGTCGGTTCGGCTGAATTGAAATTACTCTGAGCTGGGCAATTTGATTGCAAACGTTTCATCACCAATCGAGGTGACATCATCAGTGCGTTTTTTTGTGGTTGCGCACAACCACCAACCCACCGCCACGCACTACTACGCTCCACAAAAACGCACTGATGATGTCACCTCGATTGGTGGTGAAACGTTTGCAATCAAATTGCCCAGCTCAGCGAACAAGCCAACGATCACCATCTACGATACCTGAGCTACCAAGATTTTCCTCTATAAAATTACTCTCCTGGTACCACGTATCAATCATTAGCTGTTCTGGGCCACAGCAACCCACAAGCCTGTTCATGAGCAAAGATAAGAGAAAACCGAATGGACAGCTTTAACAAGAGCTGGAGTGTGTTATCATGTAGATTCCACAAACGAACTAACCGCCGTCTTGTGATTCTGTCGGGTCATGTCACTAGTGTTATGCTATCAATTTCAACTCATTCTTTTAATAGAAGAATATATGAAGTCACATCGTTCTTTGTTGTGCTGCACTTTAAGACTTCTGCGCCAAAGCGACACCAGGGCGTACACTTTTGGAAACCATTCGTGTCCATACCTGTGCGATTTCAGCAAAAGCCATCAAATGAGTAACAGCCACACTAATTTATATGCGTAATTACCTAAGGGATGAGCCTGGAGAGCACGGTAGACGATGCTCATCGGCACAGCGATGTCCGTGAATGTGTAAACAATTCCTTGTACACTAGCTGACAGAAGGGTTGACGGTGGACCGTAGTGTGCAGAAATTTTATGGCCAGTTTTTCAGATTTTCTCCTAAATTACGTCTCTTGTCTTCACTCACCTACGACGGACTACCTGTGTCAAATCTCGGTCTCGGCGTGGAGGCAATTTTCTCTGAACAATCAAAATCTCTACGGCTTTGGTGGCTTATCAACTTTAACTTGACCGCCAACCAGTTAAGTCGTTTTCGCGGGATGTCCAATTGTGATAACAGTTGATTGGAGAGAAGCGAAATTTTCGCTCCTTGCTCGATTAAACTATAATCAGACAATGGTTATTGGTGGATGGATGGCAACTTGAGGAGAAAACCTGTAGTCGGGTATTTGACATTTAGGAAGTAATCCATTATTAACAGTAAGAAAAATTTTAACTCGAGGACTACATCTCCCAACAGAGTTGACCTCTACCCTTAACAGCGCAACTGAAAATCGTCTGATAACGTTCGGCTGCCTGCACCTGAATTCACAAGTGAACTAACTTAAAAGTAATTGTCTCTTCTGTTCCGATGACATGAAACAACAGCTGGGGTGGTGGTGGCCTCATGTCTCTTAAAACAGAGAAGACGCAGGCGCAGCCACTGACAGGCCATGTTTCTGAGGCAAATGTTGCAACCTATAAATTCTGTCAGTCACTATTGTAAGAAGTATAGACCAAAACCATTCATGTAAGCTACTCAGCATGCTATGAAATCCGTGTATCAGGGACCGATAGAGCCACCCACTGGCCTATTTGAGACGACTGATTACGTTACTAATGCCCTCTAGACGGTCGATATTCACGTTTCAATAGAAAACCATTCAGTACCACGCGGCAATAATCCAATTGCGGAATCTGCGTAAGTTCTGTGGAAGTAAGCCCATCGAGATTTGATGAGAGGGACATCTTCGAGCCCTACAGCGAAACAGAAGGGAAACTTAATGGTTGAAATTTCTCAGGCAAGCCCTATAGCGGAATAGATGTTTAAAGTTAGCGGAGATGTCTGCGACCAATCCATGTTACGCAGACGTCCTTGATTTTAGATAATTACTTATAAGTAAAGAACACACCAATCCGTCATCCCATGGGTTAACTTTGAATAATTACGTTTGCATTGACAATTTGTCATTCACATGTTGAGTAACCAGGCATTGCTTGGCCATCACCTTGAAAAAAAAGCCAATCAACTTACACATAAGCGAACTACCCGCCCTTTACGACTACGCGCATGATAGGAAGACGAACATTCATGCCATCCACGGCCAGAAGGGTGTAAATCCTGTACTTCACGAAGTGGATGAATTGCACTAAAAGACTTACTTAAAACAATCTTTCGAGGGTGTTTCGCTGACACTTACGGGGTCTGTGGAAGAACGGAGTAGTGCATTGCTTTGCGCTTTGGTAAAACAAGCGTGGCTATGACTCTGTTTTTTTCGCAAAGCCGGGTGATTTACTTACGTCGCTATTTGGTGTGATACCTCCAGCATGGTATTTGGGAGTGAAGTTCATCGGAGTGCTGTTGATCGACACTAACACTTAGTAGTGGACAGGTGATCCTTTCCAGCAGATTCAGCGACACATTGGAAATACTGAACACTTCGGCTTGTTGCTTGGAAGGCAAACGGTCTCATTACATTATTGCTGTAGAATAGGGGTGCCTGCATTCTTGCTTATTGGTTGGTCTTCGGCAAATCTAACAGCCACAAATCGCAAAACGGTATTGCTCTCCTATTCTCTGAGCCTACAAAAACAAAATACTTATCTTTAATGCAATCAGTATACGCTTGCTTTAGGGTCGCAGGGGGCGAAAACCACGCAGCAGTTTCTGCATCGGAAAAAGTCTCACCTACTTCGGGCTGAGTTGTGATGGTGAGTTGATTCGCGTGCAGGATAGACCCGATTATTGATCCTCAATACTCAGCCGTTCACCAAAACGTTCCCAACGCTGGTTTCAATGGCTGGTGGGTAGAATGGGAACGACTGATTGGCTAGTCCGCGGTTTGGATCAGCGGTCCGCCAGTCGACTTCTTTCTCACTTCTCAAGTCAACGCATGCAAGACTGGGCCAGTTGTTCCTTATTTCTGTCCCGACTCTTTCGTCAGATCCTGTGAAGACAATTGAAAAGCAGCGCCGGAAATAACAGCAACGTCACATCTAAGATAAAATTTCATTTCCAAGACAAGTTTCTCACAATGACACAAACAGGTGCCCTGACAGTCATTCTAATCAAAAGACGGGACCATGTGAGATGAAATGAATTGGATGGTACAAATGCGTAAGTTCATGGGTATATGGTTGAGTTTATCTCTACACATCCAAAAGCGAAAATATCGAATTCGTGGCCAATCAACTCTGAAGAAAGTGATATGGGTAGCCATAGGAAGGTTGATTAAAGTGAACGAGGGATCACTGAAGAGCACAGTATGGCACGTGGGCAACTTTACGAAAGGTGACTTCATTAACCCACTTGATAAAGCTTAAACTCTATGTATCCCACACATGTTAAGAGTGGATCTCTTGGAACAAGTATTCCAGATAATTTTTGAGGAATTTCTTGCCAGGTATGGCCATTCGCTTTGCCTAATTCGTGCGTAATAGGCATCTAAACCCTTCTCAATTTTGGCTCCTCGCTACTTCAATTTGAAATCGAACGCTTATGTGGCCTATACGCAACTGATCTATTGAACCGCATCGAAATCACAAACAAACCCGATGGACAAACAAGGGGCCATTAGCCGCACAACGCTCTCAGCGAAGTAAAACTTTTGTGCAAAAATGTTGCATTTCGTTGCGTATGTACTCAACCCAAAACCACCCCAAACTACATTCATATTTTTGCGGCTCACGAAGTTATATTGCTCAATGGAGCAATCATATCTCTGGTGAAAAATCTGGTGGAACAATATCTAAGCATTGTTGGGACCGCGGAACGCCCGAATGTAGTTCAAAAATTTGAACTGGTACTCTGGACTCAAGTGCCCGATTGCCTTGATCATTCGGGGACACGTCATATTGTTGAAAAATTCAATTCCGTTGTGCGGATATTGAGCACCGACAAACAAAGACTAAAGTTAAATTCGCGTCAAAAATACACCCAGATTAGCCAAATTTGAGGACAGGCACAGTGCGATGTAAATGTTTCTGTTTTACGCGCATGTGCACACAAGTGCTTCACTCCAATCCGAAATGGCAGGTGGGTTTGCTCTATACTTTCACGCAGCACTGTCTATGTCACATTCTCTCTCGAAAACCGATCCCGCTCGCCGCTCAGTATTGCCACAATGGAGATGGTTTCATGAAAGCCCCGAAGTTTTCAGGGTTACCACTTCACAGTATAGAATTGAAATTTCCGCAACTTATCCTCATGTGTGATTTGTTGCAGTGAACGAATTTTCAAGGTCATCAACCGCCATCGACCGTGAATACATTGCCGAATTCATCAGCCACAAACTGCCGCACGGCAAGTGACGGCATTCCATAGATCATAGGGGACCTCTGGGTGCACAACTCGTCTTCTGTTAGCCGTCGATTAACCTGAAGCCGGTCGTAAAAAAAACTTTGACAACTTATGGTTGTGTCCAAGAAAATAAGAGATGATTGCGAGGTGGTTCCCTTCTCTCTATAGAAAAAACCTGAACTGGACGGACGGTGTTTCGCGTATTGTTTTCAGTGAGAAAACAGGTTCAGCTATCTTCACTAGATCCCCCGGCTTTCCGTTGTGATATCGCCCGCTGCATTCGTAGTACGCCGTTCGTGACGCAAAATGGGATTTTGCTTGCATTACTGTATGAACAATCAGATGCCACAGTTATTTTTCTAGTATTGATTTTGGACCTTCTCAAATGCCGGTGAAAAGAACACGCCCCTGAAATCATATGATGTCGCAGTTTTTTAGTTGTTTAAAAGAAATCGGGGTCTAATGTGGCGCGAAATTCGTATTTTTATTAATGCTAGCGCATCTGCGTAGGTTAAGCGAAAAAACGGTGGGGAGTTTGGATGAAAAATCTGGTTTCTTGTGAGAATAAATTTTCGTACGTATATCGATATAACCATAAGAACTAGGAATCCAGAATTCAGATCAGCGCAACAACTAGCACGTATGCATTCGAATCGGCGTATATGTACAGCATATGGAATATTAAAACAAGAGAACAATGGATAGAGCAATGAATAGAGTATCAGTCATGTTCATCACATCCGCCTCACCTTGAATGAGCGTGTGGATGTTTATAGTCCAGTGGTGGTCTTGACCGCAACCTTTCGGATCTTCTCGGAATGGAAACTTCAGACTCTTCACAGGTTGTGTGTTCTTCAGATACGTTTTGTTCAGATACCATAAGATCATCTACAAAGGACTCATTAGTATTTGAAACAGCAGGAGTGCCGTTAACAGACTGACCTCTGGTATTGAACTCAACCTGGTCAATGTGTCTCCGATGACAAGAGAGATCATCCAAATCGAGAATTGTGACCATTCGTTTGCCATTTGATGAAAGCACTATTCCTGTTGCGGGTCGTAAATCATTACCCTTGAAAAATGTAACATCAGCCGTTTTGGCACAGTCAAGACTTGTACGCAACGAACGAGATTTAAATAGAAGCGCGGGACTCTTCCCAGTAACGGAATGGACGGCGTTCCTGTATTGCATTAGAAAATTATCAATCCCACGGTCCAATTCCACAAAAGTAGTGGGAGAGAGTGAAATAATAGCAGATTTAAGTATTCGGACAAAATTTTCAGCAAGTCCATTCGACTGGGGATGTCGCGGAGCAGTAAACAGATGTCGACAACCAAGACCCTTCAACCATTCCTCGAGGAATTTTGCAGTGAAGTGTGTGCCGTTGTCAGTGACCAAAACAGTTGGTACACCTTCGTGGCTGAATACTTTCCTCAAGGCTTGCTGAGTGAATTCGGCACTTGGAGACTTGGTCAGAAAAACTTCAGGCCAACATGAATAAGCGTCAATAACGACCAAGTCATAGTATTTACCGATAAAAGGACCACAGTACTCGGCATTAACTCGTTGAGATGTTGCACAAGTAACAGGCCACGGATACCACCGTGAAGACTTGTTATGGGTCTTATGTACACATTTAATACAATCCTTAGCAGTTCCGGCCACCAGCATGACAAGCGTGCAAGGTATATCATTTTATCGACACCCGGGTAACCAGGGTACAAATCTGAAAGAAAAGCCGCTCGCTGAGTCGGTGGAATGACAACTCTATCCTCAAAAAAACAGCAAACCATCCGGAGCAACGGACAAGCTTTCGCGTTGACAGTAAAAAGCAGGAAATCGGCGTCGTTCTTGTCGCGTCCAGCCAAGTCGCAGTGCAGAGAAAACGGGAGCGAAATAACTTTTAGTGTCAACAACAAGAAGATCCCGCTTGACTGGTAATGGTTGAATCAACAGACAATCTGAGTAGTTTAAATCAAAGTCGCATGATGGAATGCTTGACAAGAAATCGACATGAGGAATCATTTTCGCACTACGATGAACTACTGTGTAGGTGTAAGAACTCAATGCAATAATCCACCGTTGCACCATAGCGGCAGATGACTTCGCCAGAGACTTCGTTGGATGATACAAGAACTTCAAAGCCTCGTGATCAGTATCAGTAGTAAATTTTGATCCAAAAAGATATTTGTGAAGCCGTTTTACAGCCCAATATACAGCAAGCGCTTCTCGTTGAGTCTGAAAATATCCACGTTCTGCTTTTGAGGGTCGACGGAAAATGCAGATCACTGGTCTACCACACTGTTCAAGGATTGCCTCTATTCCAGTGGGAGAAGCATCGGTAATGATCGTCCAATGATGTTTGGCGGAAAATGGCTTCAAAACGGCTGAAGTCTGAAGATAACCAAGCGGTGCACGCAACGTCTTCTCATGGTTGGAGGACCAAGAAAATTGATTGGAAGATATGACATCAAAGATACAACTTGCATGTTTGGCGAAATTAGGAAGGAAAAGGGGGTAATACTGGAGTGCTCCTAGAACCGAACGCAGTTCTTGTAGATTGGTCTGTGATGGCGTATTTACTAAAGGAGGTAGAAGTCGTTTATCAGGTTTAAAACCGCTGCCTCCACATTGTAGCCAAGGCATGAAAATGATGGGACACCAAAAGTGCATTCGTCAGGATGAACAGCTACATTTAACTCAGAAAATCTCTTCAGTAAAGACAACAGACGCATATCATGGGTAGCTTTGTCAGCAGCGTGCACAATGACGTCATCCTGGTACGTCTCAACACACTCCACATCTTTTGCAATAGCATTCATAACTTGCCAAAATACAGCTGGTGAAACGTTCAGACCAAGGATAAGGAAAGTGTATCGGAATACAAAGAGTGTGTTGATCACGGTAAGGTTACTGAAGGCTTCGTCCAGTGGCATTTGAAGACAAGCATCTTCTAGATTGATTTTTGAAAACACACTTGAACCTGATAAATGATACAGTACATCTTCTGGCTCTTCCTTGTGCATGTATGTTGTAGTAGCTGCGTATTTAGCGTAAGCCGGTAGTCACCACAAATTCTCGGAGTAATACCATCAGCCTTCAGTGGGATAACTATCTGATTTGCCCAATTCGATGACTCGACAGCAGTCAGTATACCTTTCGCACACACTGAATTTAATGCTTGATGAACAGGCTCCCGTAAGCCAAATGGATTAATCCGTCTCCGAAGAAATATAGGCTCTCCTGTAAATTCGGGCCTCACCTTGGGAAGTTGTATGACACCTGTAGCCTTAGAACATTTCAGAATCAGTTGTTTGAGTTCATTCTCATTCACAAAAGTCACTAAGGTGACACTGGTTCGCAGTGAGAGCAGAACTTTGAGTCCGATAATCAACGGTCCCGACGTTGAAACCAAAAAATTACAATCGATAGAGTTACCTTGGAGTAACCTCACAGGGATCGTGCATCTACCAACTAGAGGTACAGAATGTCCAGTGAAACCGCGAATGTAGGCACTATCACGGCACTGGGGTAGAAGGAAGTTAGATCTGATTATGGAATGATGGACTCAACACTACAAGTATCAACAATAAACTCATGCTTTTGACCAGAAGCGGATATCAACGTTTCAAAAACATGTGTCAAATTTTGGGAGAAAACAGATAGGGAAAGGGCAGAAATATATTCAAATAATGCCTTTACGNNNNCGTTCCAAATAATCCTCTACGTCACGCGCAGTTGAATTAACATCTAATGGTTCTATTTCGGCAGGCATGATGAATCGTTCCAGTCGGGACGCCAAGATGTGAGAATTAAGTTTCGTACGTATATCGGTATAACCAGACGAACTAGAAATACAGAATTCAGATCAGCGCAACAAGTAGCACGTGTAGTATACGGTGTCTGTCCGTTTGTTTGGTTCATATGTAAGTATTGGTGATGTACAACCTTGTTACTGGGCTCTGGCTCATGAGCTTTATTTCTGTTTACCATCCACAGAGATTGTCGTGAACACCTGCCTTCGGAAAATCACTGTCCCCTGGTGCTTCCATAGCGTGCATATTACATAGTTGGCGACCGCGCCAGGATAGTTACCGCACACTGGTAGACCTACCACAGAGATCCCGGCTCTGCATATCTGCATACAGGCCTCAGAGTTAGCACGTTGCTCACCCACACACGGTAGACGCAGCCCCAGATACAGCAACCTTCGCACGCGCTCACCAGCTTAACGCACCACACCAATAGCACCGGCCGGTTCACGTAGGCCATGGTGTACCGGGAACGGTGTTTTTCAAAAAGGAGGCCTGTGTAGTATACGGTGTCTGTCCGTTTGATTGATTCATATGTAAGTATTGGTGATGTACAACCTTGTTACTGGGCTCTGGCTCATGAGCTTTATTTCTGTTTACCATCCACAGAGATTGTCGTGAACACCTGCCTTCGGAAAATCACTGTCCCCTGGTGCTTCCATAGCGTGCATATTACATAGTTGGCGACCGCGCCAGGATACTTACCGCACACTGGTAGACCTACCACAGAGATCCCGGCTCTACATATCTGCATACAGGCCTCAGAGTTAGCACGTTGCTCACCCACACACGGTAGACGCAGCCCCAGATACAGCAACCTTCGCACGCGCTCACCAGCTTAACGCACCACACCAATAGCACCGGCCGGTTCACGTAGGCCATGGTGTACCGGGAACGGTGTTTTTCAAAAAGGAGGCCTGTGTAGTATACGGTGTCTGTCCGTTTGATTGATTCATATGTAAGTATTGGTGATGTACAACCTTGTTACTGGGCTCTGGCTCATGAGCTTTATTTCTGTTTACCATCCACAGAGATTGTCGTGAACACCTGCCTTCGGAAAATCACTGTCCCCTGGTGCTTCCATAGCGAGTATATTGCACACGTATGCATTCAAATTGGCGTTAATGTACAGCATACAGAATATTAAAACAAGAGAATAATGAATAGAGCAATGAATAGTGTATCAGTCATTTTCATCACATGTCTTCACGTATTTTCTTCTGTTGTAATCTTGCAAATGATCCCAAAATGATACTAACAATGATTAGGCCCTCTATGCCAACGCCTACTCAAAATGGGGCTGGCTTGTGTACTCAGTCATTAGTGACGCCCATTGGCTAGATTGCAAACAAAATATATATTATCTCAGAGCTTGCATAGACACGAAATCGGAGATACCTTCTGGCTTTTTACGATGAGTTGGGCATCGTAATGGCAATGTTACGGCCTGAAGTGGAGCATGGGGGCCTTGCGAAACGAGTTGCATCTGAGGCGTCATACCACAGGCATTTAGTGAGCCGCTTTGAACTTTTTCTCTGGTTTCAATGAATTTTTCTATTAAAAAAGAAGATAGCCCAGGATATATGCTCCAGTCAGGGCTAGCACACGCCGGTGGCACGGGCGTCCGAAAAAATTTGCTTCCATTTGAGTTCCTGTTTCTTCTATTGCGGAAGGCGTTTAATGAAGTTCAGCATATGGTAGGAATATTTCTAGGAGGAGGTAAGCATTTAGATGAAGTGAGAATTCCCAACCATGCATTCATGCGCATAGTCGTGGATAGGGTGAGCGAAAAGAGTGGATATGGTACGGAAAGAAATGGGAGCTCTCCAAACGCCTCTGTTTACAAGCGGTGCACGTCAGGGATGACCACGATCTCCATCCTTATTTGTTTTCATGTTGGATGAAGTAATGAGAAGAACGATGAAACCCCCCAGAACCACGATTTTTTAATAGTCTGGGAAGAATCTGTAAGTCGTAGACTAAGCGGTGCTCATCCTTGAAGAGAAATAGGCACATGCGTTTTTGTATGAATCAACTGACTTTGTCCCGTACTCAGGTATGCACTTTGCACCCACAAAATCTAGGGTTGTGGCTCTGGATATGCAGTCACTGGACCGCCTATGGCATCGAAGTGATGTATCCGTGATTCTCAAGAAACGTGCGCAACAGTCTACTTTAATTGTGTGGTTGTGAGATTTGGCCTGCCTGGGAAGCGAAACTCTGGGGTTTTCAGGTGCTTGACAAAAGTTGTTTAAAAACGTTAACTCATGTGGGGCTGTCAGCGAATTCGTAAGTCGACAGATAGAAGACAATTTTGGGCACCAGGAATTCCCACTGAGCAGTATCAGGAAACAGAAATGGAGCTTGGTTAGGATTTACTGATCTAAACGGGCGGACATGAAACCAAGCACCCGCCCACTAACTAGATCTTTACGGCTGCGTCCAAGGGCGCACGTGGCTCCTGGATCCTAGGGCTCAAGTCTATCACACTTGGTCCCGCGACCGGCCAGCCTACAATCCTTTTTATCTTTAACTCTGCAGCGCCGAATCATGCCAGTGACAAAGTTAGCGACAAAATATCGCCCAACAGTGTCGATAGTAAATTCTCGACACCAACATGATTTTCGCAACCATCGCCCCTGTCTCTTTAGACTTTTTCGTCCACAGGCCGGGCATCGAACTGCTCTAAGGGATAAATTTCGATGATGCACGAAATTTACCCCGTAACTTTACTTTTCTCCACCAATATTAGATTAATGGTAAGTAAATTGCTACCTTAGGGTTGGTTACCATAACTGCGTGTCGTTTGGATGCCCCACTTTACAATAGGGCTCACCAGTTTTCGCTGGCTCACTGTTATTCGCCGAAAGTCAGGATGAGCCAGGGGGTACCTAGGGATCTGTCCTGGATGTGCCACCGTTTTTAATTTGTGTGTGAGATCTGTTGCTGCCTTTTCCGGGGGACTCAGGACTGTCTGCTGCAAAGCCAAACAACTGACTCACATCAACTTAGGATAAATAGTTTTGCCCCCATGTTTATCACTGGCCTTTATCCGGCATACGCATTTCTTCCAAAACCTTCGTGTCAAATAAAATGTTTACACGCGAACGGTGCATTTTGCTGTATGTATGCACAAAAAAGAACCACTATAATCTACTTTACAGTTGTCGAAATCTGTCTTACTGAACCCTTTTCGGAATTCACGGCGCAAATTCACACCCACATTTGCAGGAATATTGCTGCAAGTTGTGCAATTGGTTCCATATATTTTTGTTCAGAAATTGGCGGTGGTCTACTCTTCAGCTTCACAGAATCTGGGAAGCCGTTAAACGAATACGTGGGGAATAATTATGTGATAACTATGCGTAAAATGGGTAAAGAGGAATCAACTCCGTTTCCCATCATGGGTTCACAACAACTGCAGCTGATTGGCAGAGAAACCAGAAAGATACATCGCTCAAATGGAAGCCTATCAACAAATGCCGCGCAATTAATTAAGTGAAAATAATAAGATTGTAGAAGACTCAAATCGAGAGAATACGTTGGCCTTTATGCAACGGTCTAGGAACTGCTAAGTCCTCTGTGATCCCAAGGTCCGAACCAAACTGAGGCAAGGTAGCCAGAAGATGGTGACAAGGCCAAAGAGCGGTTTACATTCACGTCAGAACATTAAAGGTGGCATAGGCCCAAAACGGGTAATGAAGTTGCACATAGTAAAAGGAGGAGAAAACCCCTCATCAGTTAGTAAGCCAGGCGCATCAGCTCCAAGCCAGCGGAAGATGAAGCACCGGTTGTCGAGTGCGGTTCTGTCTGAGGGGAGACGGAAACCATCTTACAGTCATCTCTTATTATCTCGAACGAAACCAAAAGTGGAACATCACGAACCCTAGATTCGTTTCTTTCCTTACAACCCACTGGTTTTGTATCGCACGCTATTGGGATGCTCACACTCCACGATGGTCCACTTGGACAGTGTGACAGGAAACCTCGACCCACTGTGTTTGAAATAAAGAGGTGAGGTTATTCTAACCAAATTATATTCCCTGGCACGAATATCCAATTGCTCCCAAACAGTTCAAACCTGTACAGGCAAACGTACGTGTCCGTTCCGCCAAGTGATGTTGCCTCGTTGTATGCATTTGTACTCGTCATTAAGAGATCAATCCTTTAGACCCTGTGGGACTCGTCTGAATATAATAAATATTTCTATCACTATGTTTACTCGGCATAGCAATAATCGAATTACGAGGGCATAGGATTCGGCATTCACTTGGTTGGGCAGAACGCAAGACAGGAGTGATAATCTTTCATATTTTTTCGTTAGCAAGTGGAACATGAGCTGTGGCAAGTTTCATACACAATTATAGCTTCCGAACTACATGCATCTTCCATCCATTTGGAGTCATTCAAATTTATCATTAGGTGGAGACACCTTATTAAATCAGGCAGTGTTTTCCACTTCGAAGTAGTTGTTATTCTTGAACAAATCAACCATGGGGATACTATTCAGGAAAACGCATTGGACATAAGCATTCTTAACATTCAGATAACAACCTCAAATGCATCGTAGTTTCCAAGACGTCGTTTCCATTCGTTCGTAAATTCCGTTCCGTACATGGCCGCTATCGATGAGGTTCAGGCCATTGCTCTCTTGAACACCACATGTTTTCACACCCGAACGGATGCCTAAGTGCCTAACTGTATCAACGTGGCGCATAAGACTACTGCAGCTAAGCAATTTACCCACGAACTTAAGCTTTGTTTAAGCTTACCATATAAATGCACATCTACGATATCAATATACACACGGGTCCAAATTTCGGCGTTAAGATGTTGGCAAATGTCATAGATTTTTCCAATCATTCCTATCCCTTTTAGGTCAGAGCTGATAGCATTGCTTCAGAAAACGCAAAAACTCCTGGAGGGAGATGTCAATGATCCTGCTAATGTAAGCTGGTAAGTATCATGCCTCTCACGTAATTTACGCAAAATTACGATGAATATCAAGGAAAAGCAGATAAACGAAGTATTTCACCAAGTGAAGTCTTAAACATGTGAACAGAGAACGCCATCCTAGGTTAGTAGAAGTGCTGATTTCTTACGTGGGAAGAAAACTGGATTGTGTGACAAGTTTTTTATTTTCCGGTGCTCGAATGCCTCGATGGGATGGATACGATGGGCCTTTTCATCTCTGCAATTTGTTTTGTGTGACATACTAGGTATTTTGACCTGCGTGCCGAGGGACTATGACTCCAGCATGGAACTCGGTCCTGGTTTGTGTCCACTTAGTTCTTATGGACACCCCGTATAGAATGATATCTATGGTCATCTAGTCTTCATGAATTTAGAGTTTCTAGTTGTGACGACCAAGTTACGTGGCCCCTGGAATGGACTGAATTCTCCACCTGGAGGTAGTGTTGGTTGGATGAACTGAAGTTACAAGGATAACCTCGCCCTACTCTCCTATATATGCTACATGCTCGAAGCTACGTTTTTTGAAGACTTTGAATCACTCCAACCGCATGGCTGTATACCTGCTACATTTGCTTGTCACCTCGTTAAGGTCGACGATTCTTTGTCCACATGCTGTATTCCTCGTAGTGTTCAAGTCTGTTCTCAAAGAACGTGTCCCATAGTACCTCTTCAAAAGATTCTGTTAATGATTATGGCTGTACTAGAATCCTTTTGGTCTGAAACGGAATGCTCAATGTTGCGCGCAATCAGAAATCTTGAGTACTTTGCTACTTCACTTATTTGGTGTGCGCCCTAATATTGAGCCAACTTAGCGGCAGTTGGTTACGTTTTTACTTGCCTGACAGCGTATTTTTTTTTCAATTGTTAATGTTGTACTACAACATCTTCACAACATCTACTGCTGTCATTGATGATGATGATGATGGTGTCGTACCACAACTCATAACTCTAATGCATGAGCTTTCAGGTTTCTGGAGTTAAAGAGCCTTTTAGGAATTAATGCCACTAGCAGTGAGCGTATCTCTGAAACATTACTTTGCTTTCTAGGCCGTTTTTATTTGTTATAAAAACTCCGGGAGCCTGATGGATAGTGGGATCGATTAGTGTGGTGAGGGTAAAAAGATAACATGCAGTGTTGTTCAGTAACAAACATCCATTAACACGTACTAGCTGGACCAACCCAAAACTCGAGCTGATCTCAGTCGTTGTTCAGTGTCAGATCTGCGAGGTCATCTCCGTTACTTAAATTCACAAGTTGGAGGGTAGTTTTTGACGATTTAGTGTCCCTGTAGTCATTGAAGTTGCAGCATAGAACCTTAAAAATAAAATTAACTTTCCATTCATTTATAACAATTTTGGAAGAGTTAAGACAAAGTTTCACATTGCGACCACCTATCCAATTGAGCGCGTTTAGCATATAACAGGAAAAACTTAAAGCGGGCCTCTAATGTCGGCTTCACCAAATATTGCGATTTATTTTGACTTCCGCAAAACAAATTGTGATGGGTAATTTACCAAGAGATAGAAGAGCCAACAGTGGCATAAAACAATAGCGTCATTGTTTTGGACGTACTCCAGGTCATCGTTCATCCATGTGAGTACACAATTTATTAGTGTATTGTGATTCAATTTCAGAAGCTGGTTTCGGTAAAGTTGTCTACATGAAATTAGCAAAGTACGCTCATTTGCAAACAAATTTGGTTCTACCTGAGACACCTTAAACACAGCTGAACATCTCGTTCGTGATGCTTCCAAGCAACTGAATGTGCTGCACCAGACCGCTTAATATTTCAGTAGCTACGATGTTCGAGATATCGCGACACATGTATAATCGTAATGCCTGAAAAGATCACAACCAAGAGATTCAGCTGAGTTTCAGGTGAGTCTCTCGCAAAACTAACTTTGTTTGCAAATGTGTGTATTCAGTTAATTTCGTGCAATTTGGTTTCAAGTGTAATATAGGGTTGACGGAAACTCAAAGACTGCGCCTTGTCTTAATGAACATTCCTAAAATTTGGGTAACTAGTACGAAGCAATAACGAAGAAAGAAATGCTTTCCTCTGTACTTCTATTAACTTATGAATCAGACAGCCATTCAGAGAAAAAAATAAAGGACTCTGCAAAGTAGGCAGTTTGTTTATCAGATTAGTTTATCAAAGCGCACCTGTCGTGTCAACTCAGGAAGGTAAAATGACCATGGATCACTAGCGGTTTATTTTTAGGCACTCAAAAACGCACGGGAAACATGAAAAAGGCAGCCACTTACCAAAGTCAAAACACATTTACTTGGCCCAAACTTCGCGCGATTGCACTGACCCAGCCAGTGATCCTTGCTCCAGTTTTCTGATCCTATATGAAACCATGCTTTAAGTTCTTCACCTGCCGTTCTTGAATGCGGCCCCATTTGTACAAATTACAACTTGATTAGATAATCGTAAACAGCGCAAGTTATAGGGCAAAAGAAATGCTTACTTTTTCGGCATAGAAACCACTTAAATTAAGTGGTCGTAGTTCTGAGATGGGTTCGAGGTTATAAGGTTTACCCAAACAAAAACACTAATGGAGGGAATTTGGCTACGGCTTTACGTCATTGAATGGGCCAGCCCATTTATTCATTTAATAAAAATAACGCCAAAACAATGCTTTTCCTCAAGTAAACTCTTACTGAACTTCAAACTTTCCATATAGACACTAATGGTCCAATCTTTGACCCAAGTCATTCTGTCGCTTCAACTTTGCTGTTGTTTTTCACCAATTTTCATTCTACAGAACTGTTCTTGCACACCATTGTAAATGGTCAACCCACGTAACAGGGTGTTCTGAATGCTTGGAAATGAAATGTTCCGGAAGTTGTATAAATAACTGAGGTGCAAAACATTTGACGAGTACCTAAGGACCCTGAGTGGGGGTGAAATTCAGAACAAAATTGTTTCCATTCACATTAAGCCATGCAGATGATGCTGAGACAAAACTAGAGAAGTGGCATCTTAAACAAACAAAAAATCAAACAAAACTAAATTGGCTAAAAAGTTTTTGGGAGTCATCCAGAATACTTCATGCAAACCCAAACCTGCAGAAAGGCTATAATGGGCATACTTACGTATTCCTGAACTGATGCCAATTGAGGCTAGTATTACACAACTATAGAGATCTGCGCTTTTAATTACTTAGTACTTTTTATCATCTTTATAAAAGAGAACTACTACCTATTTATCTCGATCTTACTGCTTCTCAAAAGCACGCTGAAAAAGGCAAAAACAAATATACACCAGAAATCCAGAGGTTTAACTGCGATTTTTGGTTAGCAGCTAGCTTATTCCTATAGATATTTGCGACATTACGTGCATGGTTAAACAAATGAAAACATTCAATGCACTTTGGAGATCAGTTCTGTAAAGTACACGTAAAGATGATGTCAAGTTTATTCCTGCTTATTGTAGTAGGCCTTCGGATACATTGGCTTCAAAATGAGCGATACTTTGGTCTGCGGAATTCCGCCGTCATTATTAATTATCCGAAAATGGGAACTGTCAATTTTTTTATTTTATTTAGTTTTTGCAAGCCTCACGTCAAATCAAATGACTCACGAACTCAATTTATCTCGTTTTCCAAAAACACTGTATGTCCTCTGACAAATGTACCATTCAGGTGAATGTAGAGGATCTTTTTTAACGTAGTCACGCATCTGTCTAGCCTGTGTGCCGATTTGTAGCTTGCGGCATTTGCTCCAAATCGATCACCAGGTAATATCTATTAAGCTCTTATCAGAAATACTCTGGCAAATCACCAACAATTTTAATTCATCTGTACGAGCTTTGATCCTTGTAGTCACTCCTGTTTCGTTGTATAAATGAAAGTATGACAAATCATCCGCCAATTGGCCAGTTATCCAATCACCAAACTTCGTCTACTTTAGCCCCCCTTAAATGGAGATAAACGTTTTGAAGGACAGCAACCAAGCTCAGAAAACAGATTAATGATCATTTGTAACAGTAAAACACTCGGGATACTTTTATTTCGACGCATTGAGAAAGGTATCCTTTCTATGTAATAGTAAATTACCAAGCGTTTTTTCTTCATTCTGTTCAATGGCTTTATGTTAGCGCAACGTTTTTCTCATTTTCTTTTCACACTTAATTTGATGACAACCATTCCTGATGAGGGTGGTGAGGAGAGTGCGTGAAACCTAGAATGCAAAATATATCTCAGTAATGGATCAGTTTTGCATACACCACCGCACTTAGCTTTCTGCTGATGCAAGACAACGTTAAATTACCTCCCGACCATCTGAGGTGCGTTTTGTGCTCGAAAAATCCTCTTTTTAAGGATCCCAAAAACCTTCACATATATCCCCTCCCTAATTTCGGGTATTCCCATTAGACTTCCTATTTCTTAAACACGCCGCCTAGGACCTACTTGTAGACTGTCAGTGAAAAATCAGCGGACTCTCAACGGCACTATACCATAAGCTGTCCCTTTGCTCCTTCAGACCCTCGTCATAAATAATAAACCAAAAAATGTGTTCACGTAATCAATAAACGGGATGTATGAACTAGGATCGAACGGTGTTTGGGGACCAAGGTTCATATCTAAGCCACTGTCAGCAAGATCGAAATGCCTACCGGATAAGTTTAGATAGTCTTGTGTTAACCAGCAGTCAAGCGCACATCAAGCCACACGTTAGTTACATCACACAAGTCGACAAGAAGCTAATCGGCTGTTGGAGCAGATTCCACTTTCTGCACATGGCGTTGAAAGTTAAAAAGGTTACATGTTTACTTGGCTAACCACAGAAAGCCGCAGAAACCCGAAATATGTCCATAGCATTCCGAAAATTCCCGATATTTTGTAATACACAGAGCTAACACTACTTGGCAGTGCTATTTCTCATACAAACCATAAGATATATTTTTTCCAAGCAGCCACGTCAATAGTTAAGGATACTTGTTTAGAGATATGTAGGACAATTCATGGATAAGTTACTTATTTGTATATGGCCGCGGGATTTGTGTAATGTGCATTCTCATCGTTGTTGTATGAGAAACGCACTTTTGTCCATGAACTATCTTTCTTATCAGTCTATAATAAAGATAAAGATTTAGATGTAGGTTGCAATTTTACTAGGGCTCATCAACAGCGCATCTCTTGGGTCATGTGCGGATGCAAACCCCGAGCACATGACAAGAGAACCAAAGGTGTTACCTCCAAACCAATGCACACGCTGGCATATTTTGAGCCCTATGCTTTACCGTACTTTGGAACATAATCACTGCCATTCAACATCACTTAAAAATATCAAAAGCCTATTGAATGTTTCTCGTGGCACAACAAATCTTCAGGACAAAATGAATATTATATAGAAGTCTCTTACGTAGCGAAACATGCAAGTGACTGACATTTCACCAGGCCAAAATGAAAAAACTACTCTAACATCGGATTTTTGTTAAAGCCACAGATACCGTACGACAAATAATATGCTGATGACCAGGACGTAGATGAGAACGGCAAACGAAAGCTTTGGATAGGGTTACCGGTGGTCAGTGCGCACACCAAATGGTATCGGAGAGCCTCAACCCCGGCAGAAATGCAGAACTAAGTACTAAGTTAGAAATTGTCTGCAGAAAACAACAGATGGCCATCGCAGTTAAATCGTTGTATCTTAACAAAAACGTTCTGTTCACTGGTGTGCTGAAAATTTTTCGTCATGCGCTTGTGCAACTTCTGGTCATTTACGTTTTGTCCACTACGTCAGAAGTAGTCCTGTTTTCTGATGGTGTAGTAATCGGTAAACTGATTCGTCAACACTGAGAGTCAAGTCACTACAAATGAAGTTGAATTAATTCTCAGGGTTCCTGATTTTTAAAATGTACATATATTGCGTAAATGGTGCTGCTCCTTGTGGGTTCCGTCATGCGACCTATCCCTCGCTGCAGCTATTGAGCTATGTGCAGAAACGGAGGGATGATAAAGTATTTCGGCTGTTGGTCGTGCGGCGATCAGGCGCCGATACATGCATTTTTACTGGAGTAAGAGTTGAAACGATGAGCGGCACACTGGTTTAAGACTTAAGAACTCGAATAGGAGGTGACATCTGTATTTTCTGGGAAGCACGTAACATCGCTTGAAAAATATCAGATAGTTACCGAAATACTGCGCCATGTCTTGGTTGAAAAACTGAAGAGCACTTTGAGTGGGCTGAAAACACTTATGTGCACATCAGGTCCGTTCTGATGGGGGACTTACCTGAACCACATCTGGATCTCTTGTTTGTGATATTCTACAATTAAATGTGCGACACAAAGTTCGCCAAAGAGTGCGAAACACTGAGCTCGAGCTTTGCTCTTCCTAGAGCTCATCAGCATTTGTTACCATTTAAGATGAACCATCCTGAACATATAAATAACGCCTACTATATTCCTGTAACAACCAAATGTGTGGAAAGTAGGCTGGAAAACTGGTTAGTTACCAGACCTGCTCTGTGTGAAAGGTGTTTTCTAGCGTTGAGGATGTGGACTGGTTTAAATAAACGATAACGATGTATTACAATGTGACCAACCACTGCGATTCGAGTAGTGGATTTAAAAGAAGGAAGAGTTCCTCAATATTACTGACACATGTATATAATAGTTTTGATGTCTTTGCATAGACTGATACGAGTTCATGCAGTGAACGTACCTGGAATAATTAAACCGGATGTGGCTTATTTGCCTTATCTGGAGATACCAACATTTTAGACCTTGTCTCCTTTAGAGTTTCGGCGTGAAAGTCTACGAAATCGTATACAAATCAGCTTGGAAACTTGACAGTCTTGCGAAATTTAAAGGGCTTATGGTACCTTCAGCTAGCTTGGGAAACAAGAAAAATAGTGAAGCTGTTCTGGTACCCTCACACGTACATCTTAAATGTCTTTGTTTTCAGAACGATTTCTGAAATGAGTTATTACTCACCCCAGACGACTGAGACAGATATCCATGGATCTTTAGCCGGGAGCTTTGGTTCTAAAGAATATTGCTGCTTCATATTGCCAAGATAAATATGAACGTATTATCCAAATGTCCTGGTTTGTGCAGTCCCCTCAACTCAATTTAATGCATCAATAAAGTGAATGAATGTTAAATTATCTCCAAACAACGCACGCTTTAAAGATTTCCAAACATTCTATAGCCATGGGGCTCAAGAATGTGAGTGCATGGACCCATGCCGGAATGTATAATCAGAAACTGGAATCAAGATCATCAGCAGACAGTTTGTTTGAGCATGTTTGCAATAGCTTATTTGTAGCCACTCTCGTATTGAAAATTCTGTTCATTTGATCAAGGTGAATGGAGTCACTAGCAGCAGTCGCAGTATATGTGAAAAACTGTGCATAATGAAAGGTCAGCGTGACATATGATATAAGATGCTAAATATTACACGGAATGTCACGTTTAATCCACAGTGTCGCCTCCATCATACCAAAGGATTTGATGTACACAGTCATGCGACAATATCTGCGCTGAATAAATTCCTGGGGAGAATTGTAATGCTTAGTTTGCTTTTAGTCATGCATTTAATTTTATTACTTGAAAGCCATGCTCCTGATATTCTGAGTGGTTCATTTAAACATAGGGAATAGTTTTGGATCATTCTCAGCGGTGTATCTTGACATCTGGTATACACGCCACGATATACTAGAGCTTATCTATTGCTTGCTCTGGTATTATGGCTAAGAATGTGTCCGGCACCAGAAGCTGCGTTGGTTGGGACATGTATTGCGCATGCCAAACCATCGTTTGCCGAAGAGAGTGCTGTTTCCCACGCCCCATTCAGAGTGGCGTAAACAGAGAGGTGCCCAACCCTTGACTTGGCAGAGTAGTATGAAGGAGATCACGAAACGCCTGGGTGCTGTCGGTGCTACTCGCCTTCCAGGATGGGGACCGCGTGATCCTCACTGTGCCTGGTTGGAGATTACAAGATATGGCTGCCAACCGATGTCAGTGGCGTTCTTGTTGTTGGTTTCTATCCAGATTTCCTGAGTGAATATCTGGAGGTGTAGGCGCCTCGGAATGATTGTGATAAGCTATCACTAGGTCCCTTCCCCATGCACCTTTACTCTTTTCTTTACAATAAGGCTTTCAAATAAATCACGGTTGTACGGCGGTGAGGCATCAGTGTTGAACACTGATGCCTATAGATTATCGACATAAATAAGGAGAGGCTATATTTTGCAGCAAATGTGGGAGCCTGCGAACTAGAAAGCGGTGTAGGAGTCAGCAAATGGAACTAAATAATCAAACAAATCAATAGTCTAGCAAGCCCCCCATTCAGTCAATAGTTATACCACCACATTGATCACTAGATCAATGGATCTTCGGGCAGACGGACGACAGGCTGTTGAGTTTCACTAACATACTTTAGCTATAGAAGTTGAGTATTCGATCGGGGAAGAGATTGCCTGACTAGAAAAACCACCAGGTATTAGATGGTTAGTTTAGCTAGAGTCCGGTGGAAACAAATAAGCCTGACGTACAATAGGAAACGACAATTAGTGACCTTTAAGCTTAGACTATTTGCCCAACCGAGGCAAAACCCTCATGAACCTCATGTTTATCTTACCCTAAAAGCCCTCGATTACGGCTAGATACTTTATCATAATAGTGCACGTGGTGACGATGGTCTTCCAGTTTGATATTTCTCCATTGCATATTTGTGGTATCAAACGCTGGTGAATGTTTAGTAGAAATATATAAACTAGACCACGACCTTCACATATACCTCACGTGATAATTTACGAGTTTCCGATTTTTGTAGTGGCTCTGGCCTATCCTCATCACAGACCTCAGTAGCCTCAAGCTTTTCTGTACAACAACCATCATGCCACCATTATTTGGTTGAAGTAAGCCCGTCACATTCAATACACTGCATTCATTAAAAAAAAAACAATTTTCGCAGCTGGAGTTGGCTATTGAACGGATATACATGGTTCATTGGTGCACAACCTTCCTTACAGTTGCAAATATCTATGCTTTTGGTTAAATATATGTCTATTCAATGCTGGTATATTTATTGACATAACTTGTGACAATGACGTGGGACACCCAGGTGGCGAATGTATCCATACACAATCATCTTTTGAAGGCTCTATGAGTCTGATAACCCGCATGGTACCATGAAAACATGGTCACTGTAAATGTTCTTTGCAAGACAACAACGACAGCCAAAGCACCCGCATCGCCTCAGTTTTAGTACTAGATTGATGCTGAACTATGTATAAACTTAAAGTATTTGTTCTAATTTATTGCCGGATTACAAGACAGGCATATCTTTTTCAATCCTCATTTATATTCATGTGATCACCACCTGGAATCCTTAAGTTACATTTAGGAAACAAGCCATCCTCTAGGCCACACTGATGATTGAATCAAGAAGCCAGAAGCGAAATTCTAGCCAAACACCAGCTAAAGCCTGAATTTCCTTCGGCACCTGCAAAAAGTAGAGTTCTGTGGCTTAGTTAACCATTTAAATAGTTGATTACTGGTAGAAGGACCTTAGTCTTCGCTTTACTGACCAAGGCGCGTCGATATCCGAGTGAATAGAGACATTACACACAACCACGGTCGTTATGTATGACTAATCGGTAGGGCGGTTCTGCCCTTTCAACAAACTTCAGTAAGACGAAAGAACTCGGAGCATCCACACCACAGTCCAAGTTGAGTTACTCAGAGCCCGAGAAGACATCATGCCAGACGCAGATTCTCCGGAAATTCGGCAGAGTTGATACTGTACCACCAGACAAGTCAGGCTCGATTGCACGCAATCAGACCATGACCGAAGTGGCTCATAGGTATGCGGCGCAAAAGTTACCTACTTCTCTTTGGCCAAAGCAACTCAATGCTGAATGTCCGGCGACGATATTTCGCGAAAGGCCTTTGGAACAGTATGAAGAACTGATTGACAAGCAGCGGTCGAGAATCAAACAGCTTACTCAACAAATTGAATGTCTAGAAAGAGAGGTGAGTTGCATATTGAGCGTCCTTCTAATAGCTGGGTTGTAATTTTACTTACAAGTCAACACCGTGAAGTTACATTTGTTTTAAATAGTGTGGACATTGACAGCACACCGAGTACTTCATCCTAATTGAACCTCATCAGATAAACTCAATATCATAGTTTTTTGCTTGATTGGAGGGTCACACAACATTGGAGGGATAATAAACTTTGATAAAAAGTAATACTGATTGGCTGGCTGAGGGAGTCCACCGAAATGATATCTAACTTGTGTTCCTATGGTAGATGCTGTCTGCTTAGTATGACAAAATGTCCACATTACTTTCTGCGATAAACATGGGTAATTAAGGAATGATTTTTTGCACAACATTTGCTCCAGACGTTTTGAAGTACAAGCCTGTTTCAAGGTTGATAGGTCGTAGCATCGCTGTTTATGCTGAGTTTCAAACTGCAAAACAACAGTTTCTTTATGATCGCAAATCCGAACAAAAAATATGTTAGAATACCGTGTCAAGGCATGTAAGAATGCAGGTAACTTATTTCCTGCACTTTCTGTTGTGACGTCAGCAGCGATTCTCTCCTCTGAAATGATCTTGCGCTACAGCGAGGTCTATCTAAATGACGAGGATTTCATATGCCTCAGAGATTACGGTTTGCTTCTATGGCAATAAGGAGGAAGTGGAAACTTCCCTTGCTTGCTGATAGCGATCCCTGATTTGCTATTGGGCACAATGTTGACAGATGATCGTTAGTTCGTTCATCGAAGTAGACAACACAATTGCGAAACTATTCATTACTAGTCGAGCTGACATAATCATTGCGTTGTTAGGGGGCGTAGCGTAGCCGTATACCAGTAGTTGTAGGTTTATTAGGGGCGTGTGTGTTAATAAACGTGGTGCCAACTGGGTTAACTTTAAACTATGGGTGGGTGTTCTGTCGAACATTTTAAGTGCACTGTCTGTTACCCTGTACCCCTATCGGTCGGTGACCGTGTGACTTTCAAACTCGGTACAATCTGTTCTTTTTCCCTAGTCGGTGCCTGGTCTTGACCTACTTGCATTCCACGCTGTAACATTTGTTGATGACAAACACACAACCGTGCATGTTTGTTTGCAACTGTAAATAATACTGTACTCCACGTTTGTTTGCAACTGTAAAGAATACTGTACTCCACGAAGCACAAGTTCAAAGAGGTTTTGGGAATTAGTATGCATTCTAGGCTTACTAAATTGATCGCAACAAGAGGCAACACGTTCTGATTGAGCATCTTGATAAACGAAGATCACTTCCACAAAATCCATCTAGTCACATTCAAATCAACATCTACCATGGGAGTGTCTATTTAGATTTATCATCTCAACGAGAATATTACGGTATAGCTGTGAACCTTCCGTTGTTTGACTATGAAGAACGAAAGTCACATTTTATCTCATTTCACCTCAGGAACTCGTTTAACATTCTACTTCGGCTGATATTGATGTATAACTTGACAGAAATGAGATGATTTAGCCAATATTAGGATGTGAGGTACAATTACACGAAATATCAGCGGAAGTTGACTGAAACGATGATACAAGATCCTCCTTCAAGGCATGTCATTGCATTCTTACGCCGCATTACAAGTTGTTTTACGTAGTTTGAGTTAGCATGATTTGCATCATTTCTAATGGGGTGGTCATTCTTCGGATTAAGTTGCCCACACCTCATTTGAATGTAAGAATAATCAGGGTACAAGAATTAGATCACTTTTATATTGCTAGACTGTAATCGATGTACTTGACGTCAATATCACTTGACTATAAGGAATAAAAACAACCTAGGTTAGCGAAATACATTCATTTGCAAACAAATTTGGCTTTGCGAGAGACTCCTAAAATCCAGCTGAATCCCTCGTTTGTGATGTTTCCAGTAGTACATTACGTCCAGACAACCCAGGTCTCTAAATCTAAGCCTGTGCTCCTTTGGACAAGTGACTCGACAGTCTTCAGGCGCTTTTTGCCAATGAGGGCAAACTCCTCCCCAAAATATGACTTGATCCCACGATTTATTTAGGGGTATCCTATTCTTATATTTTTAGTCGACTCGCCTACATGGGTCGCTGGCGTCTACACAAAAAGAACTAGAAGAGTCTCGTGCAGAGGTCGATAGGAAGGCGTCCATGCTGGCAACTCTCATAAAGGAATCTACCAACAAAGACAACATACTACGTCAGCTGGATACGATTTTGGCACGGTTCACAGCCAAATGGCAGAAACAAGAACAGAAACGCGCGACGGAGTTGGCCAGTGCAAAATTGGCGGAACGGGAGGTGAGAGATCAGTTGGAACAGCTAAAGAGCGAATATGAGCAGGACAAGCACGCGTAAGTCAACATTTTGCGGGTCTGTGTAATGCAACATTTAGTATCATGTTTCACATGGCATAAAGGCCTGATCATTCAAGTACTTTGTTAGTCAGTACGATTGTGTTAGACACCAGATACAACCTACAAGTGGAAATGTTGCTTCTCACGATTGAGCAGGTAGTCGTGTCTTATAAGCAGTGACCCTCAATAGAACTCGCTGAGATTACCTGTACGAAACGTCTGGGTCAATCAGTTCCGTGGTTACACTTCAAGGTGCTCACCGCTCACGAAACGCGGTGATTCACCGGATCACTTTACAACCAGTCAGGTATTTTCGGCCTCCTTTGTTTGATTAGATCACTTATTATTTCCAAAAATATAAACATGAGAACAAATTTCTTTTGACAGAATGGAATCAGTTGCAGTTTACTGCACTAGATTGTGAATCATGGCCCACACCATTAATGGAATGCCTGTTAACTACCCTGATTCAACTTTGTGTCCGTCACTATCCTCACTTGAGTGACTGGATGGTAGCGCCTCTAAAACAGAAACGGTGGCGAGATTGACCAGGTGGTTAGAGCGCGAATTTACTGACCGGAAGGTGCGTGGTTCGAACCCGACCTCTGCCTCTTGACTTCCCCTGTCTAGGCTTGGGCAACCTAGCAGTATCCCAGCCCTCGTGCCTCCTTCGTGTGGCATGGGAGTCGTACCGAAAGTTGCGGAATAAAGTCACGTCACTAATCAAGGAAGACAAACTACAACAGCAATTTAAATTGATGACTAGGATGGAGAAAAACCCCAAACTATTGTATCAATTCGTGAATGCGCAGGCTAAAGTTAAACCAGGTATATCTGCCATAAAGACAGAATCGGGAATGACTGCAAATGCGTTTGAAACAGCTAATGCCCTTGCCACATTTTATGCTTCCGTGTTTTCTCCTGAAGATACCCGCGCTCCTATACAAACTGTGGAGGTACTAACGGACGAAACTTTATCGGACGTGCATATTGATCGGGCTAACATTGTCAAACACCTTCGCGGCTTACAGGTACACACTTCACCTGGTGGGGATGGCGTTACACCACTGCTTCTGCGCCACTGCGCTGACGATTCCCACCAAACAAGAAAAATCCAATATATATATATATATATATATATTCTAATACGGCAGTCAATGTTCTCCGTATATTTTACAGATGAAGTCTAACTAGGTTATATTTATCCCATTCAATTGATGACTAGGATGGAGAAAAACCCCAAACTATTGTATCAATTCGTGAATGCGCAGGCTAAAGTTAAACCAGGTATATCTGCCATAAAGACAGAATCGGGAATGACTGCAAATGCGTTTGAAACAGCTAATGCCCTTGCCACATTTTATGCTTCCGTGTTTTCTCCTGAAGATACCCGCGCTCCTATACAAACTGTGGAGGTACTAACGGACGAAACTTTATCGGACGTGCATATTGATCGGGCTAACATTGTCAAACACCTTCGCGGCTTACAGGTACACACTTCACCTGGTGGGGATGGCGTTATGCCACTGCTTCTGCGCCACTGCGCTTAACCACTTAGCTATCCTCTGGCTAAACTGTTCGCTAGTTCTCTGGAAGAAGGGTTGGTACCAGAGGATTGGAAATGCGGGATAATAGCCCCCATATTCAAAGGAGGTATCAGAACGTGTGCATCTAACTCCAGACCTGTCACTCTTCTCCCAGTAATATCAAAAGTAATGGAACGAATTATGGCAGAAGCCCTGAAATCGCACCTTGAAATTCACTCCTTGTTGAGCGATAAACAACACGGATTTCGACAGAATCGTTCTTGTTTATCCAATCTTCTGGTGACACTCGATGACTGGACACGAGCAGTGGATGCGGGAGTTACTGTACATGCCTGTTACTTGGATATATCCAAAGCCTTTGATCGAGTCGATCACAGTATCCTTCTTCGGAAACTTGAAATGTATGGCGTGACGGGAAATCTGTTGAGCTGGCTGAAAGACTATTTGAGTGACTGTTCGGTCCAAGTTCGTGTCGATGGAGCGTTTTTCGATAAAATTGCCGCCACAAGTGGTGTCCCTCAGGGTTCGGTTCTTGGTCCAATTTTGTTCCTGGTATACATGAATGACCTGCCGAAACTTCTGCAGTGCAAAACCGTACTTTTTGCTGATGACATAAAAATCTGGTCTGAAATTCATGGAAAGGCTGATTGTGATGCGCTACAGCAAGATCTGCAAAGAATCGACGAATGGTCCATCCAAAACCGGCTTCCGCTGAATTTCCAGAAATGCAAACTCATAAATCTGGGGAAGAGCTACCACCTCCCATACAAACTGGGTTCCAATGAACTGGAATGGGTGGCTGAGGAAAAAGACCTCGGCGTCTGGATTTCTAGCAACCTGAAGC
Organism: Opisthorchis viverrini; assembly: GCF_000715545.1. Taxonomy (NCBI): domain Eukaryota; kingdom Metazoa; phylum Platyhelminthes; class Trematoda; order Opisthorchiida; family Opisthorchiidae; genus Opisthorchis; species Opisthorchis viverrini. Next base: position 59,220 of record NW_008751702.1, on the reverse strand, counting down.
CGAGTAAGCACTGTCTATCAGTATATCGCAAGACCTCGGCACTGCTCGGGATGCTTAGGGGAATATTTTATCGTTTTACGGCTGAAATTCTCCCTATTATCATGAACACATATCTCCGGCCGACAATGGAATGCGCGATCCACGCCTGGTCTCCATGGCTGCAAAAGGATACACAACTGCTAGAGCGTATCTACCACCGCGGGACCAAGCTGGTCATTGGCCTCTGAAACGTTCCCTACAGTGAAAGGCTACGTAAACTCGATTTGTTTGATTTAACTTATCGGCGTATACGAGGAGACCTCATCCTGATGTTCAAGATAATAAACACCCCTAATCACCCTTTAAAACATTTGTTCACAGTTAATTTGGCCCGACAGACCCGACGGAATCCATTGGCCGTTGACATTCCATGTTCCCGCATTAACTGTCGGCGCTACTTTTTTTCAGTCCGCGTATCCCTCACGTGGAACAAACTACCAACATCTGTTGTGGATTGTGGTAACCTCGAGACTTTCAAGCATTCGCTTGACGAATACATAAGACCCAACCCAACTTCCCTCATCAACACTTGAGATGCAGATTACAAACAATAGAACATATATGTCATATCATTCCGTTTATCTGTGACACACACACCGAACGGGTGCTACAGCTGAAAGATTTTATTCTTTATCGAAAACAGAAACATTAAGATTCTATATTCACTGCATAGAAAAAACATTGAAACCAAGCAAATAATATGTGCTTTATACATCGGTCTCCATCATACCGGAGAAAAAATTCCTAAAGCCTGGGAAGAACTTTGGCTTAGAACCACGAAAAACAGTCATTTCAGTTAAGTTTACAGGCGATTTACTTTACTACCATTGTAGGAACACTAAGACTTCCTTGAATGAATATGGTTTTGAAGTGAAATTCAATCATGTACGTGAAGCACATCTATAGAAAAAGCCCCAAAGGACCGTGAAGTTGCCTTATTCGTACGGGGGACCATCAGCAGGGTGTGGCTTACGGAAAGAAGCGGTTAACTGGGTCATGGGAGTTCCAAATGGTATATACGGGTGGAGATGGAAGTTTCTGGACGGATAATGGAAAGCCAAAGAATCGGGGTGGGAAAATCCTGTCAAAAGTGTTCAAACAACACTTCAGTGGATCCGATGGTTAGCATATCAGTTCACAATTTAGGAACTGATTGAATGGAACGAAGTAATGCACGAAAGGTCGTGAATCAGTCCAAAGTAGTTGGACGGTTGAAACCGTTGAAACTTAAGTCCTGAGTGAAAGAGTTGGCGGGTTCCGTGCATTAGAGGGACAAAAACGCTTTTGACGGGTTATACTTGGTTCTACAATTTTAGGAAGCATCGGGGCCTGTAGTCACCGAACCGTCATCAAACTCATTTTTTGAGTGAGCGCTAAAGTGAATAACTATGGGGTTGGAGACACTTCTGCGGATTGAACTTTCAGGAATATTGTTCTCACCGACTCATTTGCTGCTGCACATTGGATTTTACTCAGTGCCTCATTGTATATAACATACTGTGTCGTTCATCATTCCTTATACATGCGGATCAGCTTCGTGACACCCCTGCTTGTTGAACGAACATAGCATGTGGTCGCAGATATTCTACCCACAGTTAATCTAATTTAATTGGTTATTTTCGAGGTACTTCACAGCTGGACTCACTGTAATCCTGTTTTGCACAGTGACTTTCGTCGTATTCATGGACCCAAGGGAACTCAGGTATGGTAAGTAGCTGCTCGAACTAGAAGCTTCATATACTGATAGGAGAGAACAAAGGCTTACGCAGTAGACAAATCACTGTCAGAGGAATTCACGAAGCTTTCGATGGTATGATTGGAAAATGCCAAGTTTGTACACAAACAGTTTTGTTGGCAAGTATGGAGGACGTGTTAAAATTTCACCATTGTTATTACCCACCTATCAGATGGAATAATAAGCTGAAATCACTGGAGTCCGCTCTCGCAAGCACACCTGCTGTTGATCATGCCACATCTGAAGTGTTGGAAGGGGACTCTTCGATAAGAAGTATGGAGGGGAAAATAAAACGACTTGAGAGCCAACTATCAGAAAGAGAGTCACAGCTGGACGAATTGCGCAAACAACTGACCGAGGAAAGGCAGCAGTGTGTCATTCTCAAGGCTGACTATGACGAAGCAAAAAGCAAGCTAGAACAAAAACTCAACAAGGCGAGAGAGCTGATAAAGCGTGCCTCCAGGATGCACAGGGAGGAAAAACAAAGACTACAGGACGAAATCCAAAAGAATGCAGAAGCGCATGCGCAAGAAATACAGAAATTAAATAGGAAGGCTTGTGAAGACTACCAGGTATGTTTCGGGCTAACAGGTATGTGTAGGGTGAGTTACACCCACAGTTTCATAAACTAGATGCCCATGCACAAGATTGGTGCCTAACCATATAACTGCCTTCAATCAGTGCTAAATCAGTTGTCATTCGCCAAAACTTCACTACACTTACTGGTTATCATGCACTTATTCAATTTGCAGAGCTTATACCCTCCACAGTCCTCTAGTACCCGTACTGTTAGGTATCTTTATGGATTCTTGGCACGGAACCAAAGATCCGTCACGTCTCAGCGAGAGATAACTGATGATTATCTCACTGAGGAAGTAGACAGCTGTGTGACTCATGCTTGGTGATTCACATAACGAATGATGGCGACGGCTGAGTCGAATGGGATTTGACATCTATTTGGTCTTGAAGATTCGGGTAACTATTGGGTATCTGGGTAAAAATATGTTTTCTCTGTGATTTGTAAGTCATATGGCCAAGAAAGTGGCGTTAGGTGTTGCCAGCATTTGTTGGAATATTCACATTGTCTCTGCTGATGAACAACCTGCTTCGAACCTTCATCTGCAGACCTTGGCATGTATAATTTGTACGCCGGTCAAGTAGGAAACACTACTGACATTGTTAGAAGGCACCTTGTAACACTCCTTAGGATAACTGCGAAAGACCAGTTCTTGCCCCCTCAATCAGAATCAATAGGTTATTACCAGAATGTATGATGAAGGGAGAAGTTGAGATTTTGGAATGTGGATGAGGAAGTGAACGAGATCAAGGGGCAAGGTGAGGCTAAATGTTACGATGTAATCTAATGGATAGGCTAGGAAGAGTTCAGCGGTTTGGTGGAGTACCACTATTTCTGTCAGGAACAGAGCCTGGAAACCAATCTGAGTAAAAAAGCTGCTGATCAAAGGAAGCTCAGCTCGACGGCTCATAGGGTTTGTGCGGGAACAAAATGGGACCATTGTTGTTAGCCTTAAAGTAGTCAAAAATGCGAATCTACGCGGATGGGGGTTCACAGCTAACTTTCAGCCAAGGTAAAATGAAGGGCGCATTACCCCACTCAGAGGTCAACAGGAACGGTAAAAATGTTTGTTGAATAAGGAGGGGTGGAGTTCGATGAAAGTCATTTGAAAGTAGATGGCAAACGAGTCCAGGACAAGAAGCTAATGAAAACATAAGCAAGAATGTTGGTTGGAGTAGGCTTCACTCTTAAAATGGAAACCGCTGAAGTGAGGTTGTTAGGTATGGACATTTTGATATCGGTGGGGTGGGGGACAGTATAACAGATGAGATGGAGTATAAGAGATATTAGACGGGGCTGATATACCAGTACGCTACCCTTGTTGCGTTGCATCCAGTAAAACAGATGAAGCCCCAATTAAGTTGAACACAATAATCTTTGAATGGACGCTCAGAAAAATGACTTTGGCGGACTACTCACAATTCAGCTACGTAGACTTAGACATAAAGGCCACAACACAGTGAAATTCTTCCGATCGATACGCAGTGTACACAAGAACCGCTCCGGATATAATAGCTAGCCTATAACTCACCCCCCGTTTTAGCTGCCTTTTTTTCAACTCAATCATGTCTTTTACTTGTTCGTGCACGTATATTTACGTAAAGTGCTTTCCCTCCTTCTGGACAGCATACAATTCAATCCGTATGGCTGATGCACGTCCTGTGCACTTGGAGTGGGAGTTAACTGAAATGAAGGGACTTGCATCAGTAAGACATCCTGATACCCTTCCAGGAAAAAAAACTGGATACCGTCGCCATGAAGAACAAGTAACCTGTAAACACTAAATCCTCCGTCACTAGTTGATCTAATAGTGAGTACAGCAGTACTTGAATCTTACCGTGGTAAATAAAACAAAATGCGTGTGGAGCAAACAAATAAAACGTCGAGTTTTTAGGCTACGCTATCGCTGGGATGAACGTAGGTGACAGGGCATAGTGCATTTTATTTTCAATGATTTTCGCATAACCTGCTCCGTCATTAGGCCCCCAGGCTTATCAGTGTCTTATAGACCAATAAAGACTGTCATTAAGTAAAAACTCACAATCTCCAGAAATAGGCATAAACTTCTCACTGATATCACCTCCAGCTAGGGTTGCCCTTATCGTAACCATTGAGTGGGGATTATTAATGGGGTCTTTGTGTGCAAAGCAACGGCTATCCGTGACTCCCACCCTATCTGAATGGTAAAAACTGCAGTTTTGAGTGGATATGAACGAAAAACACTTTTCATCCTCAGTGAAGTTATTATATCCCTTGTAATGCATGAAAATAGGATTGGAATTATTTTCCCTCACTGTTGCATCCCTGACAGACGACTGCAGATGGTTGATGTTGCTCAATTCGCTTCCAATCCAACAATAAAATGAACAGTGTTGTCTTCACAAGAGTTATTGGGCAGTGAGAGAAAATCTCGCTGAAGTTTGAACATGTGTACTAGATTGGTTCAAGCGCAGCCAGCCTTATACTTATACAAGTTTCTAAATCACTTGTAGACTTGTATCCTCTGTAGGCAGCTGTACCGTTCATCATCATATCACCCACAGCATGATATCGGTGTTCAACACTGATACTTCGCTGCCGTACAACCGTGATTTATTTGAAAGCCTTATTGTGGAGACAACAATGAAAGTGGGTAGGGAACGAACTTAATGCTACCTTACTACTTGAATCCCCACAAATAACTGGACTTTCCACTGGCACTTCAGCAACAACTCAGTGACGCCTTATCCGAACAGGAAAAGCGCCATCAACTTGAACTCACGGAGCTTCGAGAAGCCTTTCAGAAAACACTTGACGAAGCCTCCGACAGATACCGGGCAGAATTGGAACAGCTTCGACTGAATACCCACACACAAGTTGCGCAGTGCTTGATGGAAGCAGAAGATCGCCTTCATACGGAACGTTGTCGACTTGAAGCAACTGAGAAACAAGCGGAGAGATGGCGCGTCGCCGCGCGTGAAGCAGAAGCAGCCAGATCCGATTTGGCCATTCGTATAAACGAGCTATTGCAAGCTCGATGCACGGAGACCATAGAGGTAGGCGAACTATGATGTGGCCAGTACTAGTCAGTATCCTATTACTGCGATGACAAACGATTACCTTTCGTTTACTTGCACACCGTTTGGGTTTGATACTCTCGGTGAACTTCTGAATACTTGGTGTTCTATCACTTGTGATCGAAAGTGTGTGAAGTAATGTATTAGACCTGGTTCATAGGTTCAAAAAACCTAGCAGTAGCTGAACCCTTGTGCCTCCTCCGAACTACGTAGATGGTGCAACAAGTGAGTGATTTTTGTCCACACTATACATCGTCGTTATCGCTCCTCATAACAATGAGAAGTTTGGTGGTACAAGGTCTAGGTCACAGTTATTCAGCATTTAGCTTTACAGTTTAGCCAGACAGTAGGTGACGAGTGAAGTCATGCTCAGTAGCATTCAGGAGCATTGTCACCACGAAGGACGAATCGTAGAAAATAGAAAATACGCAACTGTTTCGACATACGCTATTGGTAATTACAAGACTCTAATTCCTCCACGATTTTACCAAACTATCTCAGTTGGTTTGCATATGCTTCGGTGAGAGAAAATTGTGAAAATTAAGTAGGCTCTGCTGTATTTCAAATTTCCCATTATCTGAAACCATACACGTACGGATGTCCTCAATGGTTCACATGATACTGCTTAATAGTTTCGATAGAAGCTGGCACTTCAAAAATCCTCAGGTATCGCTATCAAGAATGGTATTGTAAGATAGACTGAATCAAGATGTGGGTCAAGCACATTTCGGCTCCGTTCAGCCTTTAAATCATCAACCACTTATCCGAAAAATGGTGGCTGAAAGTTTAGCCCCGGTGATAGTCAACACTTATGTTAATAAGAAAGTATCTCAATAGGTTTTTGTAGGTTCACCGATAAGCTGGATGAATAACCTCTACAGAAGACTGACTGTAGAAAGCGTACCAAAGAACGTCCCTCCCACTAGGTTGAACACAAATAACGGCGTACGGACGCTAGGCTTTCAGTTGGATAAATGATGGGCGGTATTGAGTACCAAAATTGCAAGCGAAAGCCATAGCCTCCATTATACACATAAATGACGGAGTACGTGCAGTGGAGCGACGCAAATATAGCTTATTTTATAGCACTGCAAATACACCTTCTAAGATTTTGCGACAGAGGTGAAACCCGAGCCAGGAACCTTTTGCAGAATGCCGTCCCTTTTTAGCCTATCGTGGTTCACCGTTAACGTGCTACGCGCTCAGCATTTCAGTGTTGAGTTTTATTATTTCCTTTAACCTCATCCAATACCGATTCACGGGCGTTGCAACATAATACAAAATCTAACCGATCAGTCGTTATTTACCCAACTCTGATTTATGCGCTTTGAATACAAAGTTAGCTGTAGCTTGAAGAAAGGCATGGGAAACTCATATTTTTGGGTAACATCTGGCTTGAACGTTCTAAAACGAACAAAGGACAATCAGAGCAGGGAGCATATGGACATCGGGGCGGGGGGGGGGCGGCCGCGGAAAAAAGTTACCGATAGGTTTTACTGGGATTTTCAGTTTCCTTACCGTTCAAAGCAACAACGTGGATATCAACGCGAGGTCTGATACTGATATTCCATCGTATGACAACAGTGTTTACTCAAATAAGGCAATAAACATAGAAGACAAGTGGGTACTGGTGATACTACTGATCGGGAGGCACGCGAGTAGTACGTGTTGTTCGTAGAATTTCGCTTTGCGTCCATTGAAAAAGGGAATTCTCTTGCGGAATTCGCGGAGCCACTTTGTAACATTTGCTTGGATTTGACCGACGAATGATTGGAGTCAATGAATCTCCAGGAAGGCTCGTTCGGGAGAAGATCTGTGTCCAGTTTTTGTAACTAAGATGCAGATTAGGGTTTTGCTTCCCTGTTCAATGGTCTGTAACCGGTCAGTTGACATTTCCGAATAAATAACTTCGCAGCGAAGGCCTTCTTCCTCTCACTGGGACGTGACACGATACTAGCTCATTCCAAGCGTTCCGAGCTACTGACTGCCTAGATAGTTTGCATAAATTCGCGGAAACCAGACTCTGTTTAAACCAAGGTTTACTTCAGTTAGGGAATAACACAACATTTGAAAAGATCGAACTGCAGCAACGGAATCGGACATGGAGATAAAAAAGTGAAGATAAATGTTGTCCATCGAATGACTGGATAGATGAATTAGTGTCCTGACTATCCGACAACAGCCATGAATTCCCGTTGAACTGAGAGATGGTCTGTGCCAAATAGGACAGCAACTTGTAGAGAAATACACTTCAACGGGTTCCGCTGTCTGGTAAAGTTACATTCAGAAAAGAAAAACGTGTAATCTCCTGTATTTTACGGAACCACCACGAAGCCATTAATCTGGTTCGGGTAGTGGGGCCATAACGTCCATGACAGGATGATACCTCATGAAAACCCTTCGATGAGGGGTTTTCCCCTTGGTAATATGTTAACTTGGAAGCCGCTCCATGGAGCATCTTTCCGGACATCTTGCTTCGGTAAATTTTAAGGCGGAACATACCACATTTGCGGGGGTTTCAGCCGCTGGTTTTTGCTACTGAGGGCCCTGAACATATAATCATTCTTCGCCGTTTCTAGCAAAAACGATGGCAGATTCTTACACAGTACGGGTGCTTATCCAGTCTCATAGCAAGTGTGACTTGTCGGCAGTAGTTCAACTGAATTCCATTTGATTAACGTATGTTCTCGTGACTTCGCTTCTTTCTATTATTATTCAGATGTTTTGCTCAACTACCGACGACCCTATGGTGACAAACGACCGAGGTCTAATGAGCCATTCATCACTGGCCAAAACATCAATGGGCCAAGGTGACAGAACACAAATTAGCACGGAAAGTCCGCCAAAGAAAAGCCCAAACTCCGTATGCAATGCATGCCCAAACCACACTTCAGCGCCCCAACTGGACATGCAAGAATTGACAGGGAGTGAGAAGAGGGGAACATCTGGTCACCAATCGGTTGGGCCATGCACCCCAGAATACATTTCGGAGGACAGTGCAAATGCGACCTTAAAGCAGCACAACGAAGCAGAGGCATATATTCAACTGACAGAAGTTTGCTCCTTGATAGACAATGATGAAAATACGGTTGTGTTGCTCCAAGCCAACAGTGAAGTAAATACGGACCCAGTGAAGCTACAAAAGGTTTGGACTATAGCCTGACAGGTACCGTTAAAGCAATATGATACACTCGGAATGCTTCGGAAGAGATACTGAGCTAAAAACACTCACAAAACTAGCTACAGACTGGAATGCACAAGAAGCTAATTTGTATTGTCCCTTAATTTTCACTCAGCAGTTTTTATGGCCAAACTTTTTCCAATATAAACTGAACGATTAGTTTTCTGCTTGTGAATGAAGGTAGACAACAGCCCGAAGCCATGGTAACCATTCTGGAAAAGTGCAGCCAGAGATATCATCAGATTAGCCCTCCCGAGAAACCGCTTCTGATAACGACAAGTGACACAAAGGAGGATATTCATTCCGCAAACCAAACTGTACTATGCGTGAGTTAACGGACCACCGGTGGTTGATTTTTCCATGTACTCCCATTTTTACCAAACTAGATTTGGTTGGTACCCGATCTGAAAGATTTTTCTGCGACAGGAATGTCGAAGTTGGTCAACTACAAATGATCCGCTTTGTGAACCACAGAACAGCGTTGAAAAAAGCTAGTGTTTGCTTCTTGCATTCGTGACTCAGTTGAACAGCGTCGAAACAACTGTTCATTATTCACGTTACTCGCTGTACATTTGTACGGCAGAGAGTAACTATCCCATAGGTTTCTAAGCTGAGCAAAGCATTATTCAGTCGAACACTAACACACAGTGTAAATGCTTGTATTTGTTAATGAAAATTCCATCGAATTTTTATCTCAGTCGTAAACAACAGTCTTGGCAAACTACTGGGTCCCTTTCTCTAGTCACACAGTGAAGAACAGTAGTGAATCAATTCACACGGAAAAAAAGTAACAAGCGTTTTGAAAAAACTCTCATAACCAGAACAATTAGTACCATACTTTTTGCATGTTTTGATCTACTCGCAATTAGAAAATGAGCGAAATTAAATAAACTAGCAACAGCACTAGATCACTGAAAAAGAACATACGAAACAGTCAGATTTGCGGTGGGACAATGAAGCGCAGAGAGCTTAGGTGAGATAAACAACAAAGGAATCAAGGCAAACGATTGGTAAATAAACACAAACAGGCTGAATACACACTAAAGTGGAAAAGATGATAAATAAAGCGATCGGTATCACAGAAGATAAGTCAGCCGGTGGGTGTGACAGGTCTCGAGAGAAATATTCAAACGACAGTCGTTTTTGAACCGGGTGATGTATACGGCAGTTCCGAGGACGCACTGTGATTCTCTTTGTTGGCCTCAAAATTAGAATTCAGCTCTCGATGTCGAACATACGTGTAGGCTGCTGACCCTAGAAGCACAACAATGTTGCTCATCCACCAGGAGAACGTCTTGATTTCCGCATAGATTATTACTGCGAGGACGGTCTGAGCAGCCGCTTTAGCGGTTCCACACACATTGTGAGTTAAGGGGCTGGTGACCTGAATTTGAAGAGCGCTCACGTAACCGATGGCAAAGCCGAAAACTCCACTGAGAATCATCATAGACCAGAATCGGGGGCTAAAAAACAGGAGAAAAGTACTGAGCCTTTGGCCACAGTCCCTTTGCAAACTGAACAGTGGATAACATTAGGCTGCTTAGTAGGAACTACCAAACAAATGACCTCGTGCAGATAAGAGATCGAAATGACCTGCTTCATGTTGTCTTAGGGCTCAGCTAGATTGACCACCGGGATGATAAACATCCTGTAGTCAGAGATCTATCATTGCAAATAAAAAAAACAACCACGAGTCCACAATACTGGCTTCACATTGGATAATCGTTAGATCCTCGCAGACAAACCTTATGAAATATATAAATAAACTTTAGATTAATCAACAGCTGAAACATCCCAACGTTCGCACCCACCCACACACCGGGAAATCCTTACAAGTGGACCAGTCGACCAACGTAACCAAGAGTTTCTGGGTTGTCGTTCTAGGCAGTTCTAGCCACATTGTCCAGGTGTGAACGCGTTCGGCAGTTCAGATGTGCTAATTGAAGTGCGACCAGCGTGCACTGCTGACGGCATACTCATCTTGCATATCAAACGTCCTGGCTTTAAATCCCTGCCCACCCAAGAATGTTCACAGCTGACGAGCTCTACTGAAAGCGAAACCCGAGTCCAGTGCTTCCGCTATTTGGTGTGGACTTACCAGACTAAGTTCGCCAGGAGAGCAGGGAGGCTATCACTAACAGGCTAAGTTTGTGCATTTCATTATTATCCCTCATTGATTTATATTTTGGTTGAATTAGAGTCCAGGACTGTTACACCGACCTTACAGGTTTCTTCAACCCTCTTAACACGCATACTGCTTCTCGGTTGGCTTCAGCCTTATGTACTGTCTGAGATTAAAAGTTACAGCCGGGAAAAGTAACTTCCAACTACGCTTCAAGTAGCAGCCAGATTTGAGCATCAACAGGCAAACGACGTTTATCAACCTGCAAAGGGTCCGACTCATGAGAGCACATTGATGTTTTTACGGAATGATAAACAAGCGGTGCAAAATTCAGTTTCATATCGGACATTCGGTGCACTAAAATCTGGGGACACCTGTGAAACAGAGCAATAAAAACCTTGTGCTGATCATCACTAAGCTATGCACTTAATGAAAAAGTGCTTCATCCTAAGGATCATTGTATTTCCGTAGCCTAATAAGATTGGTTTTTCGGCGAAAACCTAGAGTAAATTTGCTGATGCACCTACCTTAACTGATAACCACTTTTTATGTGATACCAAACAGCGCCCACTGCTGACGTTTCAGTCGCCTAAGGAAGTGGATGTACAGTGTCGCTTATTTCACAACTCTGTGGTTTAACTTCAGCCTTCCTAATCAAACTTCCGGCTGAACTTTAAATGCGATGACCGACTGAATAGGCGTACAGGTGGCACAGGTAAAGAAATAGCTATGACTACGACCATGCCTGAATTTGCGTGCTCCCTACAAGTTGGGAAGGGAGTTTCTGTAAAATCAAAACTTGTGCTTTGTTCGGAGCATTAATGGCATCCAAAGGGCACAATTCACATAAAATGTTCAAATCTTGATCTGACTACTCAGGCGATTTAAAACACCACTGGAGTGTTATATTCTCATGGAAACGGTTATAAAAAAAGAACGCACTAAGCGAAACACACTCATTTGCAAATGAATTTGGTTTTTCGGCTCATCTGGAACTCAGCTAGATCTCTTGTTCACGATATCGTACATTTCACCTTGTGATGAGTGAAAGCTTGTCTAATGGCCGATGGAGGAAAGACCAGGAGTTATGTCACAGCAGTCCTTCATGGTAGCCGATTTTTCAAAACATCTATAAGTGACCTCGGTACACTTACACCACGCTTTGGTTAGCGGCAAAATGCACCCGCATCGTTCGGTGTGCAAAGTCCTTACTCATTTCAAGTTCATGCGCAGAATCCATACCAGAAGCAAACAAGTGATGGAGGGATAATACCTCGTATGCTGAAGTATTGATCCGATATTTTGTTGTGAGTGTTATCGGGATTTGTAGTGTTCACGTTTATATCAGTCCCATCTGAACAGTTGTCCTTCTGCTCCGGCGTAATCATTCTGGTGAGTCCACATTCAAGTGGGAAGGATTGGACCCGAGTTTCGTTCTTATTAGAGCTCACCAACTGTGCATATCCGCTACCCCACCAGCGCAAGCTGGACGCATATGAATCTTCACGCCTGAACAGGTGAACATGTTTACGCTTGATCGATCTCGTTGGTTTGCCAGACTTCTCGAACGACAACCCAGTAAGTGTCCTGGTTGTGACGATCCAATGACCCACCTGTCAGGACTTCCCAGTCAGTCAGCGCAAGGGACATTTGAAACATGCTGGGCTATTTCTGGTTTAGTTTACATTGGGAACTCATTGTGCTTTTTGTGCGGTATGGATCGTCGTCACGTTTATCAGCGAAATGGCTCTAAACAACATCATGGCACTTGATCCCCACGGTCTGTAGCGGTTCGACAATTCCTTATCATTACACGTGAATGTATCCAGCCGTACGGTGGAACAAAGGAAATCCTAATTAAATCCATACTTTCCTTCGGTGGTTAGCGTCTACTAGATTAACTGATAGGGAGCGAACTCTTCGGTATGTATTTTGTCTCTTTTCAATCATGCAAGCAAGCATTGACAACTTTATTGTTCCTAATGTCCTGCTCTGCATCATAATCGAAGGCACAGGACGGCAGATTTTAGCACACCCGACGACTTGATCATCTCGTAGTTTGAACTTTTACAGAAATCTCGTGACTTTCCAAGCTAGCATGCCGATTAGCAACTAGCCGGAAAAAAACTGAAAAAAATGTCTGCGGGCCTGAGTGGAGAAGCTTGTCATAACGGTGACCAGGCATACACAACTCATTAGATCGTGTAGTCAACCGGCAAACGTTCAAAGGGCCAGCCCAAAAGTTTGGTCACGACCGAAAAATGGTAATGCGATCAATCAATATAATACGAACGGTGCGCTATACACCTTCGTTATACTGATATTCATCATAACTGTACCGGCGTCAACCTTTCTATAGCTTTTACCCCTTATTCAGTGTGCCACTTGGGGCAACGTCTACAGGCCTCTTACAACAAACGTGCCATTGTGACAGGTGCTTTGTGCTTCATCTAGGTGAGGAGTGTGCGCCACACAAACCACTGCACTGCGCTTGACTACAAGAAATCTCGTTACCAGTGCACCGTACATATGAACAACGCACGTTTCAATCAAGTACCATGGTGCAAACGACGAATTATACCACCATTTTACAAAGCTGCCCCCACCTTGTATATTCACCGAAGGTTACATGGTGAACAGACGGAATCGATTGGTGTGTGGATAGTCCGGTTATATGTGTCAAAGGTAGCAGAAAAAGTGGGTACAGCGCATAACAAAAACATATCAACATATATCTTTGTAATGTACTACTCATAAGGTTGCTGAAAATCCGTCGTTCCAGGTGAGTCTCTCGAAAAACCAAATTAGTTTGCAAATGAGTGTATATTCGCTAAGATCAACATATATTTTATTGGAAGAACATACTATTCATAAAGCCCCTGAATAGCCTTCGACAGTCCACTTTGAGTAGCGTGCTCTACCAGGAAAAGGTACCGCGACATCCCAAATATCGCATCAACTGAGATATGAGGCAGATTTTGTGAGGAACATTTGATCGGAGAATTTAATGAACGAGAGATTCAGCTAACTGTCTCGCCAGCACCTACGAAATTTGTGAATGCACAGAGAGAAGGCGCAAATTGGAAAGAACAGAATAATTTGGAGACCCAATATCTAGTGTAGATGGAAAAGGCGTCTAAAATCACTGTGTACTTCTTCGAAGGCCGCGACTAGACAAAAACTGGGTAACATGCAGTTCAAGAGTTTATTACATTCAGAACCCAAGAACTATTGAAGGACAGTATACTGACACACTGACTTCTTCAGAGACAGTTAAATATGTAGTTCGCACCTAACAGCCATCTTCATGGGACATCATGGGACGCAAAACATACTGGTGGTTCGTCATGTGTGGTTTGGCGACTGACTCGGCCGTTTCTTGACTCAGTTGACCGGGTTCACATAGAAACACAGGTGTTCACTTTTACTTCTGTTTTCATGGTTCTGCTTACTTCATCAACGCTCAGCAGGCGTGGGGAAGACCCGGTACGAGTAACGTCGGAACAACGCTCAGCTAACGATCCACTTGCCTGGGGGCGTTGTCTTCTACCCACATGAGAAACAGTAAACGGTGCGTGAGGATTTGATTAGTTTTCTGTGTCTGGTTTACACAACATTGTTACGCTGCCCTCAATCCAGTTTTTTATCTAAAAAAAATGAACAATCAGCTGCTAAATGACCAACAGTTCCATACTACTTAGGCCTAACGGAAAGCTAATTATGAATACCTGCGGATAAAGACATTAACTTCATGCATTACGTTCTATTATATATATATATATATATATATATATATATATATATAT
>NW_008751702.1:39856-43253 GCF_000715545.1 Opisthorchis viverrini | reverse complement strand
AGTGCATCATCATCATCATCATCATCATCATCGTTACCTTCATCATCATCGACAGCATGACAACACCGATGCTTCACTGCCGCACAACCATGATTTATTTGAGTCTTATTGTGAAGAAAAGAATAAAGGTGGACAGGAAAGCGACTTCTTTCTGGCATACTTCAATCATTCCGAGGTGCCTGCACCTTCACACACTCATTCAGGCAATCTGGATAGGAGCTGACAATAAGAATGAGATTGACATCGATAAGCAGCTATATCTTTCAGTGTCTCCAACCAGAAACAGTGAGGACCACGCGGTACCCATCCTAGAAGGTGAGTAGCACTGATAGCACCCAAACGTTTCGTCATTTCATTCATACCCCTCTACAAGGTAGAGGGTTACCCACCTCTCTGCTTCCACCACTCCGGATTGGGCACGGAAAACAGTAGTCTCTTAAGCAAACGATGGTTAGGCATTAGCAACACATGTCCCAACCAACGCCGCTTCTGGTGTTGCACACACTCCTCAAGTGAAGTCCATGTTGCACAATCGAAAACTCACTTTCCAACTGCTTCGTTACGGATTCTTTGACACCAACTCACACGAGCTATGGTTCTGAGACAACGATTGTCAAACACTTGAAGACACCTCAGTTCCGCTGCTCGAATAGACCAAGTCTCACAACCATATTACAAAACAGCCCGCGCTGTAGCTTGATATACACGTCCCTTGAGATTCAGGGATATCTCAACTTAGCAAATGCGACCCAAGCCTTGCAGATTCGTGCATTCACCCCATCTGTCACACTACAGTCAAACTAATACAACTTTCAAGATACGTAAAACGTTCCACAACTTCGAAAGCTTCCTCTTGGATTGTAATTGGCATGTTCAGTGACTGCAAGTCCATGGGTGCAGAGGACAGGATAACTTTGGTTAGCTCATCACTACTAACATCCAAGTTGAGCATGCTGTATATATATATATATATATGCATATATGTACATATACCCCTGCTCGCTGTGTAAGGAACGGTGCTTGGCGCAATGGCTAGACTATTTAAAAAACGCATTATTGGTGCTTACCTGAACCAGAACGAGCCAATCAGGTTACCGGATTCCACCAAAAGGATATAGGGAATAAATAGAATGACGGCATTTACGTTATTGTAGAAAGTTAGGCGCCAAACGCTGCCATCGACAAGCGGCAGCGAACGTGCGGTGAAGATGGAGTTGAGTGCGCAGGTGATGCTTGAACTTATTCCGAAAATGGCTCCCAAAAGGCTTAAAGAACCTAAAAAGACAAAAGAGATAGACATGTAAAGACTTTGAATCAACGGATTAATTGGAAAGCATATCAGCTTCTTGCATAAAATAAGTTGGAACAATACAGAGTTAGGAACACCACGACATGCAAGTGCCTTTATCCCACATAATTTGGTCTTGACTCCCATCCATGACGTCCACTGATGCACCGTCGTTTAACCTATAGGAACCTTGTGTGTTCCACAAATCTAGGCTTTAGGGTCAGCATTCCGCCTTTCACGAAACAACTAAAAGACATACGCCACTCACTGACCGGCGAATAAAAATTATCAGCAGCACTTTAACACCGGAGTGTTACATTATCTGCTCATACATCTTTCCAAGTGGTCTATAGGCACCGGAGAAACCAGCTCTATTGAATCCAACACCAGATGACAACAGTGATGCTACACTGCCGAACAACTATTTATTTATTTGAATAAAGTCTTACCAATGAAACAAGAAATGTGGCAAGGAGAGTGACCTGGGTCTGGCCTGAAACATACATCCAAGATTCAGTGTCTAGATCTAGTTGGTTGTGCCGTTTGCACAGCTTCACTGCTACGGCAGTGAAGCATCGGTGTTGAACACTGACGCCATGCTGTCGATGATGATGATGCACAGGTAAAATGCAGGGTTGAGGTCAACACATCCAAGTAAGAGTCAACATCAGAAAACGTCTTGTCTGAAAGAGACTTCGGTAGGCTGCTTTCGTGGATGTATTATATAGGGGTCCGAGAACTTCTTAACGGTCAGGTGAGGTGTTCGCACCTTGCCCGTCCCCGAAAAGTGAGACGGGATACAGCCACGAACAAACGTGATCCACATCCACATTGGCGTCCCAGCACGAGCGACATTTAGTAATTGACCAATGCCACCCATAGCTAACGACGATGTGGTTCATGTGCGTTACAGGGTGATTCAAATGGAGAAGCTGCCATGTGGCCAAGCGGCTGCAGTATTCGCGGAAGTAAGTACTGCGGAGAAACAGCCTCTGGTCAGCACATAATTGCGGCAGGCGATCGCTGTTTCCTGTGCGTCGCGACTCCAGTCCCAGGTGACCACCCAATTATATTTGAGCAGCGGCGAGTCTACCCATTTGCGTATTCATTACCTGCGGCAACAATATATGAGCTCTTAGCCCAACGCAAAAAGGCGCTTCAAGCGACCTTAAAACTACCCTTGAATTTGCCAGGACTACCGTCTGTGAAGGCGTAAGCAGATACAAGTAAAAGCAGCGATTATCGGCGCTTCCAAAAGGACACTCACACAGAAGTTGCCAAACGAACAGTACAGAGGCGACTATCAACCAGCAACGACTCAACGAGATCCCTCTGTTCGGTGGCTTGGAATACCGACCCTAGCAAGCCCAGTAGGAGCGCCTTTCGGATCATCGGATGTGCGAAATCAGAAGTAGGCGGAAACCGATCGGAAAGTCAGTTTCGTACTTGGATATCGAAATGACTAGACCTTCCCGTGGTGTGACGGTTTGTGTACATCCGCGACTTACTGACCTACACTGGGGGTGTCCATGCGACGTCCATAGAGTCTCCCATGCTATACTCGTCAATCCGTAGAGGTCCAACAGTCTCCTGGCGATTCAGATTGGGGATTGGAACATGTATAACTTGTATCGCGAAAATGCACATATATTTCCCGCTAAACACCGATGAATTTTGGTCGGGCTTATGAGCCGGAGTATAGGGTTCGAGACCCCAAACATCCTCCGGTCTAGGTCTGCGTCCCCTGGGGCAACGTCTGCGAAGGAGTCTCACAAGCGGCAAGTTGATAGATGTCTGTTTATCGTGTCTGCCTATGGCCCAACTGACTGTATCTCTGACGCCGTCAAAGACAGGTTTTACAACGCGCTGAATGCCCTGCTGCGGCGAGCTAAAAGCTCAGACATTGTGGTGGTTGCCGGAGATATAAATGCGCAAGTGGGCAAGCTTAGTGCATCTGAGACTCAATTGGGAGGTCGACATGGACTGGACTCGGTACGTACGGACAATGGGGAACGATTGCTTCAGCTGTGTGCTGATCGCAGGCTGTTTTTATGCAATACTAACTTCGGAAATAGCCGAAGTCGTCTGGCCACTTGGTGTCCTCCAACA
>NW_008751702.1:33620-39229 GCF_000715545.1 Opisthorchis viverrini | reverse complement strand
TTGAGGCACCTATGGCGTCAGAATGGTTTATCTCTGAATCTGAAGGGACGTGTGTATCAAGCTACAGTACGGGCTGTTTTGTTGTATGGCTGTGAGACTTGGCCTATTCGAGCAGCGGACCTGAGACGTCTTCATGTGTTCGACAATCGTTGTCTGAGAACCATAGCTCGTGTGGGTTGGTGTCAGCGAATCCGTAACGAGGCGGTTAGAAAGCGTGTTTTCGGTTGTGTAACGGGTACTTCCATTGAAGAATGTGTCCAGCACCAGAAGCTGCGTTGGTTGGGACATGTTTTACGCATGCCGAACCATCGTTTGCCGAAGAGAGTACTGTTTTCCATGCCCAGTTCGGAGTGGCGTAAACAGAGAGGTGGCCAACCCTTGACTTGGCAGAGGAGTATGAAGGAGATCACGAAACGCTTGGGTGCTGTCGGTGCTACTCGCCTTCCAGGATGGGAACCGCGTGATCCTCACTGTGCCTGGTTGGAGACACTACAAGATATGGCTACCAACGGATGTCAATGGCGTTCTTGTTGTCAGTTTCGATCCAGATTGCCTGAGTGAATGTCTGGAGGTGTAGGAACCTCGGAATGATTGTGTTAAGCTAGCACTAAGTCCCTCCCCCATCCACGTCTACTCTTTTCTTTACAATATGGCTTTCAAATAAATCATGGTTGTACGTGAAGGAAGCATCGGTGTTGAACACTGATGTCATGCTGTCGATGATGATGATGACTGCGTCTCCTGGCAGTATCCCAACCCACGCCCATGACACTTTGTCATGCTGTCGATGATGATGATGACTGCGTCTCCTGGCAGTATCCCAACCCACGCACAACCATGACACTTAGAAATAACAATACTCTCATGCTACATTGGCTGTCGTGTGGTGCTATTAGCCGGGTCGCCTTACATGATGCATACAGCAGAGCTGGTAGGCGAAAACAGGCTACTGCTTTCAATTACTTTTTCTCCTCTCCCCTCACCCCATTAATAACTCTCTACTTGTATGTCCATCACTTGGGACTGATGACTCAGTTCGTCCTGCAATGGTTTCGCAGGCGAAAAAAGGCGCGTCTTCCGATGCCGACATCCTCAGCCGTCTAGAACTCAATCTTTGAGCCTGGACGTCACCTATCTGGCCGCCTACGATGTCCGTACTCTGAAGCAAGCAGATAAGCAACCTCTCACACTAGACTCGCTTGGCATTGATGTGTGCTGTGTCTCAGAAATAAGAAGTGCTGGAGCTAACCGCCTTATCACTCTCCACTAGATTCCGGCTGCCCACCTCTGGCAGTTCAGAGGCTTCTGCGGCAGAATGGACAGGCACCGGTATCATCCTAATTAACCGGAAGGATCCTTTGATCCGTTGATTGTCACCTCTAAGGGGTTCGTTTGGCAACGTCTGTGAAGGAGTCACACGAAGGGGAAGTTGACCAGTGCCTGGTTGTTGTGTCTGCTTACGCCCCAGAAGGCGGTAGCTCTGACACCATCAAAAAATGTTTTATGATGTCTTGAATGTCCTGCTGCGGCGAGCTTAAAGCTCAGGTATAATGGTTGGGGAAAATCTGAAGGCATAAGTGGACAGACTTAGCGCATCTGACACTCAATAAGGTGGTTGATATGGACTACTTGAATCTCGGATGAATATGTCCTCCGGTCCCGAACGTAACTTGTCCCGACGAATTAACAGAGGTCACGTGAAAATGAGCGTGAATTCCGGTGGAAGGCCAAGAATACCCGGAGCTTATTTCAGTTGATCATTGCGACCAGTTCCCGAAAACCCCCGTGCAAAATCATCAAGGAACAGAATGGAGCGACCATCTTGAATAAGAAGTAAGGCCTTGGCCGTTGGGATGAACACTCCGAACGACAGTTATCGTGGCCACCAACTGCCACACTTATCCGGATCCTACAACTGGAGTAGAACCCTGACCACTGAACCTGGAGCCCTCTACTGCCTCAGACGTTTATGACTGCATATATTATCTCAAGCGCCACCGAGCTCCTGGCCCGGGTGACCTCCCACCCGCATTGTTAAAAGATGGGGGTGAAGTCCTCAATCAGCACCTGTTTGATCTGTTGACCTGCATTTGGGAATAGGAGACTGTCCAAGACAACTGGGGAGAATCGGTGATAGTGCCCATTTTCAAAAAAAGGGGCTCGAAGTGAGTGTGGAAACAATGGAGAGGATCAGCTTGACGACGGTCGTAACGAGACTGTTGGCGTCACTTCTCCTTCGTCGACTCATTGTGGCTCGTGGAACGCTCGAGAGCAGAAAGCTGGATTCCCGCCTGGTAGGGGTTTCGTTGACCAAAACTTCACACCCCGTTAGGTGCTAGAACAACTTCATACGTAAAAACGACCCACAATTTTAACATTCCTGGATTTCCAAGGCGTATTCGACCCGGTTTACCTGTTTGTTCTTCTTGATACGCTTGCCCATCAAGGGATCGTTCAGCTGTGGCACCCTTTCGGTGCTTAAATGCCATGCCATCAGAAGGAAGCACGAGGGTTGGAATATGCCAGGTTGCCCAGGCCTAGACAAAGGAAGAGGAGAGGCAGAGGTCGGGTTCGAACCACGGAACTTCTGCTCAGTAAATTTGCGCTTTAACCACTGAGGCCACCAAGGAATGCCCTGGAAGTCTGTGCGCACCATAAGTTCTTTTCATTCCGGACGTGTGAGAGTAAACAGAGAACTCCCCAGAAGCTCCCGTACACAGAGCCAGTAGTCCGCTGTTCAACCGGGACTTCCATCGTAGCATATGCCCAGCACCATAAGCTGAGTTGGTTAGGCCATGTACAGAATATGCCGAACGATCGTTTGCCAATCGTTCCGATGTCTCCGACCAATTTAGTGTGACAAAACCAGGGAGGTGACTAAGCGTTGGCCAGAGAGACGGGTATGAAGGAGATTAGGAGAAGTTTCGATGTTGTCCGTGCTAATCGCCTTCCAGGATGGGGACTGTGTGATCTCCACTGCATCTGGTTGGAGAAATTGCAAAATATGGCTGCTAATCGATATCAGTGGTGTTCTTGTTGTTGGTTTCTATCCTGATTGCCCGAGTGACTGTCTGGAGGTGTAGGCAATTCGGAATGATAGTAGCATGTTAGAGCTAAGTCCCTCCCCGATTACCTTTACTCTTTTTTTCACAATAAGGCTTTCGCAGACGGCACCGGAGCATCAGTGTTGGTCAATGATGTCATGTTGTCGACGATGATGATGTACTTGGGTCTTGGATTTTCGTTTCATATGGACGTTTCATATGGAAGTGAGTCAAGCATACATGTAAAAGCATTGTTGTCTGGCTTGTTACAGAATGCAAACGCTAAAAGATGTCGGGTAAACTGTTCGGCGGGGTTTGAAGGGTGATTTCGAAGTATGTAGCAATGGCAGTCAAGGTACCCTGAAGGAGGGTCCAGTCTCTGTGTTACGGTAAAAGGAACGATCCCAACACGCGGTGACAGATGAAAAGTGGTGCTTCGAAGATGCTATGTTCGAAGCTTTGGAGTCGCTCTGTCATAATTGCGGGCTCTAAAAATCCGATACACTGGACAATTTTAGGCAATCTAAAACCATCCGAAATAGGAGTCAATTGAACTTCAAGCCACGCAGTCTGTGGAACAAGTACGCCCCTGACTTTTCGATTGCTCACGTCTATTTTGAGCAACTCGATACTAACCCAACTCTCTGTGTTTTCAAGGGGTTGAACAGCAACACGAACTGAACTTCAAGCCACGCAGNAAAACACGAGAAATACAAACGGGACATGTTTCACCGACCAATCCATGGGAGTGCGCAGTAGACATGCATTGAATACCAAAATGAGCAATTTAGTGTGACAAAATACCACTCAGTGCAGGTGTTCCAGAAAACGGAATTTCGGGTTAACACTTGAAGGATGCAGATTCGGCCTCCATAGGAATCTACTAATTGGCAATCGGCCTCCATTACTTACGAGATAAGACAGGTGCCCCTCGGTGGAACATTTAATTATGATTGACCTAGGACACGCAGATATCATAAGACGGTCAATCGGCCGAATTCAAACAGAATAGCCAAATCGAGGTAAAAGTTAACGAAAACTTCGAGTCTTTGGTACCCAAACCAAGTCACTCGTATTTTTACGCAACACATTTTACCCAATACAAGTCCATAGTCACAATCGAGTATGAGTGATCCAGACACAAACAAAATCGTCCACCTTTACGGTGCCTAGCTGCCATGCTACTCGAAGAAAGCACGAGAGCTGGCTAGGTTGCCCAGGTCTAGACAGGGGAAGTCGAGAGGCAGACGTCGGTAGTGAGTGAGGGCAGTCTGATTTTATACACAAAATGTATACCTTATATACAATTCATAAGTATTGGTACGTTGTATACAATTTTTTATTTAAACCAATGCCGTTCGATCAATAAGTTCACTTGCACACGGTTTCCTATAAGCAATGGTTCCGCAGTTAGCAGGATGACACTTATGTACAAAGCCCTTTTCTGTCTCTCTAAATATTACATATGACGCTGGAAGGCGGCAAAAAGTGAAACAGCTGAAGTGAGGAGGTAGAAAAGAAGTACTTTCAAAAAACAGACCACTGGTGAGTCACAATGCAACTCATAAGCAGATAAACTGACGTACCTCCTATTCACCAGCGGGAGATACTTCGAGGAATTCTCTGCTAAGAAACACCGCTTCAACCACCCCATCATTCTAAATAAGAATTCAAAACACGTATAGATCAAGGAGTTATCAGTCAGCTTAATTGAAAACAGGTGGAAAAAGTCGAGCTGACGGAGATTTTAAGCCGTTTAACAGTTTGTCATTAGCAGTTAATTTGGGCGACCACATGAACATTGAGCCAGTGGGTCAAACGATGGCTGATGCTAGCAAAGTTGCACTTACCAAGAGATCCTTCGATATTCACCCCGTAACCATAGCCCAAAACTATGATGGTGCAACAGATCAGAGCGTTTTTTGATGTGCGCGTCTTGAGGATAAAGTAGGTGAATATCTAGCAGGAAAAACAATGGGATAGAAACCATACAACAGATAAAAAGCAGAAACCGATCCCAAGGTAGCTAAAAACTTGAAAAAGGAGGCGAAACGAAAGAGACTTGACACTGCGAATATGGTATGACTGCTCATTTAGTTATTCGAAACCAGATCATTAGAAAACTGAAACAAATTCTTGAGCGTGATATAGTTAAAGTACGTGTCATGGAATCATGATAAGATCCCATAAGAGCACATTCAGACTAGATACTGGTTCATTATTGTACAGATGAGGTATTATCGGGGCATCCTAACCTAGACTGGAGTCCTCATGCGAAGTCTTCGGTTCAGAAGCTCAATCTCGAAGTAGCGGTTTTTGGAATGAGACCACTCGAGTAAGCCAAATATTATGGAGCAAATTAGCACACCTGTTCCAACCTATAACCTCCCAACCTTTTGCCAGACCTCTATCTATTGTCCAGGGGTGTTGAATGAGCATCATTCAGTACAGCACAACGGGTTACACGGGTTACAACGGGTCACGAAGAGACTCCGTCACGAAGAGACTGGACCTTATCGTGGTGTGGCGGTTTGTGTACCTCGGCGACCCATTGAGCTATACTGG
>NW_008751702.1:24759-31303 GCF_000715545.1 Opisthorchis viverrini | reverse complement strand
TAATACAATTATATATATATGTATATATATATATATATATAACTAAACGAACTTTATGGTTGTACGGCAGTGAAGCATCAGTGCCAACACTGATGTTGCTGTCATTGATGATGATGATGATGATGATGATGATACACAAGGCATCGCGTCACGGAAGGTACGTCAATTATATACTTTCAATGAATGTTATAGCCAAACAGCATTGCAACACACAATCGTAGGCTGCCGAAAGTAACCGATACCAACAACAAGGGAAGTGCACCGCAACATGTCACAATAGTTTTGTTGCGTTTAAGACCATCTGCCCGACTTCCGCAACGATATCAAACTAGGTGGGAAACCCTGATTTATGTCACGAAATCAATCGCTACAATTGGATAACGTGGATATACAGGGGTGTCCTTCAAGAATAGCTCAAAGAAAGCCGGGAGTATTGATGTTCAGAGAAAGCACACATAGGAAGTTTTCATCGCCCGGGTCAGTCGTACCCCATATCCAACTGACCGTTCTAAAAAAATGCAACCTCAGAGAGAAATCAGCAACTTATACAAAATAACCCCTTGAGCTTATATAAAATAATTAGGAAAAAATTCTCAACACTCGATACAAGATCCAATCTGCAGCACCTGAAAACACCTGCTTCATCTTTCCCTTAACCTGTCTCGTAATTTCGTAAGGCAGAGCTGCCAATATAAAGCACACTAATCAAAGGTCCAATACATGAGGACTTAGCATGTCTGTTTTTGGTTTGAAGGACGGTTGATAAAATCAGTATAAAACTTGACAAGTCGTGCAAACTTCTGTGAGGAAGTAGAAATGCCATTGCAAGTCGTCAAAAGTGCTTAGGCTCGTGCAGCTTACTACAGAAATCGATGGTCACTTTAAAACGGTTTACATAAAGTTTACATGAAGTCGTTTTTGCCTACTTTTTAGAAGTTCGCGGACGGAAAACACATGAAAATACTGTTGCTGGAGCTCGCTGCATCTAGTTCACTGTACAACCCACAAAAGTATTTTGACATGCGAACTTTTGTGGATTTTATAGAACATTTTTCGTGCTACATAGATGTACAAAAGTGCTGTTGCTTCTAATTAAGTTCGGATGGGATACAAATACTTTGTTTTCGAAAAGACAAGTGTTGAACCGTTAAATTAGAAAGATCACAAACACACGACAGCAAACGATTGTAATGGTGCATAGAGATTCCCCAAACACTGAATGCTGAAGAGCCTAAAAACCGATGGGGAGCGTTGGTGGACAGAGGTACACCGAAAGGGAAAAGCCTTTTCAACCAGGAGCAGCCACTACCTATTGCAGTTAACCCGATCAATAAGCCCAAGAGAGGCGGGTGCCCGTTAGGAAGGGAATGGTACATCCTCAGTCACGAGCTAGACACTTCGAATAACTTAGTTCAGTTATAGGAAAACGTCTCCATTGAAGTATTTCAACGACCATAGCTTTACTTTACGACAAATGCTGGAACTAAACCAATCTTTCTGGCTACCAACGAGAACATTTTTCTTCATCTGATGACTGCCTCCGACTCTGTTGATCTTGAGAAAATATAACCACGTCAGCCAATGGAGGTTGCTACTTCTAAATTCCTTCATAAATGTCCGATATACACTCTTCCGTGAACCCATAGATGTCTATGGCAGACACCCTTTAGAGTTCACCATATCCTCGGGTGAGTAGGAGTGGCCTCTATCGCCTCTACTTTTCAAAGTTGTGATCGATATGTTTAATCGGTATTTAGTCGTTTTAATCGGGAATATAAATACTCGCGGGAACTTCATTCACGGACACTGAGTAGATTAGAGACATTGTTGTTCTTGCGTCAGATCTTTTAGAAATGCAAACTACTTTAAATGTCATATCTAATTCTGTTGCATGGTTCCAGGTGCGCTCCGCACACATATAAAGTAAGGCAATACTTAAAGATTGGGTGAGGAAAGACCCCGACTTCATTCTTGCAAAGGAACAAACCGATGTGGTGGATAAGTCCGTCTATCTGACTAGCTGCATAGGCCCCGGCAGACTAGCGAACGAAGTCAATTCTCGAACTCAAAAGGTCAGGGTCGCGTTGCTGACCTCTGACACTTGTCGTACCGATGTGACATAATTCTGGCAGCTACCGAGGGAGTATACACTGCTGTTCCAACCTGTCCCCTTTTATGGGTCAGAGACGTAGCCACCGTACATACACTTCCGACGGCTGTGATCGATCACTATTGCCTCTAAAATAATGAGGAATCTAGTGAACATCAGATCAGCAATGCGGGGGTACGCCAGATGGTTGCCAGAAAGAGTAATTCTTCATCGACAGGTCGGCTCATCAAACTCTATAGGTTACGCGAGCAAGGACATATACCGAGTACAACACTCTTCACCAAGCCATGTATCGGGTGACTACTCGGTCGGTCAGTCCATGACTTGGCAACGAAGTATGAAAGTATCCACCAGTCAACTCAGTCGTGCTGTCTCTCTGAATGGGAATCTAGAGATAAAACAAGTCAACCGCTGGTGACCTTGATAAATATAGCTATATCGCGCAGCTAAAGACGAGCCTGTGTGGATGCCACTTCTCTAACTCCATAGCTCTTCCACTTTCTATGATACCAGACAAACAGATCAACTGAATGTCAGTTAACAGACTGGGCTAGCGCCTTCGACGCGTGCCTCTAATCAGTGTATCCCTATTCTCATCACTGAAAGAAACTGTATCAGTTGAAACCGCTGTACTTAGGTACACGGTCTATAGACAAAAACGCGAACTGGATGGGCTCGAGCAGGGCGAAATGTTAACGCGTCCCATGCATTTGTGTGGTACATAAAGTAAACATACTCTGATTCATTGCAGTGAACTGCTGGTAAGGAGTGCAACCTCGATGAATATCACGTACTGCAGGCGCCTATTCTCGAGTATATGAAGATGCTGTAAGAACACCTGTCATTTGGGGAGATCTAGGGGCGAAACACAAGTTTTGCCAATGGCAGTCATACCAATAGCTGTTGTCTCCTCATATAGTTACCTATAGACTAGATGCACCAGTTGTTAAAGATTATAAAAGTGACCAGGTGGAATACCCAAATGTTATTCTATTCGAGTTGTTGCCACTAGAGCATAGGTTCCTATTCTTGTAGAGCATTGCGCCGACAACAGGACATGACAAAAGCCATCATGACTGGCAAATACGTAAGCGTGTTGGGCTGTTGCTTTCAAAACTTAGTTGTCTCCACTAAACAAGACAAAGATAGCTGGAACCAAGTAATGCTCGTGCTTTGTTTGCAGCGATCGATGGAATTAGGCCAAGTAGAGTGCAGAACTCACCACATTGAAAACGGTCGTCAAGGATCGCGCCAAGTAGTAAAATGATACGTTTAGATGTTTGAGGCACAGATTGTTAAAGCTGACCATCAGTACAAAAACAATCGATAGAGGCAGTACCTGGAAAGATGAAAGGCGAAATCAAAAGACACATACATCCACAGCTGTTTTGAAGGAATAATCCAATCTGGGAAAGCTCACACGGTCCGGCATCTTCTGAGATACAAACATGGCGACATAACACAGCAAGGCTGTAGTAGCACACTGAAAACAGGTAACAAATAACGGAGCATCGGGCTATAGCAGCATAGGGTTAATTGCAAAACTTACTGTGTCTGTCGACTGTTGCAAAAGCCATTTATTGATAAAAACGAGTGAGATAGACACAACCCTGGGGGAATGAAAGCTAATAAAACTGACTTACCAGTAGGCGGCCACAACACGAAAAATGCGAAACGTTTCAGTTGTACAACTCTTGCTCATTGTTCTTTTTCGGATATGATATAGGGATGGAAGGAAAGACTAAAAAGACAGACGACGTTGAACGGATTATCCGATATCAAATGAATTGGTGGCATTAGAATAGTGAAATTGAGGTGATGTGTATTTCAATCATTCGGAAAGGACAGATTGCACGCATTCAACCTTGGTAATATGTTGTCCCGGAATTACCACAGCCATTAGGTTCCGTCTCGAGTCATCATAAAATGAGTCCGAAGGTGATGGATATTCGACGCAAGAACCAAGCACCAAGTTGGCCGCACTGTCAGTGCACCAAAGTTGACCGACAAAACGTCGGCCATCAGTCACGTGCACGGTCAGTAGCTTGTCACATAAATTATCCAGAAACTCTCGAGCTTCAGTTTTTGCTTTGACCGCAGATGACGGTGTTTGATCTGTCATTTCGAGGCAATTTCGGGTACCTAGAAAGCGAATAAAAAGCGTACAGCGTGTTGGTGTATTAAGATCATAAGAAACCTGGCTGCGTCCTGACATCGACAGTGAGATCAACCACTCATCTGGTTTCGGGAAGACGTGTGGACCGTCCTGAAGGACCAGACTTGAGGCTCAGCTTGACTGTCGACGTCAGCAGCATACACTTTACAATTCACAGTTGCGCCGTACCTATCATTCTGATTACCGCATTGTGGAGATCTCCAAAGAGATGGGCACAAAGAAATATACATGGTTTCTGGGACAAAATGTTCACCAGAAAACATCGGTCAATAAAGGGAAGTACCGTCGGTTGCCGATTTTTCAGTTTTTTTCACAGCTACTTGTTTATCACGTTGTGAGCACTTATCCAACTGTCAAATTTCATTCTGAATTGTGCTGTCCAGTGGGGATTTTACAAGTGACCAAGATGAAAAATTGAAACGTCGGGTCATCATCATCATTGAGATCGGCACCAGAGAGCACTTGTGCCCAACAATCGAGATAAAAAATGGGGCAGCAATGACGTGGACGTAGAGATGATCTATCACAAGCATTCGAGGTGATACACCTCTAGCACCCAGTCAGACAATCTGGACAGACAATGATAACATGAAATCTACTGAAATCCGTTAGCAACTATATAGTCTGATGTTTCTAGTAAGCGGAGGGTCACATGGACTCCATTCTGGAAAGCGAACGGCACCAACGACATTCAAACGTTTCGAAATATCCTTCATTCCCTTCTGCCATAACAAATCCTGACCACATCTAGGCTTCCGCCACTCCGAATTAGGCAGGGAGCACAGCTCTCATCTTATCAGACAGCTATCTGTCACGTGGAACCTGGCCCGACCAACTTAGCTTGCAGTGCTAGATGCAACCCTTGAGGGAAGTATTTCCTTCAGCAAAAACACGTCCTTCCAGATCACCTAACTGCACGCACAAAGATACAGTTTTCGGGAATATCTAAACACCTCCCCTTGTGAAAGGTTCGACGTGGGTCGACCTGGATACGTTCCGGCTGGCGGCGGCGTCGGTATGTCCAACTCCTGGGAAGAGGTGCTGCGGTGCTGCATGTCACAGCATGTCATAGCAGATCAGGAGTGGAAGCACGAAACAGGTTTCCACCGGGCACCAAACCAGACGACCCCAAACTCATGACCAAGCCGATTGTGGTCATATCCCCCTGTGCTCCCGAAAGCAGGCCAACGAAACCAGCTGCGTCTCCGGACAGCAGTTTTTATTCGACCACCACAAAGTCACAGCCTCTAAACTGGACTGAGTCAGATGTGCGGGGACAAGAAGCGAAGCCAATCTCCAGCTCCACTCCGTCAAAAGCGGCCTCTCTGCCTGTGGACACAACCTTCGCCCAGGACTCCGACAACCAAAGCCATAAACATGACTACAGCCATCCGGAAAATCCCTCGTACATCCAGTTGGCCACGCTGATCGCTGGCGGATCGAGTGTCCACACAAACACGAAAGAAGAGCGACTGCAGCCAAACAAGCCACATAAAACTCGCCAGATTAGAAAACTGCTGGCTGGCTTCAAGGTGCAGTCCTCCGCAAAAACGAGCCTCTTGGGAGCGCCACCAAAATCATTACTTCTTCGTGCCACCACCCACCGCTCAGGGCCTCACAGAGACATTTTTCCTGTCAAACCGCGCCAGTACACGCAAGGATCCAGAAAGGCGAAAACTTGCCGCAAATTTCTGATCAACAGCAAATCTGGTCGACGAGAAGGGGACGCTGAAAGTGCTGCAAATAGCATCGGTCGAAATTTTAGCCCACGTGGGAAAAGACCTCGTCCCTCAAAGCCAAAAGCCCCGAGCAAACTGGGCTCCCACGGAACGAAAGAAATCTCGCAAGCGAAAAGCACCCCCAGAAACCACATAGACAGAAAGCAGACGACATCGCTCCAGAGGCCCCTTCGGAGCCTTGGACTCAGACTTGTTAGGAGGCACTCCTAACGAACATATTGCTCAATATTTCTCTCTCTCTATTTCAGCCTTTCATTGGACTGTTTTGTTCCATTCGATTCTTGATTCTTCGAGTCTCGATATTGGCTGTTCAGTTGCTGCAGTATAATTTCCTCAAACAGAATTATGTTCATGGCCTGTCCCAGAAACTCCATGGTCACGAATTCATGTTGATTTTGCGGGACCAATCAACGGCCAACAATATCTCATCCTAGTAGATGCTTATAGCAAATGACCAGAAGTGTTCAGCATGAACCATATTGTTGCTGAGGCTACCATTTCAAAACTATAACATGTGTT
>NW_008751702.1:17870-19873 GCF_000715545.1 Opisthorchis viverrini | reverse complement strand
TTTTTAACAGTCTTGCATCGTTCTGGATGGAATTACGCCCTGCGATATATGCCTGTGTGCCATACTGCACATACACTTGTGGAATTACCGCCACCTTTCATAAGACGGAAATTTGCGAACATGGAAAATTATCACGCCAGTCTTGTGTGTCTCATCGTTCGTCCAATTGTTTTTATCCCATAATCACTTGAAATTTGCGATGAAGTAAAATTTGAGCACTTTTGGCAGACTTAGCCCGATCTACTGTTATTAGGAACCTAGCAAATAAGGACCTATTCAGTCGACTTCGTGGACGCAACACTGATGTCAACGAGAAAAGCGACAGCCACTTCTAGATCACCACACACACTGATAGTAAACCGTGCATAACGGACCTGCCATGGGAAACTCTAAAGTGCTTTACCATAAGGCAAATTCATTTTGGATGAAAACCAAACATATACTTTAAAAGGCGGGGACTGCGTGCAAGGGGCTTGTTGAACTGCCTAGCAAGAAGTATGGGCATTTAAAGATTCACACTCCAAAAGAATCCTAGGTGTATTTGGTAAAATGTATTCTGCACTTTGGGGCTGTGAATAAACACCAAATATATTGAGCCAAAAACTGATGATGTCTCGTAGCCACATGCGGTAACTAGCGCTGGGCCTGGTTAGTAAGACAGACAAACATTTGTCTCGGCGAATCTTTAGATCTATCACTTATTTTTTGGTGCACACAAAGCTCGGTTTGGTTCAGGCGGTCGATCTTGAGCTGTTAACCTGCAGGAGTGATCCACAAATCATCACGATAGGGTAAATTTTTTAAAGATCGCTTCTAGCGTCATCCGCTACCGTTTGTTTGCGGAATAACTGCTGTCGTCATGGCATTCTGGGACTCTGCCCAGAAAATCATTCAGTTCAGAGATTCACGGATTGATACACAGGATCGAGGCTTTTGCCCAAGTTTTCCGGGTCGGTCTTGTTATTGTCGGTCAGTGGCTGTCGTTTAACTGAAAAGCACAAGTGAAAAAAGGGTGTAGCACTGCTCTTTATGTTCTCAGCGCGGGGCAGTATGCTTGCCAGCGCGAGGATTCGCATGAATAAATGTCTAATACTGCTTTGAAATGGGTTCTGGAAGGAGCGTGGACAACCGTCGGAGGAAGGCCATTCCACACAGCTACTATCCGGAATGAGAAAAAATTTGTCTAATGAATGTATGTGCTCTGAGATTGAAAATCTTCTCACTATGTCCCCGCCGTGTGTTTCCTGGGTCAACGGTGAAAAACCTGTTTGCCAAGCTTTGTTCAAACAGGGCATAAGTAAGAATTGGGTCCCCTCGGAGGCGACATTACTCCAGGGGAAAGAGAGCAAGCATCGCGAGACGCGTTTCGTAGTCCACGGATTTGAGGCCCGTAACAATTCTCGTGGCGGCTCACTGAACACGCTCAATGAGGGTGACGTCTTTCGTGCGTCCTGAGTAGACAACTTGGTTGGTGCATTCCAGGAGCGGTCTGACATAGGCCCCATGGAGTATTTGGAAGTCCATGCGAGTAATACGTGAGAAGGTGCGTCGGATCATCCGTAAAATTGCGAATGCCTTTTGGGCCGTCCGATCTGTGGTATTCGGAGGAGAGTTGTTCAAGGGTTTGTATGAGGAATTGCTCATCTTCAGGGGGACTCGATGGGCTGCGGTAGAGCACGCCGAGAAGGAGAGAATCAGACCGGCGCAGGGGGATTTGTACCCACAGTGCATCGCAGAAGGGTGCAGGGGTGGTGTCAGAGAACTCCTGTAGGTCGGACGGGGAAGAAAAAGTGACTAGAAGTCCAGTGGTTCGATTACTTCCCTTTTGGCGTAGCAACTCTGCGTGGAGCGATTTATCAGGCTTGCTGAGGATCGACCGTGCCAGCTTCGCTGGCGTGATTTTTCCGGAGAACGATCCCCAGATTATCAGCCTGTTTTCCCTTAGGCGTCTGTCCACTAGCGACGCTGTGGCGGTTTTTATAGCCGCGTCAGAAAGTTGTATG
>NW_008751702.1:9984-16355 GCF_000715545.1 Opisthorchis viverrini | reverse complement strand
GTATGCATTGCACCCTTGACGTAGAGGCAGCTGGCGCAGACAAACGGGTCAGGGGAGTTAGCTAGTCGGCTTATCTGGTCGTCCTGTAAACCCGTGCACTTGAAATGCCACCAGGCCTTGAAGGTGTGGCGTTGCATACCGCGTTTGACGTTCGACAGGCAGCCATTTCGTCCACATCTGTTGTGGTTTATCAGTGGCTGCAGAGGGCAATCGGTATAAATTGATGTCATGTTTCGGACCAGATGTAAAATAGGAAGTGTGCGCACAAATGAAATGGTTATCTCTCAAATGTTTTGTTAGAGTAATAAAATTCAACAATTACTAGTGCGTACTCTGTGAATAGATTGAAAAAAAATTCTTTTCTTTCACAAACTTGCACGAGGGAAAAACGAAACCGATTTCGAACGTACCGCGCATGCAGTTGCAACAAGGCACGCTCGAAATCTGTTTCGACTTTCATTGACGCAATTTTGTGGAAGATTTCCTCTGCCGCTCCTTCTAGGCACACAGTTCACACGTGTCATTGGCTGAATTCTTCCGTCTAAGGTAACCATTGCGTGGCAACCTCTTTCAGTTTGCACTCACTTCCCGCGATGCGCCCAGTCTCAACCATGACTCAAATCAATACGGGCTGTGCTTTACAGTCCGTGAACCCAAACAGGTGTGAGTGTCCATAAAATGTAACACGTGAAATGCAATGCCACACCTGCAAGACCTGGTGGCACCTTACGTGCAGGCGCTTACGGGACGATCAGATAAGCCAACCAGCTAACTCCCATATTCTCTGTACCCTCTGCCTCTATCTTGAGGGCGCAATGTATTCCGTAACTTAAAAAGAGGCCAGAAAAAACGGAACGAATTCCCTCTACCAAATCGAAAAGACCTGTGTGAATTTTCCTATTTAGTTGTGATACTCGACACAAAACGTGTGCTTGTTTCTATAGCTCTAGATGGCATAAACACGAAGAACACAGCGGCCCGGACGAATATGGATAACGGACTTTTTCCCTGAACGCTTGCGCAATCCACCCCAGGTCCGTTGGCTGCGAATGATATCCAGGTATCTGATGCTGCAACAAAGACCTTCACGGTGACTCTGGTGGACGGGCACATGGGAGACTGCGGGCTGATCACTCGGGGATCGTCCTCCTGAAAAGTCACGCCAATGAAGAAGGCACAGCTGCTCATTGGTGTTGTCCCCAGAAAGCCTGAAAACAAATCGCTTCACGCAGATCGGTCACTCCAACATGGAAGCGAACAAACACTTGGGCTCTTAGCCAATCTTTCCTCCCCATCTTCCGTGCAGAAGATCTTGGGGCGGACTGATGGAATCCATAAGACCTACCCACTGATTGGGCGCATATTTGAAGATCGCCTTCCAGAGTCGCGAAAGTTGGACCACAGCAGTCCCTAGGGAGGGGCGCGGGACAAGCCTTCCGTTAGCGCAAGTTCAGCCGACCCCAAACTTATTTCCAAACCGGTGGTCGTTATGGCCCCTTGTTCTCCTGGAAGCACTCCGACGCAACCGATCGCGGCTCTGGATTGCAGTTTTACTCAACCACCACAGGCCCAAAGCAGCGTTGCTTGACAGGAGACAAGCCCCTCGTGGACGCACAGCCCAAGGTAAGTAGAGTTATCATTGCTTATTTCCGTACCAGACGATGAACGCGCAGCAGCGAACTCCACATTCAAGTCGCAGCTTCTGAGGTGGACTGAGTCAGACTTTGGAGACAAGCGGTGGAGCCTATCAACAAATCAACCACAAGCATTGACCCTGACGTCGAGGAATACTGCGAGAAACCTACAACCACTACGGATGTGAAACTGCCAATTCCATCTCTCCAACAGCGAACCGGAAAATCCTCCGTACACGCTCATCGCGTTTAACCCGGCAGTGCACATAAGCACAAAAGAAGGGCGACTGGAGACAACTCAAAAAATTGCTGGCTGGCATCAAGGTGGAGCTCTCTGCGAAAACGGGCTTCCTGAGAGCGCCACCAGACCGAATACTTTTCAGTGCCGTTACCCAAAGCTCAGGGCCTAGCAGAGACACATTGTCGGTCAGACCGCGCAGAAGTGCCCTAGAAAGAAAACGGACGGATGATTGCCCTAATATCCTTAGGCAAAAGCAAACCTAGTCGTTCAAATTGTGGTATTGAGCGAGCTGCAAGTAGCGGCATTCGAAATTTTCGACCGTTGGGGAAAACAAATTCCTTCAAAGCCAAAAGGTTTGCGCAAACTGGGCCAGCATGACGCGAAAAAACTCCAAAATAAAAACAGCTCTCGGAACCATGAAGAAGGAAACCATACAAGCATGCCGCAAAGGCTTTTCCGGAGCTTCAAACCAAAGCCAGACGTACAGCTGATGGTTTTGCTGACCTATCTGGTTGCACAACCCTCGGCTCCCTTCCGTCGGAGAAAGCAGAAACCGTGCTCAAATGCTTGTCCGCAAACTGCTTCAGCCTTTCTAACAATTTTTTCTCTCGGCAGCTGTCCATAATCGCACTCTCAAAGACCTGGCTGACACCAGATGTCTCTAACTCTCGGATCTCGATAGACACCTACTTTGTTTTTCGACCTCACCCAAAACGAGTGAGGGCTAATAGGTAGCGTTTGACTTACATCCGGCTCTGACCATTTAAATATTCCTCTCCGACACCACTCCTGAACCTTTTTGCGATGCACTGTGGACTCGAATCCTGCTGCGCGGGTCCAATTCTCTCCTTCCCAGCGTGGTATACCGTTGCCTCTGGAGTTTTCCGGGTGATGAACTACTCCCCATGCAAACCCCTGAAGAACTCTATTTCAGCTACCACTTTACACATTTCTTGCTCATGGATCCGTCCAACACACTAACCACTAGCTAGATGGAGATGTAGCGCGTCCAGTTAGTTGATATTTTGTGACAGCGTTGACCAAAGTCGCATGAACTCAACACGTTGTCGCGCACACCACATACCGCAAAAGCCAAACGCTATCTTTCCAAACGTGGGTCACCACCGACGAAAGGCACCTCATCTTCAGGTGATAATTAACGCTTCACTGTTACACAGTGACCAGTGTGCGCTGGCCTTTTAATTCATCCGCCACCGGAGCAGAAATCCCGAACCTCAAACGTGGATTCAAAACTTCCAGCGTGCACGCTTCCCAGGATTGCGCGTATCTACTGAACAAGTTATAACTGGAACCAGCTTCAATGAAAGAGGTATATAGCACCATTGTCCAGAAAATTCACGAGGCTGATGAAAATTTCGTCCTTAAACGTCAACCCGCAATCAGATGGGCCTCAAGTTACCTGAAAGGATTCGGCGTCTTCTGCAAAAGGGGGGCTCGAATAGTTCTCAAAAATTTGACCACGGTGGACAGAAGACGAGCTGGTATTCCGCAAAATTTGGAACTTGCCCGGAAAAACAGAGATGTGCTGTCTCACTATACGAGACGTCGCCGCAGAAATAAGACAAGCACTGCTCCTTGAGGAACAGGGACGGGGAGCCCACGAGTGAGTTAATGGTGGTATCTGGGGTTTACACAGAAAATTTTGCAAGCATATATTAAGTCTTAGCGTGATCGTCACATCTAATCTTCTCAGAACGTAAACACGAACGGTCTCTGATCGACTTGGTCTTCATGGAGAAGGACGTTCCTCAACTGTTTTACAAGATAGACCTCTTCACCTCGTTGATGCCAGACGGGGTCCATCCAAGGATCCTGAATGAGAAGTCATTCACACGGGCAGAGCATTTATACCGTCAATCGCTTGACCGAGGAAACCCTTCTTCTGCTCGGAAGGAAACGGTTATCATGCCAATCTGCAAACGTGGTCACCGACTATCGAGCGGCAGCTACCGGTCTACCATCCACACCAGCGTACCGTGTGAGGCGATGGAACGCATTCTGAAGCAAGCCATCTTAGACTGCCTAACTTACAAAAACTTGATATCTCCAGTTCAACACGGAGTACTCTGAAAATATTCTTGTGTGATGTACATGCACGTACGTATGGACAGCTTAACCAAAGCCAAGGAAGAGGGTCTCATATAGAATGCCATAGATTTGACTTCTCAAAAGTGTTCGAGCAAATCTCACACTGCCCTCTGTTGCATAAACTCGAGTCTCATGATATTCGAGGGAAAATAATACACTGGAATGGGGAGTTTTTATCGGAAGATTCCAAGTTAAATTAAGGTTAACCCACCCTTCTCCGGCGCCAGTATACGTTGAAGTCCCCATGGCTTCGTTCTAGGCTACTTCCGCTTCTTCCAAATATTTTTAAAATATACGTTCACTTTTGCAAATAGCCTGAAATTCTGGAGGGGGCTCAGAGAACGCCTTTTCCGTGGATGGCAAACGGACCAGAAGACAATCACGAAAATAAATGCTAAAAAGGTTTTGGTATCCGGCTCTCCTCAAACTTGTCCTTCTCACTGCACCATGATGAACCGGTTCGAAAAGCATTCGCTGTTTAGCGCATGACTTAGCGCGTCTCCCGTATTACTCGTATAGACTTTGAAACACTCTGGGGCCCATATAAAATTGCTCGTTGGATATGCCATCTAAGTTGTCTATTCAGAACACAAGAAAAACTTAACCCACATTGTGCGTGTCCATAAAGCTGCTAAGAAAATAGCTGCCGACCTATAATCCGTGAACTATAAAACGCATCCCATGATGCTTGGCCCTCTGGAGTAACATCGCAAATAAAAGAACATCTCACGTTTAAGTTCTGATAGACGCATTTTTCACCGTTGATCCAGCTAACACACATCGGGAATATGGTGAGGAGAATTTTAAGCTCTGAGCACACATTTTAAGTGGGCAAAATTGTTCTCATTTCGAGTGTTTGCTGCGTGAAATAACCTTTCTCTAACGGTTGTCCATGCTCAATTTTGAACCCAATTCAATGTCTCATCAGACATTTTTATAAGTCTGTGCCGGCAAGCTTAATGCTTGTTAAGAACATAAGAAGCAGAATTACACCTTTTTTGCCTGCATCTTATAATTGCAAATTCAATCACTGAACGACAAGAACAAATTTGACCCAAGAATCTTAGGCAAATGCCTCGATTATCTGAATCCATGAATACGTTGATAGCTTTAGTTGCCTGGCTATGGGAAGGGTTCCTGACCCCAACGACCGCAGAACAGGTAGCACTACCGTATCACCCAGGATGATCGCACATTAGAGGAGTCATCCGAAAAACAACAGTCTCCGCCATATTCAATGAAATTCGATCGCGGTGGAAAAACACTGATGTTCATATTGAGCAGGTGGCCTATCACAGTTGGTGAATTATATTACGGAAATATTTGCGTTCGTTCCTCCTCATAAAAAAGATTGAATATGGATTTCCACACACAGAGATGTATAAATAAGAGAAAAATTACTGAGTCAAATTTAGTTTATTCCACTTCATAGCACCCCCGAAAAACGATACCCACGGAGATCACTCCATTAGGATTAACCGTAGAACGAGGAATTTGCAACAAACGACCCACCATGTAGGCTACCGAGCAGCAGGGTCCAGAGGCTCTCGGTTTTCTCAGCTTGGGGTCTCACATTCCGGAGTGTTTTGTTTTTACACTAATCAAATGTGCCATCCAACATGGTGTTTGTCTACGGCTTCTAACTCAATTCCAGCTGGGTTTTGGAATATGGACCTTGTTCAGCATACACATTGCCCGATGAAGCACCATACCGGCCGAACGGAAGAGATTCTAGATCTATTTCTGACGCGTTGAAGTGTGCCACGTGAGAAATCTGGAACACTGTGAGCCATTGGAGAGCAGTGAACATCATGTTCGCACCCAGTTAGCACGCGTCCGCTCCTGGGTGCAGAACCTGTCCGGAACCTGTGCAGAAATTCTGCACTGACATTTGGCTTTTAAGCCGCGGAAGATTGAGACGTCTAATAGGCATCAAAGCTACATATTTTGTCTTACAGTGATAAAAACCCACAATGCCCTGCATTTCCGAGTGCCTACGAAAGGCAAACTGGCGACCCAATTAAGTGGTCTTGTTTTAGTGTGTGGCGCCATTGTTCGCGGGAAGCTCTGCGTTTTGATCGTCCTCACGTACGGCTAAGGTGGTTGGATATTCGCACAGTGAGATTGAATTCTCGAAATCTACGGCATTTCCAGACTTACCACTTCATAGTGCAGAATGTATATGTATAATGTATATGCTCCTGTATTACTGAAAACCGTTTACCATGGCCATTTACTTAAGTGAGCGAAATCTCAAGTGGAAAAGGTTGACTCACATACAATGAACGTAACTTTTAGGTATTTTTCCACCGGAAAAAATTTCCTCAACATTCTAGAATCTAAATGGCCCTTGGAGATGCAACATATGCGTAGGCGCATTCGTGCAA
>NW_008751702.1:3799-9368 GCF_000715545.1 Opisthorchis viverrini | reverse complement strand
CACATAGAGCCTACGTCGATAATACCAGACAGCTGAACGATCTTAACTGACGCACACCACTAACATGCGGCAAGGGGTACACGATGCCTAACTAATCCATCCATCGGTAACAGAGAAAAGGCTCAAAATGGACGTCTTGAAATTTTGAGATATAATGGTCGTTTTGAAGTTTACATATGTCTTTCTGTGAGACGCATTTTCTTCTTCGTGAGGGGCGTTCATTTGGCCGTTGAAGTCCTGAAATGAGAGGAAGATATAATTCAGGTTATCGAAATATCACCATAAGGCGGGCGGCCGACAAACAGGTAGAGATACTTACCCCAAAATTCACTGCGGTGACTATGCTGTCGTAGATGCCTGTTCACACAATGCCATCTTCAGCGGTTATTTCGCCTACCTGTTCACTGCACCCCTCAAGAAATACGAGACTTACATGTATTGCATAGGATCTCATTAACAGACAAACTTTTCGGAGCCGATGGGTCACATGAAATCATCTTCGTCTCTTTCATCTAGCTGGCGCTCTACAGAGTTAGTCGAAGTTGTCAGAAATTGACTCGAATAGTTCCTCTGTGGACCCGTAAACACGGACCTACACAGATTTACGGGACAAACAAAGCTGGGAATCTGTGCTTCGGTCCAGGTCAACATCATAAGATGCCCTCTTTGCGGACCGGGTAGCAAGCACACCTCTGCGTTTTCGGGATCGGCCCGGAGCTAAGAACCGGTTCGGCGCAGAAGCTGTAGATCTTGTCGGAATCTGTGTGCTTTTAATATGATGAACATAAAACCTACTGTACAGCATTGTCCAGGCGAGCCATGCGGTGAAATATGTGCCGGCTGTTCGCAGAATGTGTCCATGACCAAAAATACATGGATATTAAATGATACATACATGCTTCCTGATGGCTTTGCGGAAGTGAAAGTAGCAAAGCATAACGTCACAGCCGAACACGAAGCTTGCCGCACGCATTTGCGCCGCCAACTTGTCCATTACGAAGGTCCTGACCGGATACGCTTCGCACAACATTTCTTTGAATAAGCCGAACAGTTTACGCACGGGAGTAAACTGCTCGCTCTCTACGAACGCATACATAACCGGACGCCCGGTTTCCATGCCGTCCGTTATCAAGAATGTGTGTAGTTTATATCTAAACGCCGAATATTTGATGGTTTAAAAAAACTTACCCAAGGCGGTTAGTTGCATGCGTTCCGTCTATATTTACTACATCTGGAAAGCATCGGAATAACGCTATCTGCCGCCATCGGGAGAAACATATGTGACTATAGGGACCCTCCTCTGCCTGACACACAAGGACGCGTCCGGTCTCCCGAAGTTTTGCAGGCCCGAAAGTATGTCATCTGCTACATTAAAACCCAACCATGCGGCACCTACTCAACATAACCCGTCGACACTTCCGGCGGTTGTCGTGTATATCCTTAGTTGTTAGAATCTTTCCGAATTCATCCGCCACAAACTGCCGCACCTCAGATGACGGCGTTCCATATCTCAGCAGAGCCTGGCATGTGCCCAACTCGTCTTCGGTTAGGCGTCGATTGACCAAAAGCTGATCGTACAGAAACTTTGACAGTGTTTGTTTGTGTTCCAGAAAATAAAACGTCACTGCCAGTTGGTTCCTTTCCCTCCGTAGACAAAAGCGCACTTGACAACTGGTACGGCTTACCAGCCAGTTGGTTCCTTTCCCTCCGTAGACAAAAGCGCACTTGACAACTGGTACGTTCGGCTTACCAGCTACCTCGGATTCTACGGCTTTCCGATGGTCTCGGAGTGTTGATGCTTCCATTACTAGATGAAGGCAAAAAACATCACAACGTTATCGACTTCTTAAAACCATTCGATATGGTCCCACACGTCCCGGTACTCCATAAACTCGAGTCCTTCGGGTTTCAAGGGAAAACCCTTCGCTATATCAAGGCGTTCCTCTCACACAGATCATTCCGAGTAAGTATAAACTCGACCTACTCCACTCCAGCGTCGGTCTCCATTGGAGTTCCTCAAGGCTCCGTCTTGGGACCACTCCCGTTTCTAATCTACGTCAACGACCTCCCAGACGTTCTTGCGAGTCCATGTCTACTTTTTGCGAACGACTTGAAATCCTAGAGTACCGGTGCCAGTGTCCTCCAAATGGATGTAGACTCTGCCAACCAGTGGTCGTTGGTCTGGCACCTTCCTCTGAACGATGAAAAGTGCGTCCATGTGTCGTTTGGAGGGGATTCAGCGAATGCCTTTGTTATGCATGGTGAAAAGGGACCAGAAAACATCACGAGGATAGATGCCAGAAAAGATTTGGGCATCTGGGTCTTCTCAAACTTGTCCTTCTCACTGCACCACGAGAAGTCGGCCCAAAAGGCATTCGCAATTTTACGGATGATCCGACGCACCTTCTCACGTATTACTCGCATGGACTTCCAAATACTCCATGGGGCCTATGTCAGACCGCTCCTGGAATGTACCAACCAAGTTGTCTACTCAGGACGCACGAAAGACGTCACCCTCATTGAGCGTGTTCAGTGAGCCGCCACGAGAATTGTTACGGGCCTCAAATCCGTGGACTACGAAACGCGTCTCGCGATGCTTGCTCTCTTTCCCCTGGAGTAATGTCGCCTCCGAGGGGACCCAATTCTTACTTATGCCCTGTTTGAACAAAGCTTGGCAAACAGGTTTTTCACCGTTGACCCAGGAAACACACGGCGGGGACATAGTGAGAAGATTTTCAATCTCAGAGCACATACATTCATTAGACAAATTTTTTCTCATTCCGGATAGTAGCTGTGTGGAATGGCCTTCCTCCGACGGTTGTCCACGCTCCTTCCAGAACCCATTTCAAAGCAGTATTAGACATTTATTTATGCGAATCCTCGCGCTGGCAAGCATACTGCCCCGCGCTGAGAACATAAAGAGCAGTGCTACACCCTTTTTTCACTTGTGCTTTTCAGTTAAACGACAGCCACTGACCGACAATAACAAGACCGACCCGGGAAACTTGGGCAAAAGCCTCGTTCCTGTGTATCAATCCGTGAATCCGTGAATCCGTGAATGTATTCATGTAAGTTCTTCTCAAATGCCGTGACGGATAAAAACGATACGCCCATATATTTCTCAACGAAACCCACTTCCGAAGCCATAGCAGACGGAGTTCAAGGCCGAATGTGCGCCAAGAATTTTCAGAAGAGATCGATTAAAACAAATCGCAAAATAATGTCTGCAGATGAGGGGGGTTTTCTGTCTAGTCCTATATGCAGACAAGTGCAACATTTTGACGTTAAAGTTTTCATTTTGCCTGCAGGGTTTTTGCAGAAAAATGCATTGTGCGTCTTGCCGCTGGCTTACGAAGCACTTACCTAACCATATTTTCTGGCTACCGTGGCGTGAAAAAATGGCGTCAGTCAACAGGTTCCAACTAGATTTTAGGGTAGAACGACCTTGACAAACTCTTTTTGGATAGTGAACGATCGTCTAACTACTTGCAAAAACGTTTTCCGCGATCAGCAGCCACAACGTAACTGTAGCATAGCATTCTTTGTTTTAAGGATGCTTCGACGCAGCTTTCAGTGTCACTAACATTATAATATAACCCTTATTTAACGTGTCGAGTGAGTTGCAAGGAAAATGGTTGCCAGCCATCAATCAGTCGACCATAAAATACGCGTCTTGGTATTTAACCTGTTTTCGCTGGGGTAACGCCACCTCCCAGGAACTAAATAGTTATAACTTGTTCGAACAGCACACCAAATGGAGGGCGAAAATTGAACTTGAAATGTCTGGATTTCCCATCAGACTGGCCGGTACCTTGGTAAAATGTTTCTCAATGTGAGTCTATTCATTTGAATTTCGGCACGCAAAACAGTCATCCGCTTTAACCATTCGTGTGGAGATATTTGGTGATGCCTGAAGAAAATTCCTAGAGGCGCCACTGCAGTTTTCGTGTACAATTTTGCGTTCGTCCGGGTGAACTCTACGAAGTTTACACCTGGATTATTCTGAGCCTTAGTGACTCCGTTTATACTAACATAATGTCTGGAATGTTTAATCAAATGCTGCAGCTACTCAAAGTTTATCCCTCCGGGGAACTCCTCCAGCAGCACAACACACTTATAGATCGGTTACACGGCAGTTGAGGTCGTGATGGA
The DNA here is from genome assembly GCF_000715545.1 of Opisthorchis viverrini. Lineage (NCBI taxonomy): Eukaryota > Metazoa > Platyhelminthes > Trematoda > Opisthorchiida > Opisthorchiidae > Opisthorchis > Opisthorchis viverrini. The sequence continues at coordinate 5,216 of NW_008751702.1, read as the reverse complement.
CCTGCAGATTAAATTCCAACTCGAGCTCATCACAAGATTGACAATACTTGGTTGAGGTTGACTTTCTTCAAGGAAATCTGTCGACCGTTATTTGCGATTTATGAGGCGTATGTCGCTTACATCGATTTTGTTACGGAGAAATAGAGCAATTCCCTATAACAAACGACCAACTTCCTCAGAAACGTGAAAGCTCTGGTAATTTTGTGACAAGTGCTTTATGCGCGGTATACTCCGTCATGACAACGGGTTGAATACGCCGTATGCCCAACTGGATGGACTGACCTCTATCGTCTGTTGCTAGATTAAAACCCAAATTCACTACATAATGATGCTAAACCTCATTCAACTGACTTCTCAACCCTTTAGATTACCTGGCGCTTGCTTGAGATATGGGCCTGTTGTTTCCAGAGGACCATTCAAAAATGCGTGATAAAATCCCCCCATCGCCATTGAAGTTTGTTGGGCGTTGAGGTTTCCGCCAACCAGGAGCGTATGTGTTGCTTGATTGCGTTTGGTTCTGATCATTCATGCTTGTCACAGGGCGCAGTTTTTCGTTCGCAGTAATCCGGTCTGATTGAACTGCTTCTGAGCTCGGGGTAATTAGTACGCCTTGGGCACTTCGAAAAAGTCCCGGGAGCATCTGAGAGTATGGCGTATATATTGAAAAGTCAGTACGGAATCTTCGGAGGCATATAACCGAGGTCATCCAGGTTTGTTTTTTGTGTGCCGAAAAATTCAACTTTTAGAGACGGCGGCTAATACCATGGGGAAATCGCCTCATAAATACGAAGTGGGCCGACATTGAATATTGCTTTGCAGGGATGGTGGGTCGGTACGAACGGAACAATACTTTGCTTCTTGGTTCAGGGCCAAAACTCGAGTGAAATTCATGCAATGGTCGTAGTATGTGAGAATGATATGAATGAGGTGAAAATAAGTTGGAACTATAGAGTAACCCATCCAAACTAAAGCTCCACCTTGACGTGGAGGTCGGGCTTGAGTGCTGCAACGATCCCGCGGGCTACACTGGCTGGAACTTCGTTCCACAAGGTGCAACCATGCCAGGAAGGCCAAAGGGGAGCAGCGAGACCCCATACTACAAGTAATCGTGCTACGAGGCGGTCTGGGGGTAAAGTCGTACTGTCCTCTGCGACAGGAGTGTGAAGGCAGTAAGGTGTTTCCCCCAGGCGACTAGCATGTCCATATTAACGGAAGCAGCGATGCTGCCTTCCCCCGAGGAAGGACGGGTTAGAAAAGGTCGGCCCCAAAAACCGCACACTCCGATCGCCCAACGGTTGACCGTGACCGCCGGCGCATTATCCAATACGGTCGAAATACTTTTAAAACCAAAGAGCCCGGTGCTGCTCAAAAGGCACCTGCTGTGCGCAGCCGCATCAGGAATGAGACAGTAATGCCT
>NW_008751702.1:0-2764 GCF_000715545.1 Opisthorchis viverrini | reverse complement strand
GTTCGCACCGCGTAACCTGGCGGCCGCCAACTACATATCAACCGTGGACCCAGTTGGACCACGTGGCCATTAGCCACCGGTGGAGAGGCATAATTCAAGACTGCCGTTCCTTCTGGGGCACACCACCTGATTCCGATCACGCCATGGTGCGCGCACACCTGACAGTTCGTTTCCCTTCAGGCCTTCGCAACTCAGCAAGAAGCATGCCAAACCACTATCTTCGAAGAACCGCCATAGCGTAACAGTATGAATCTAAGCTAGCGCAACAACATTCCACAGTAAAACAGTACTGTGGTGGCAGTGAACAAGTGGATGTAGAGTGGCAAAATGTGAAAGGAGCTATGTTAGCGGCGTTGATCTAGAGGACACGAGATCAGTTGGCAATAGCTAGTTCGATGGTCTGGTGCACTCCCGTCAGGAAAACCGCCCGTATCATATACACGAAGTGATCCACTGTTTCCAAATTCGCTTTCGAGCAACTGATAGTTAATTTCTGTTACTTTCTGGTCGATGCACTTGGAGCTACGACCACTTTTTTCTTTTGCCAGAATGTGTAACAGCGTTCAAGAAATTACTGTATGACATTGCTTCAATATGATTATCATCTGTTTCACTGTGTTGGTTTCTGTCCTTTGTTTGTAGGTAATTAAGGCGCAGACAGATACTCCAGCATCACCTGCTGAGTCCTGTACAACTGCCCCGTCAACCTCCGCTCCTACTTCGACGACAACCAGCAAGATCATCCCAGTTTCTTCTCCGAATGGCACTCAACGTCTGCATGCTTCACATTCTCGGGCAAAAGCCTCCGACCGACATGGTGGGCCACTGATATCCAGGAAGACTGCTGGCAACCCCATAGGTAGTCGATTTCCTCGTCCCTCGTTGGGCTCGGTCGGTCCAATGTCTCATGTTGGTCCGGAGGGGTGAGTGGTGTCCATAAACCTTTTGTTAGAATTTATCCCACTGCCGCATGGGCAACGAAGCCTGTTTGGTTGGGAACTGAAACACTGAAAGTTCGTTGCAGTTCGCCCATTCGCACATTGCTTAACACTGATGTCGTACTGTGCCTTCGTTTAAGTTTAGTGGTGTACCGTTTGTCTTGATCTCAAAGGGGATCGGTGTTCGTTAAGCTGAACTCTTTGATGTGACGTGCCAAATATTGTTCGCCATCCGTACGACGACACCACATTGCTACACACCTTTTCCATCCGATCTTGCTGCGTTTTTTTTTGCACTATTCGCTTTGGAAATTTCCTATAAGTGACTTACCAGTTATTACCACAACTTCGTGACCTCGCTTAACTTGTCTAGTCACCGATTAGGGAGTCGAATCAAAGGTCCTATGAGGCCGTGTAATGTTACCCTTTGGGAGTTGATTTTGTTGGTGATGAGTTTTGGTCACCATGACTCAAGTCGTGCGCCACGCGTTCATTTAGTCAGTCCTTGCTTTTTCGCTTTGAATTTCTTGTTCTGATAGTGATGACCTCCTCGGTTGGAGACACTCAAGGTCCTTCTACTTTTATCTTGTCCCCATGTCTCTGGTGTATGATTTCGTCCCATATCGGACTCGTGTGAAATTCTCGTTTCTGTCAAGCAGTACCTGTATCTGCTAAACTGAAAAGACTTTCGTTCGATAGTGTTTTTTCATACCAAGTATGAACACTTAAAAGGAATTGCAGCTCTTTAACCACGAACTTATCCCGTCCAGATTCTCTGCAGCGTCGATTAAGGTAGACCCATGAGAACTCAACTTATCCGGTCTCTGTGCTTCATTTTGCAACACTGATACAAACGGAAATGCCCTGAGGGAACCCAGGCACTGGTCTCTTCTTTTGCTTGCAGTCAGCATATCTTTCGTTACTGATGTAGTTATGAGTANTCGGAGCATTGCCCGAATCTGGTGGGAACACCGGATCAGCAATGCTGAAGTACGTCGAATGGTATTCGGGAGAAATAACTCACCCTCGATAGATGAACTGATCACACTGCATAGTTTGCGTTGGTTTGGCCACGTGCTGCGTATGTCAGTCGACCGACTTCCTCGAAGGGCTCTTTTCGCCCAACCATGTGAAGGGTGGAAGAGAGCCAGAGGTGGTCAAACAATGATCTGGCAGCGAAGTATGAAAGCCATTACCAGCAAACGCAGCTGCACTGTTCATTGCCGTCTTCCTGGATGGGCCGAGCGAGACGGGCCACATCAATGGCTAGAGACATTATCAGACATGGCCCAGTCGCTCCCTCAATGGCGCTCATGCATCAAAGCGCCTTCAAAGCATGCATCAAAGCTATTGCCTTCAAAGCATTGCTCCTTTTCCTCTTCCCCGCTTGACAACCCACTGACAGTTCTGGATTTATGCACCAATTTACCAGCTCGCGCGTGCATTGCGGAGCTACCTTTCCCCTCCAATCATCGGTGAACGAAACTGTGGCATCTGCAACCATTGTACGAAGCGTACGCGGTTATTACAGCTGACACTGATGATGATGACGATAGAGTTACCCAGCACAGCGAGGGCGACCAATCCGGAGTGTCCGGGCCGAATAAATGGCCCGTTTGAAATAACAGACCTTAGGCCTTTAACCCAAATCAGAAAAAGCCATCCAGTAGAGTGTGCAGGATTTCTGGGGTACCAAAATTGATCCCTCTTTCGTTGATGAAAGGCAGAGCCACGCGTTACATAATCATAAAGAAGATCGTTAAAGTAATTCCAATGCCAAGTTGGTGGATAAGGCGACTTCATCCTCAGACGGATTCACGGATTCA
>NW_008751701.1:2261666-2263300 GCF_000715545.1 Opisthorchis viverrini | reverse complement strand
GCTTAATACCAGCCAGTCTACATGACCTCAAGCTTATGATCAAACCGGCTATAGTCTCACCTCTTTGCGCTCTTGGAAGCAAGCAGTTGCGACTTGCAGCTACTCGAGACAGCAGATCCCATTCAACTACTGCAAAACCCCCGACCACCAGAGGCAGAGATGTTCTGGTGTAGCCAATTCTCACGCATACGCAACGCCTAAAGTACCTCTGGGCTCCACTCCGTCAAGAGCGTGACCGATTTATAGTTATGTGCTGCCCTGCCCGTCCACATTTTCTCTCTGGCACCACTCTTGAATCTTATTTTGATGCGCTGTGCATCCCATTTTCGCTGCGCCGGTCCTATTTTGTTCCTGTCGGGATAGTCCACCATTGCTCCACGTGTCCGGCTCAACAGGTCCGATTGGTAATACAAAACTTCAGCTACTATTTCATTCATTTCCTGCTGGTGGCCATGTTCCAAAGGCGACCGGGACGAACTACAGACGCGTCAGATCAAGTCTCCTTTCTACGCCGTCGCGGACCGAAGTATTTCAACAATCATGAATTTGGAATCTGCGTTGAAAAACTTTGCAGTGCAAAATTTCTAGGCATGCACATCCTTCTTTAATGAGTGTAAATGAGACCAGCATCAGTGAAGGACTTTTATAAAACCATTGTCCAAAAAGTTCATGGAGCTGAAAACCCAACCCGTGGTCAACCAAGCCACATGACACCTAAAGGGATTCTAAAGGTGATATTTGGAAAAAGTTGTCTCACTTTTTTCCAAAAGTTTACTACGGGAGATAAAGAAGATGAGGTGACATTCTGTGAAATACGGAATCGCTGTAAATCGGCAATCCTCCACGGAACCTACAGACAAGCCAATATTATGGAACTCGTTCCCAGAAAGAGAAATGTGTTGATAGAATATATGATACACCTCCACCGAAACAAGGCATCCTTTTCTCATTAAGGCAAGATAACGGGAAAGCAACCAGTGGCCTAACGGTGGTATCCGAAGTCCCCACAGAACATTATGAAGGTCTCTATCCAGCCCTAGTCTTCTTGTCACATCCGCTCTTGCCAAGGCGTGACCAGGAATGGCCCCTGAGCGACATGGTCCTAACGGTGGAAGACGCTCGTTAACTCTTTCACAAGGTCAACCCATTATGCTCGTAAGGCGCGACAGGGTCCATCCATGCATCCTGAAATGTTTACCACAGTAGCAGGTTATTCCTACCTGGTGTTTTTTCAGTCGCTTGACGAAGGCTCCCTTCCCTCTGCTAAGATTAAAGTGATTACTACGCCAATCTACAAAACCGAGACCATCGCCTTGCAGCTACAGCCCTACAGGCCTCCCCAGCTTGCTGTGCAATGTAAGTTAATGCATTCTGCAACGGATCAATTATGTCACCCCGTTCGAACAACTTGACATCTACAGACAAACGGATTTCTACAGACCCTTGGATGTGTGATGAACATGCTCCAATTTTCCACAGGTTGAAACTAGCCAAAGACAATGGATCATTTCGCACGCCGTAATTCCGACTTCCCAAACGCATTTGATCGAGTCTTACATGTCTTCCTGCTCCACACACTCGGTTGTTACATGATGTCAGATTTGATCTACTCTTCTCGAACGACGATGTGCATT